>NC_045784.1:8027577-8336138 GCF_008692025.1 Phocoena sinus | reverse complement strand
AAATCGTGCCAGCTTTCATAATGAGGTCGTTCGTTCACTCAGTAATCATTTATTGAGTACCTGCTATTCTGATCCTGGCGCGGTTCTCATTTGGGGGATAAAGACATGAACTTTTTTGCTTAAAAAAATGAATAGTGTAATGAAGGAGACAGCTATGTCTACACATGAGGCTGATACCGTGAGAGATCCTTGGAGAGGCATGGCCAGTACCATGGAATGGCCAGTCTCTCTTCACTGGGCTGTAGGCAGTGAGAAGAAATTCAGTAGAAGACTAGAGGGAGAAGGTGGTGTCTCAGAGTCTTGGAAGAGGGTTGTTTATCTGGGGCCTTGGGGACAGTACTGGACACAGGGTAGTGACAGTGGGAGTGTTCCTGTCTTCCTAAGGTTGCATTCAGCTCCTATCTGCTGCCAGAAACCTCGAGAGTAGAAGATGGCAGTAGGAAAATGATATAGCGGGGTCAAGGTTTGAGAGCAAGGGATAAGGGACAGCTTCGGTCACTTAACAGTTGTCATAACTGGATGGTGGGGGAAACATCAAGTAATTCACCTCTGGTTTCCTGCAATTGACTATGCTGGGGACAAACAAGGTAATAAGAAAATTGTAGATCAAAAGTTGTCAAACATTGGTAGTTTCGTTAGGTTCAAGCTAATAGGTATAACATGCGTGTGCATGGTACAAAAATCCCCAAAAACAGGAGAATGAAAAGTACGTCTCAGTTCTGTCCTCCTCCTTTGCACATCCGTTTCCCTCCTCAGGGAAGACCACCACTGGAATTGTTTGAAAAGATAATCTTACCATATTCAAGCATTTCCATAATGTCCCCTAGTTTTAAAATGGGACTCTCCCAGGGTCGTTTTTGGCTCAGGAATGAAGACAAGGGACACCACGTTCCAAGAGACCATCAGGACAGTCATTTTAAGTAGGCCGTGGAAAACCTGAACAGAGGACTCGACGTGGAAGATGAGTCAGGAGGATAGAGAAGAAAGATGTGTTTGTGACGGGGTCTCCTTGGAGGAAGTGGCACTGAGAGTCCCACCATTTCCCCCACCATCCAAGAATGAGGGCAGGGGACTTCTACGCGTAATCCCTGTCACAGTGAGGAGAGCACCTATGGGACTTGTGCTGAGACATGTGAGGTCTGTCCTTTGCATCCGAGGACCCCAGAGGGCTGGGGCAGGTGCAGGTGCCTGACTCATCTGCGGAAGCCCAGATGGCTTATGCAGGGGGAGGGGGCTCCATCTGGAAGGAAAGCGCCCTCCCTGTAGGTTGCATGGATTCTGGAGACCATCTGCGGAGTTTGTGATGGGAGTATTGGCCGAGGGTTGTTTCAGCAAGGATCTTGCAGCTGAGTGCTGTGAGTTGGTTTCTTCAGGGAGCACACCGTGAGAGGGGGTTCAGTGTGCGCATGTCTAATAGGGATGCCCTTGAGGTCGACACCTGGGAAAGGGAGAGGAAGGAAGCAGGATTGGGTAGAGGGTAAAGTTGAGCTGCCATGCAGGCCTTGTTAGCCTTGGCCGTTCCCGTGGGGAACTCTGGTCTAAAATTACCCATTATAGCGGTCCTGCTTTAGGCCAAAAGTCAGGGATTTTATACCTTTGCTTTAACCAGTGGTCACCGGGTGTACGCCAGCCTGGGAAGGACCTCACCTTGACTTTGGCAGCCCTGTGCTGCTAAGTGGCCAGCTCAGGGATTTTGGCCCGTGGCGTTCTCAGCAGCTGGGGCACCAAGGCTTTCCTTGAATGGGAGTCCGGATAGCACATCTCAGCGCCCATCATACCGAGCAGGGGTACCTGAGCATTACAAGGCAAGTGTGTGTGCTGCTGGGGGCAGAAGCTCAGAGGGGACTGGGAACAGTGAGTCAGAGGAAAGGCCATATCGTGTCACAGCGACTGCAGTCAGAGGGATCCTTTGAGAATGTAGGTACCTGCCTCAAAAAAGCAGACGTCTCAGAGCATAAATCCATCTCACAATGGTATGAGTTAAGGTACAACTTTCCTGAGCACTTAGATGAGTCATGGTACGAACAGGAAACTGACAGCACATTCATGTTGAGTCATTTGCAGAGAGTTTACTAAAGGGTCTAGTTACAAAGGTGTGGAAGCCTCAAGAGGGTCCAGTACCCTGGGGCTAGTAAGAGTTGATGCTGTTTACATCCTCAGCCAGAAGAGTGGAGGGGAGAGAACAGTTTCCAGGACCCAGACAGAAGGAGAGCTCAGTCAAGGAGGCCAGCTGCCTAGGCTGTGACCTTCGGCCAACAAACAGAGCTTGCTTCAGATGGCCCTGCAGCTAGGGCGCTGGGGGGATTCTTACTTCAAACTCAATCTTCTTGCTTTCTCTGATATTATGCTAGGACTCGCCGCTGGGGGGCTGATTCATGTAGTCCATAGAGGTCAGCCCCCAGGGGTCCAGCGCCAGGCTACAGGAGTGGAGTGTGCAGATCTTCTCTTCTCCCTGGGTGGGGTCCAAAGCTTCAGCTGTCAGTAGGCAGATAAGATCAGAGAAAGAGAGGGGGAAGGGGAGAAGTGGAGAGGTTGAGAGGGATTGAGGGAGGGAGGGAGGGAGGGAGGGACATTGCCTGCCCTTCCCAAGCATCAGGCAGCTGGACTGCACCCGGTGATGGCTGGGGAAAGAGGTGGCGAGGGTGTTTTCAAGGGAGAGCTGCGACCACCTTGCACGTCTCTACGCTGTACCATCCCGAGGTCACAATCTGTCAGTACACCTTCTTAGTTGAGATGTAGAATGAAGTGAAACTCTTGGGTCTAGTTGAATCATAAAACGGGTGAGAGGAGGTGAGGTAGTAATATGCTCCTTGGTGTTTGCTCTGGGGAGGAAATGGGTACCCTATATGGATTCTTCCCTTCCCATCTCCCCCTCCCCCATAGCAAGGGTGCTCTTTTCATCGTAGGTCACATGCTTGGGGACGGCTTTTCTTTCACTGAGACTTCTGAATCTAGATGAAAGGAAGTCCCAGAATTTTAATCTGGACCTTAATTGAAGAAATTAGTTCTGGGATATTTGAGCCTTGGGAGAAAAAGGCACGCTAGTGTTGAAGTTTCTGTGGTTTATTTTGTTGCTAGAGATGGATGCTTGATTCTACTGTGAGGATGATTGCTCTTCAGTTGTGGGAAGAAAAATGCCCACAGTAAACTTTTTGGTTATGTCAAAGGGAAGCTGTAACTCTAAGCCATGTGCCTAATAATTCTTCATAGTAGGCCAGAGTTGGACCCTCACAGGAGGGGAACCTGAGGCTGGTAATCAAGGATAAACTAGTGTTTACTCTCTCTGGGTCCCAGGAGAGTTTGGGTATGGGGGAGACAAAGGTCAAAAACCCTCCCAGGAGGAGTAGGTAACGAGAGGTGGGCTCTACGCTGTAACGTGGCGGGTACCAGGAGCTGTACTATTTCATGTCTAGCTTTAAATGTTCTCTTCTGCATTATAGTTTTCTCCTGTTAGCCTCATGTGGTCAGCAAAAATTGATTAAATTCTAGGGCCTGGTCTTAGTTCTTGGTGAAATTAAAGGAGGGATAGGGTCCCTGTTGGGGGCAAAGAGGTGAGAAGAGTTACTGCAGCCTGCTGGGAAAGGCTAGGAGACCAGCAGACGCTGAATTCCAGGACCGGCTGTAGCCCCCAACGGCACCAGGGTGAACTGAAGGAATAGTCAACAGGTCTTTAGGCATCTCCATATCAGAGATACCTGGGCTGGAAAACATCCTGTGTCGTGAGCGGGGATTTGACCACTGTTACAGGGACATGAAAGGGAAGTGTCACCATGAGGCAGGACTTCCACTGTTGGAAGGACTTGGGTGGTTTCTCTAATATGCCATCTTATCCGGCCACTGCTTGGGTATCCATAGTCATCCTTTTGTAGTGTTGCATGGAGCTAGTTAGTAGAAAATCCTTGCCAGTGAAAACTGAGTTCAGGTTTCCTTACTTGCCTCTTCCTAACTGTCTCCCCTTATGCTCCTCACTTCCGCACTTGTTTCTTCAGTTAAGCATTGCTTTGGTCGAGGAGCATGGTGTATGGTAGAAACAATGCTTTGGAGTCATGAAAATTTAGTCAGCATCGACTCTACCTCTTACTGGCTGGATATTCTTGGCCAAAGTATTTCACTTCCCCCAGCCTGAGCTTCTACAGTTACTACTTGTAAAATGTGGATACTGAACTGCAGTTACTGTTTGATGCTCAGATTTTCATAGATTTGACTAGTAGGAGCCTCTTTAAGCTGGTTCCAGTGTCCTTTGGAAATGATTCTATTTGTCTTTAAAAGCTTCCTTGATTTCTGGCACTACAAAAATGTCCCGGGTTCATCTTGTATCTTCCCTGCCACTGAACCAGATCTTGAATTGACCGTTTCTCCAAGAAATTCTGATACCTTTCAGAGGGGAATGGAATTGGAGGCAAGAATCTAAGGGCTTGGGCGTTCATTTCTACTGGTCATTTTACTTGTCAGAACCAGAAAGTATGTATTTTTAAAACTTATGAGTTCATATTAATAATACATATTTCCAACTCAAATTAACAATACTAGTTTTCTGCTTTACTTTTATAATTATGACTTTGTTCTCTTATATGGAAAATCTTTTTGTAATACTAATAGTATACTTGTTTGCTTTATACCACAGGAAAAAAATTCAAAATAACAGTATAAATATTACTACAAAATATAAAACAACAGGGTGAACCAGAACAACAAACTACTAATTGAAAGCTACCAAATTCATAAGGTTGCAATGCGGATTTAATGATCTATGTCAATTTCTGAGAATAACACCTTGGACAACAGTCAGTACTCAGTAAATGTTAGTCTTCTACCCCTGCCCCACCAACTCTCTGTCTCATTCAAACTTTTCTTTAGCAGTCTTGTAACTGTTGGATAAAGCCTAACTACAGCCTGACATTTTGGCCCTCTCCAAACCTTCTCCTGTCTGCTTTCCCTAATCCCCAACTACTCCCTTGTATTCCTGCTTGAGTTCATTGAATCCTTTCAACGTGTCATATGCATTTCTGCTTTTTAGTTTTGCTTTCAGTGTTCCATTCCCCTCCTTCCTTTTCTCCCTTCCAAATACATCATATATTTTTTCGCTTTGTAATCGAAACAGTTGCTTTAACAGACATTGAATTCTTATATATTTGAATCTCTTCGTCTTTTCTCATGTTAATGCCATACCCTTTTATTATAGTAACTTTATTATATGTATTAAAACGTTGAGCAAATCTTTCTTTATCACATTTCAAAAATTTCTTATTTTCCTAAAACTTTATAACCATTTTCATCTGATTCTTCACCCCCTACCCCCCCTTCAAAACAAAGTCCAACAATCCAAATAGAGTTCACTTGGATTCTTGTGGAAATAGTATTAAACCAATAGATTGACCTTTTTATTAAGTCTTCCAGAAAAGGACCCTGGTACTTCTCTACCTTTAAAAGATCTTGTTTTAATAATTTTAATATAATTTTGTAGTTTTCTTCATGTAGGTTCTATACCTTTTAAAAATGTATTTTGAAGTATTTTGTATTTCTTGCTATTATGGTTTTCTTTCACTCCCCAGTTTAATTGGTATTTTAAGAGCTATTGTTTTTTTAAAATAATAAAACTATTATCTTAGAATATCTTTTCATTTACAGAAAACTTGCAAGGATAGTACAGAGTACCCATATACTGCACACCTGCCTTCCCCTACTAACGTCTTACATTAGTATGGTACGTTTGTCAAAACCAATGAACCAGTATTGAAACATCATTAACTAAAGTTCATTGTTGATTCAGATTTCCTTAGTTTTTACCTGATGTCTTTATTCTGTCCCAGAATCTTATCCAAGAAACTGTTTTAGTCATTGATTTACATATAGTCGTCATGTCTCTTTAACTCACATCCTTTTGGCTGTGACAATTTCTCAGACTTTCCTTGTTTTCGATGACCTTGACAGTTTTGAGGAGTCCTGGTCTGGTATATTGTAGGATACCCCACTAATGAGATTTGTTTTTCTTATAATTAGACTGGGGTTGTGGGTTCTTGGGAGGAAGACCACAGAGGTAAAGTCCCATTCTCATCACATTATCAACAGTATATACTGCCAACATGTCTTATCACTGTTGATACAGAGCTTGATCACCTGACTGAGGTAGTGTTTGTCAAGTTTCTACACTGTAAAATTACTGGGTTTTTTTTTAACCCCTTTCTGTACTACATTCTTAGGAAACAAGTCACTATACCCAGATCATATTTAAGGAATGAGGAATTATCCTCTACCTCCTTGGGGGCAGATGATCTACATGAATTATTTGGAATTCTTCCGCATGGAAGATATGTCTGGTCTCCCCCATTTATTTATTCAATTATTTATTTCTGCCAGTATGGACTCATGGATAATTGTTTTGTTTAGGGTTATAATCCAAAACTACTTTATTCATTTTTTTGTTCAAATTGTTCCAGGCTCATTTTGTATATTGCTTGCCCTAGCCCTAGACTTAGCCGTCACTACGAGGCTCTCTGGTTCCTTTCATTGGAGGATGTTATTAAAATCCAAGATCTGGGTATGAAGTGGGCTTGTTGCAAGTAGGTCCTCTCAGTTGACAGAGTAAGGAAATCTGTGCATTCACATAGCTTAATTTACAGACATATCAATAAATATTTCTATATGTGAATATCTGTTCCTACATTAAGCTAAACATGAAAAGCTATTGATTTTTGGCAGTCTATTTAATTTTAAAATGAACATCTGCTTTTACCCAGTACTCCCAATTTGGAGACTTGGTTCTAGAGAAATAAAACCACCAATAGATAAACATATGCAGAGGGATGTTTATTGTAGCATCACTCGAAGAAGCAAATGACTTAGAAATAGCCAAGATGCCTTGAAAAATGGGAACGGTTGGGACTCCCTGGCGGTCCAGTGATCAAGACTCTGCACTTCCAATGCAGGGGGCGCGGGTTTGACCCCTGGTTGGGGAACTAAGATCCCACATGCTTCAGGGCAAGGCCAAAATAAATAAATTTTTAAAAATAGGAACCGGTGAATAAATTATTGTATATTCATACTGTGATGCATTATGCAACTATTAAAATAGAACGCATGTTTTCACGTATTAAACAGAGGAATACTGACTATTGATACATGAGAAAAGCAAATTGTAGAGTACTCCTATTTTTGGAAGAAAATTAAAAGGCAGTAGGTACTTGTAGTGAGGTGGATGGACCTAGAGACTGTCATACAGAGTGAAGTAAGTCAGAAAGAGAAAAATACCATATGCTAACACATATATGGAATCTTAAAAAAAAAAAAAAAGTTCTGAAGAACCTAGGGGCAGGACAGGAATAAAGACGCAGACGTAGAGAATGGACTTGAGGACACGGGGAAGGGTAAGCTGTGACAAAGTGAGAGAGCGGCATGGACATATATACACTACCAAATGTAAAGCAGATAGCTAGTGGGAAGCAGCCGCATAGCACAGGGAGATCAGCTCGGTGCTTCGTGACCACCTAGAACGGTGGGATAGGGAGGGTGGGAGGGAGACCCAAGAGGGAGGAGATATGGGGATATATGTATATGTATAACTGAGTCACTTTGTTATATAGCAGAAACTAGCACACCATTGTAAAGCAATTATACTCCAATAAAGACGTTAAAATAATAAAAAGGCAATAGATACACATTACAATGAGCCTAAGAAAGATGTAAAAAGGTATATACCGAACTGCTAACAAAATTGTGAGATTTGGAAAGAGTTAGAATATTATTATTTATATATATATAGCTTAGTATTATATCGTTATAGGAAATCATGTTAGTTTATAGTCTTAAGATCTATTTAAGATAATATAAATCGTACACACAAATACGGAGGGGTGGATTCGAGGCTACATAGAAAAAGTAGACTTTATTCCATTTTATCTATTCTCAGCTCTACGTGTTGCTACAAATTGTCTTTGGGGCTAGTTTGATGGGAAACGTGTATGGTGGAAGTCATAACAGACCTTCATTCTTAGAATTATGTAAGTCACCATAGCTTTGGAAAACCTTGTTTCAAATGTGTTATTATTTGGTAAAAAGACACCACATTGTATTCCAATGACAGTTAATATTTCAAGTACATAAGAAAATGTTTCTTTATACATATTTTCATATCTCCCTATTTAACAGAACTAGATGTTAGATTCTTAAGTTGGTGTACAAGTCCTTCCCTTCTCTCCCAGGTGTGGTCCATCTCATTTTCACTTTTCACCTCTGTGAAATACTGGGAAGAGGGGTGAGGTAACTAATTCAGCTTTTATTAGTTGATGATACAATGTAGCCGCGTTAGGTAACTTGACTAAAATACTCCCTGCAACTCCCTCTGGATGGCAGTAGGGCTGCTGGACAGTGGTGGCAGGAGAGTGATAATTTATTCTCTGGTTGAACATCACTTCTCCTTTTTCTTAGTTTTGTCTGGTGATAAATTGTCAAGTCTCGCTGCAGTACAGAGGAAGATAGGCACAAGGATGATGTGAGTGTGGCCAATTTCTTTTTATTTTTTAAATTAATTAATTTATTTTTGGCTGAGTTGGGTCTTTGTTGCTGTGCGGAGGCTTTTTCTAGTTGTGGTGAGCGGGGGCTACTCTTCATTGTAGTGCGTGGGCTTCTCATTGCGGTAGCTTCTTGTGGGGCACGGGCTCTAGGCGTGTGGGCTTCAGTAGTTGTGGCATGCGGGCTCAGTAGTTGTGGCTCGCGGGCTCTAGAGCGCAGGCTCAGTAGTTGTGGCACACGGGCTTAGTTGCTCCGCACGGGCTTAGTTGCTCCGCGGCATGTGGGATCTTCCCGGACCAGGGCTCGAACCCGTGTCCCCTGCATTGGTGGATTCTTAACCACTGCACAACCAGGGAAGCCTTGTGGCCAATTTCTTGAAGGAAATAGTTTTCAAACCCAATATAAGTATTTTATTGAGAAATTTGAGTTGGTGTATAATTTGAATTTTTATTAAGTAGTAAATGCTGTAGTGATGAAAATACTGTCAAGCAGTTGACTAATATCTTTTAAAAAACATTAAATTTCCAGTAATATAAATGTAAATAATGGAGTAGTACTAATGATTTGGGATTAAGGGGATGTAGTTCTAGAATTTTTTTAGAGCTCTTATAACTAATATTTTGGAAAAGGTCTTTTCTCTGCTATATTGTTCTATTTATTCTCTATAAACATTTAGTTGGTATGTTAACGTAGCCCCCTTTGTGGCGGTATTGCCATCTTCTTTCAGTCTGCGATAGCATAGCATACTGAAAACTGCACAGGCTTTGGCGTTCGGTCTGCATTTAAATGCAGCTGTGGTCAAGTTATCCAACACCTCAGGGACTTGCTTTCTCATCTGTTAAATGGAGATGAAAACATTGTCTCAAGGATTAAATTAGATAACATAGTTACTACAGTTACTGTTTAATAAAGGATAGTTATTAACATATGTATGCAACAGTTTTACAGCTCTCAGCTTCTAGAGTGAGCCAATGAATGGATGCAAGGAAATATGTGCACAAATGAGGAGATAAAAAACTGTAGGAAGGAAATTAAGACTTTGGCCTTGAATTAAAATGGATTTTTAATTTTTATACAGTTTTAAAGGTTACACTCCATTTACAGTCATTACAAAATATCGGCTATATTGCCTGTGTTGTACAATACATCTTTGTAGCGTTATCTTACACTCAATAGTTTATACGTCCCACTCCCTCACCCTATATTGCCCCTCCTCCCCACTGGTAACCGCTAGTAAAATGGATTTTTAATGAAGAATCCAACTCCCTGTGATACATTTAATTATTATAGCCTAATATTACAAAGAAAATGTCAGTATTTAAGTAAGCCCTCAAATTTATCATAGAACTGTATAATGAATTATTTATAACTCTGGTTCGTACTTTGACCAAAACAGAATAGATTTTCCTCTAAAAGATTCAGAGAAAATATGTCCTTCTCAACATTAATCGTATTTTCTTCAATCCAATTACATTGTTGCCAATTCACAGGAAATTCGGTTTGAAGAAAACAGTTAAAATTTGAGGATATCATTCATTGGAATGCCACAAAAGTAGAACACAGATTAGAGAAACAGCTTCCAAACCAATGTCTGGGATTTTGTTTGGAATTATCCTCAAAACCCCAATTCTGGAGTTGAACTGGTAATATCAAATGACTTGCCATGTCAATTATTTCTCCTGTCCCCTCCTTGCCCCTCCTTTCTGCCAAATAATTTTTCCCTCTAACTATGGCATTATTCATTCAACTGAACCTCCATGAATGAGAAACAGACTAAAAACTCACATGGAGTCAGAAGTGGAAATAGCAGCTCATATTTTTGATTGTATTCTAATGAGATATGGACTATACATTGTAGTCCTCTTGTGTTGCTTCCTTAGCCAGCAGTGCCTTCCCAGAGTTGGAAATGTTACACATTTCAAGAAGCAGTTCTTTGTGCTAATATTTGGAAGGCAAGCTCCTTTGTGTGGTGTCCCACCCCACCCCATTACTGGTATGAAGCTACATATTTCAAAAATGTCTTGCTTATGAATACCAGGCAGAAAAAGCACCCACGTCAGCATTTAGAGGAGAAAGAAACAGACTAAACTGGATGAAGGGCAGCATAAATGAAGTTTGGAAACCCTGTTTGTTTTTCTAAAGGAGTTTCCCTGGTTCCTTTGCTCTCCCGTCCTTCCAGTCCTTATGGAGCTATTTCAGAGCCAAAAAAAGAAAAAAAAAAAAAAAAGAAGAAGAAGAAGAGAACCATGGGAGGAAAAAACTTCCATATACTGTAGTATTCCTTTCCTATCTTTGTGGTTTTCTTTTCATGTTGAACAGATACTAGGTATATTTGCCTAATTTCCGTTTGAACTTGCATTTTTAGTGCTTGGCCACTGTGAAAACACTTACAAAGCAATCTACCCTCTTACTGATACTTGGGTTGCGCCTATTGCGGTCTCCAGGGTCTGCCAGTTTACTGTTGACGTGCTTTCGCTTCCCCTACTCTGCACAAGCAAACCTCTTCTCCCTTTCTTGTTCGTTCGGAAGACTGTTGTATTTCTAGGATTTTTATCACAGTTACTACTTATTTTGGAATCCTAGACAATTTTGTTGTACACCTCACATGTTTAAGTCCTTAAGAAATTCTACAATAAATAATACTTTTAATCTTACATCTTGTCTCTTTGCAAATGGATATCTTTCACTTGTTGCTTCATTTAAAATCATAGTAGGAGCAGGATTATAGTCAAGTCAGCCAGGTTTGCTGTATGTGTAATTTCTGAGAAAGGGGAAACTGTCGGATTCAAAGTATAATTGTTCCCGTGAATTTATTAAGGTCTAAAATTGCCTATCTAGTCTTGCACATCTCCCGTTATTTTTATATTGCTACATTTATGTTGTCTGTTGCTAAATTTTTGTGAAGCTAGAAATATCAAATTAAAGTGATAAACCAAGGCGAAGCAGTTCTCTTTTTCCTCCTCCCCTTCTTCTTTGCCACTGAGGATTGGTCAGTTTCCTTACTGAACAGCAGGTGAAATCAAGGCAAGAATGCTTAGTTGCCTTTACACAAAAGGAGGGAACTCCTGCTTCCTCCAAGAAGGGGTGGTGGCTCTGAAAAGGGAGCACCCACTCTCCAGGTCAATATGATTGCTTAAAATGTGAGAATTATTTTTGCCTTAGGATCTTGGATCATTTCTGTTTGGCAGTAAAGAATCATTTTTTAATGTCCGTCTTCTCAGTGTTGTTGACTCTTTTTTTCCTCGGTATCCTCTTCAGCGTGTCATTCATTTCTCCATAGCACATTAACCAGAGGAGAAATGTATCTGGAAAAAATTGGGTTGGGGTACTAGACCTTGTATCAAGCAGTGAAGGGAAATTATGGAATTGCCATGTTTATTCAAGCTATTACCAGCTCCTCTAATAGCCCGCAAAAAACAAAACAAAACAAAACAAACCCTCAATTAGAATAAGAGGAATGATTGCCTGCAAACAGCAGAGGTTTAAATAAAATGTTTAGAACCTAAGTGGATTTGAAGATCATACTTTGTTCCTTTCTGACCATACACTGTTATACCTGATCTAGGACTATTTCAGTTCCTAGTGACAGAAAACCAATTCAAACTAGACAAAGAAAAAAATAGAATACACTGATTTATGTAACTAAGAGATAAAATAATTAGTTCTGATTTCAGGCATGGCAGGCTCCAGGGAGCCTAACGATGTCATTGGGAGATATATATGTGCGTCTTTTTGTCTGTCTATATGTCTGATCTTTTTTTTCATTCTCGAAGGTCTTGTAGTTCTTAAAAATTTTTTGTGATGAAATATATGTAACATGCAATATGCCATCTTAACCATTTTAAAGTGTGTAATTCAACGGCGTTAACTACCTTGACAATGTTGTACAAAGATCACCACGATTTGTTTCCAAATCTTTTCCATCACCCTAAACAACCTCTGTAATCATGAAGCAGTAACTCCCCATTCCCCTCTCCCCCATGCTCCTGGTAACCTCTAATTTACTTTCTGTCTTTACCTATTCTAGATATTTCATATAAGTGAGATCGTAACAGTATTTGTCCCTTTGTGTCTGGCTTAGTTTACATAGCATAAGGTTTTCAAGGTTCATCCATGTTATAGCAGGTATCGGTACTGTATTTTTTATGGCTGAGTAATATTCCATTGTATGATATACCATGTTTTGTTTATTCATTCATCTGTTGATGGACATCCATTTCCATCTTTTGGCTATTGTGAATAATGCTAAAATAAACCTCGGTATAGAAATACCTGTTCGAGTCCCTGTTTTCAGTTCTTTTGGATGTATACCTGGGAGTGGAATTGCTATCTGTCTAATCTTGATTCCTCTTTCCTCTTTGTTCCCTTATCCTCAGGCAGATAAAGACAGCTTATTCTGTACTCCTCAAGTTCTTTAAAATTTTAAGTAAGCTCGAGTTTTTTCTTTCAGAGCCCATATTAACCACTAAAGAGAAATTCTGCTTGTTCATATTCTGTTCTCCACCCCTGGATGGGTCATTATACCTATAGGGAGAAGCTCCTTCGTGACTGTGACCAACAACCCACCGGGTGGGAGGACAGTTCTCTGTAGAAAAGAGAGGCTCTGTTTCTAGAAATGGGAGATGCTGTTGGGTAGAGGTGTAAGAGGTGCCCACGGTCGTCTCCTTCCAGCTGTGGGCCAAAATCTCATCGTGGCCGCTGATCAGGGACCCTTGGATGAGTGGAATAACTGAAGAATGACCTAGTTGGGGTTTTGGCCGGAATGAGGGAAGACAGAAACTGTCAGTGCTTCTGATTGGAATACTAATTGCGGTCACCCGTTGGGAGAGCATTTTGATGGTATCTAACATGGCCGAAAGCGTGCAGACATTCCAACACTCTGTCCTCGACGGAGTCACAACAAAACTTCCACTCTAGCCTCTGGAAACATGGAGAAGACTGTTCTTTGTAGCATTGTTTGTAATTGTCAACTGGACAACACCATTTCCAACAGTAGTGGAAGCTTTTATTGGCTGGCTAAAAGACAAACTGTAGTGTACTTACAGAAAGGAATGGGATGCTGCTGTTAAAGATGACCTCGATCTATAGGCTCAGAAGTATAACACTGAAAAAAAAAGTTTTCCTCATCATACGTACTGTATTGGTAGCGTTTATGTAGATAATAGAAAACATACAAGACTATATTCAGCATTGTTTTGGAATATATATTTCTTTTATTATTTTTGGAATATGTTTGGAGTATATATTTTATGTAGATAAAATAAAAGTACAAACCCACGTACTAGAAGGGCTCCCAACAAATTCAATAGTGAGAGGTAAATAGGACGAGGAAAAAAGTCAAGGGGATGTCAATTGTTCCCCTTCTCCTTTTTTGCATTTTAAAATTAGCTTTGTTAAATTGACTAAAAGTGAACGACCGTTATTTCAGGCTGGTTGATACTGTATTTTCTTCACTGTTCTATTTTTTTTTTCACAATTACAAAGTAGCACATGGTTGGAGTTCAAATGGAAATCCAGTTTTTTCTTTAATCTTAAAATTATGGGATGTGTATGCAGATAGAAAAGATAGATACATAGTTAGTAGGTAAAGTGTTGTGGGTTTTTTTTTTTTAACTTGGTGTTTCTTCAAGTAATCATAAGAACACGCTCTTGCCAAAATCTCCCTGCTGTGCTATACTTCTTCATGCCATTTTATTTCATTTATGTGTTAGAGAGCATTTTGTCCTTAATCTTCCCTGTGCCCTAGTATTCCCCTAACTAGCAAAATGCCCAGTGTGTTTCCCATTAACCTCAAAATTCCTACCAGGATTTAGTCTTAGAGCCCTGAAAGGCCTCCTATCATTTTAGGAAACAATCAGACTGCTCCCTGAACGTCAAAAGCTGGCAGAAATAAACTACCCAAATCAGTATTCCTATGAGAAGAAAGTCCTGGGAGGTGAAGATAGATTTCAGAAATCCTATTCATACCATGAGGGAAAAGTCATTACATAATTGTGCATGAGGCGGTCGGTGACAGCCTTGTCTCTTTCGCTTTGGCCAAAACGCTAACAGAAAGATGTGCAACATCTTGCTCGATTCTGAAGTGGTTAAAATTGTATAATAGGAACCTTACTGGCAAGGAAAAGGATCTCAGAAAGAGCACTGCTCGCTGAGCCCTGACATCACCGTGTGGGAATGAGTATTATCTTACACAATGGAATGTGCTCTATCCCTCCTCCGAGAGGGAATTTGGCTTGGTATGCAAATTAAAATATTGTTTGGAAAAATCTGTTGCCTCAAATGACAGAAAAAATTTTTTCTAATCCAGTTCTTCGGTCCTTTGTTGGCTAAGCAGTTGACAGCAGGCTCATCTAGCCAGTTTGTCTGGGCCGCGCTCTTGGGTTTTGTGATGGAGCCCAAGCCAATCTCAGAGTTTTGTGATGGCAGAGATGCAAAAAGCCCTAAATTCTTGAGGCCTAAAAGAAAGGAAGGATAATTTACTTGAAATACTTGCAAACCCTTGAAAGCATTCAGAATTTGAGTGTTACTTTGTTCTCTCTTCGTTGGAAACTTGGCAGGTGACATGGTAAGAAGCTGGCTTACTTTGATAGGTGGCCTTTTTCTTCTCCTTTCAAGCTTACTTGAAGGGGGTCTACCCCAAAATGAAGTCTTCCAGTCTCGAGTTCTGCAGCCTGGAAATAATTTGAAATGATTCAACAATGTCATACCTTTCACAGCTCTTCTCTCCATTGTTGTTTGTCTGGGGAGGAGTCTGAGTTCACAGGTGAGGATTCAGCGAGAGACTGATGCCATCACTTACGCTCGTGGCTCCTGCATCACTCGGGGGCAGTGGCTCTCCAAGAGTGGTCCTGAATGGCATATTCAGCATCACTTGGGAGTTTGTTAGAACTATACATTCTTGGAATCCACCTTAGACCTACTGAAGGCAGGACCCCAGAATCTGTGCCTTAACTAGTCCTCCAGGTGGTTCAGATACACGCGCAAGTTTGAGAACTACTGCTCGAGGTAAATCTGTCTACTTGGATGGAGAGAAGCCCAACTCTGAGCCCTTTAACTCTTCCCCTGCCTGCTGTGGCTAAAATCAAAATGCCAAATTTGTCATCAGATTGTTCATAGTGGAATGATTTTAAATCATCGTCATGTGCAAAGGACTTTGGGTGTTACGGTTTTGAAGTTTGCAGGGAAATGTTTTTCATGGGAAAGTAAATGTGTCATCCTGAGTTGTGAAGAAAGGAATGGGAGTCTGGGGTTAGTGCCCTTATAAAAGAGACCCCAGAGACCTAGCTCCCTCTTCCCTTCCGCCACATGAGGTTATAGTGTCCAGTTAGCGCTTACATGGATCTCTTTTTTCTTCAAGACGTAAACTTGAAATTAATGTTGAAAAAGTCTTTTCCTGATGGTATATCTCCTCTAATGGCTTCTATCACTTAGTTGTGCTGCTACAGGACTCTTTGCAGAAACTAATTTGGCATTTTAGGTAACAGTTCTCAGGCAGGTAGTGACGTTTCTGGTTGCAGAATATAAATATATTTTGTACATAGAACTACCTAAATGCAAGGAATGGAGAACTATATCTAGATACTTCACCTTCTAGTTTTTTTGATGTCTATCTTTTCAGAGGAAAGATATGCTATAATAATGCTATAATTACTGATGGCGAAGGGGTTGAGGAAGAAAACTGAGATTTATCAAGCAGCTAGTATAAGTCGAGTGCTCACCATATAGTGTCGCATTTAGCGTACCAGACAATTATGAGAATAGGTCATTTGGCTCAATTTACAGATGACCAAACTGAACCTTTAATCACTTATTGTAGCAGTTCATTGGCTGTTCAGTGGTGATTTCTTTTTTATTCTTTTGTTAACGGAGGAACCCAGAATGACTGCAGGTCGCGGGTAGTTATGTGCTCAGGGAAGGAGGGCTTAGTCTCGGGATATGAAATATGTTTGGGCTTAAGTCAAACGTTATTCTCTTTCCCAGTGATTCGTTTGAGGGTAGCCATGTGACCTGGTTCTGGCCAATTAAATGTAAGGGGAAATTGTGGGGACTGCTGTGAAAAGCTATCCTCCCTAATAAAGTAGAGACCTGCATATTTAAAAGACCTCGTTCCTTCTTACGTGGGACTGCTGTCTTGTAAGGATGTGGTGTTTTGTTGCAGCTGCAGCAGCCATGTTGCAACTATGAGGTAAAAGCCAAGGGAGAACTATTGCAGTTGTCCTCCTTGGCATTGTTCTGTTTCTAGATTTCTGGTTGTGTGAGTGAAGAAATCCCTATTGTTTAAGCCACTTTTTGTTAGATACCATGTTACTTGTTATTGAAAGCATACATTCTGAGGACGTATGTGTTTGTCAGGTACTAGAATAGGGATCAGAATCTACGTGTAACTGATGGTTAGCACCATCCTGGTATCTTCTCCCTCTTACCACCTCCCTTCCTGCCTTTTCTTTAAACAAAAAGAAACTTTGTCGTTATTAGCCTGCGGAATTTGAATTCCTAGAAAAATGGTATTTGAAAACATTCCATTACGTACAGTTTATTCTAGACTAGATTGTGACAAGTAATACTTCATCAGTATTTTTCAGGTAGCCTGGTAGATTTTAGGTATGCATGTAATAAACACATTCTTCTTTTAAGAATTCAAATATTACACAAAGCCAGATTTGTCCATGACTCAATCCCACTTTCCTCTCCAGGAGTTATCATCCATCCCCTATTCGTAGATATCTTCCTAGATTTTTTTCTATGCAGTTAAATTTTTACATGCCCAGATCGACGTGATTTTTGGGGAACAGCCTGATACTGCATATATTGTGCCATGATTTTTTTAACTTCACAATACGTCTTGTAGATTTTTCCACATTAGTTGATTAGGTGTCTTTTATTCTTATTACATGAACCCAGTGTTCTGTAGTAGGAACATACCAAGATTTTACTTAGTCATCCCTTTGGCTAAAACAGCACCTGGCATGTAATAACCACTTGATAAACATTTGGTAAATAAATTTGTCTTTGAAATTACTTAGGGCATTTGTAACTTTTCCTTGTTTCAAGCAATGTTTCTATGTAAATTTTAGAGTCCATTTGTCAATTTGCCTAAAAATAATCCTGTTGGGACTTTGGAATTTTATTGGTGAGAATTGACATTTTTATAAGTTTTTCCATGCTTTTCTTGCATATGTATTTTTATAGGATGGAAGTGGGTTATGAATTTTTAAGATTTAATAGTTACTGCCAAAATTATTTTCAATAAGGCTTCTACAGTTTTCTCTACCATCACTAGTGTATGTTGGTGGCAGTCATGGTGATGATAATTGTAACGATGCAGTGATAAGGGTGCCAGTGGTGACTGTAGTGCAGGTGGTGGTGGTGGGGTGATTACACTATGTTGCAGAAGAACCCAGGGCTTTTCTGTAATAATTCAGTTTACCTCTAATTATCCTCAGATATCTGATCACCTGCAGATTTTATCACTCCTCATTTTGAGTGTGGAGAGAAATCCGGATGCTTCAGCTAAAGCCATGTTAGGAAAACTAGGCTTGACTTAGAGTATCCATTTTATAATTGCTACCAAAGTATTGGGCCACTGCTAGGTGAGTGCTTTAGTATTGCAATGTTGAGTTACGCAGAATTACTTTTTAGAAATAAAGACTACCACAACCTTGAACCACTGTCATGAAATGTCCTACGATGGCAGAGGAAGACTTTAAGGGAAGGCAAGCAATGAAAATAAGAGTTGACTGTTGCTATATGCTTATGTAGTTGTCTTGCTGAGTACCAGGAATCCCAGCTGAACGCCTCCAGTGTTTGTTTCTTAATAAATCCACAGATTTCTGTACGTAGGTGGATTCCTGAACGTTAGAGGCAGCACTTAACTGGATGCCTCCATTTAGGGTTTATGTATACATTTTTAAGCTCGTTATGCAAAATTTAGAACTCTTAAACATTCATTGCATTATGACGGGCTCATCTTCTTAAACTAGCAAAACTGTGGGCAGACTGAAGACTTCTTTTGCTGCCATGTTGTGTGTGCACATATGTTTTAGTTGTTTTTGTTTCTTTGACAAAGTGTGTGCTCAAGAACTAATGCCACTGATCCAGTTTTTTAAATTAATTAATTTATTATTTATTTTTGGCTGTGTTGGCTCTTCATTGCTGTGCGCGGGCTTTCTCTAGCTGCGGCGAGCGGGAGTTACTCTTCGTTGCGGTGTGCGGGCTTCTCACTGCAGTGGCTTCTCTTGTTGCGGAGCGCGGGCTCTAGGCGCACGGGCTTCAGTAGTTGTGGAACATGGGCTCAGTAGTTGTGGCTCGCGGGCTCTAGAGCGCAGGCTCAGTAGTTGTGGTGCACGGGCTTAGCTGCCCTGCAGCATGTGGGATCTTCCCGGACCAGGAATTGAACCTCTGTCCCCTGCATTGGCGGGCAGATTCTCAACCACAGTGCCACCAGGGAAGTCCTGCCACTAATCCAATTAAACCTGATCAATTGCAATAACTCTTGTATATCATATTACGTTAAGCATTAGTATTTCTTGTTTTACGTAGAAAGTTTTGTTAATGATAAATCAAATGCTTAAATAAAATGGTTGGGGGATTTATGAATATTCTGAATTATTTAGATTCAATGACCCAAGTGTATTTTTCTAAAAAAAAATAAAAGAGGAGGTCTGGAATTCTTGTGCAGAGATAATATCTTAAGTATTTTTTGAAAGATTTAAGACTTGGATGCCAAGTATCATACTGTCATTATAATCTTACCGTCTCTTGTAATGCTATTACCAGAAGGTCACTTTGAGGCAAAATCTGTGTTCCTTTGTATCTCTCTGAGGAGCAACATGGTACTCAGCAGAGCCATTGGGGAAGGAAGCTGTTTCCCCGCTTGGTCATGGAAGCAGGCTCTGAGCATTCCAGAGAGGGACTTACTGACCTGCACCCCTCCTTGCCTCCTTGGCTGTCAGGCAGCGTGCTGCTGCTAAGCAGTGTGAGCGGAAGTTTTGGTGTAGCTCCTGCATATGGTCCATGGCTCTAGTACCAGATGATTCTGCAAGGTCTGCCTACTCTGTGGAAGCTGCTGGGCAACGGAAGTCCTACACATGGATGATGGCAATACATCAGAGGAGATGTACTGATGTTAATTTTGAGTTAATACATGAAAATTGCCTTTCTAGAATGTTGATTTTGAATTCCAAAAGCTATCCTTGGTCCGCTGCTGGGACCCTAGCCTGCATGTTTGAACCTGAAGCAGTCAAATGTTGAAGCCTGGACTGAGAATTCACACATGGAGAGAGGCACCTCTGAGAAACAGAGAACTTAACCCTAGAGGAAAGAAAACTTGCTCCGTGGACCAGCAACAGCCCGTAATCTGGGAGCTTGTTAGCAATGCAGAATCTGGAGCTTCACTCCAGACCGGCTGAATCAGAATCGTATATTTTTTTTTTTTTTTTTTTTTTTTTTTTTTTTTTTTTTTTTGCGGTACGCGGGCTTCTCACTGCTGTGGCCTCTCCCGTTGCGGAGCACAGGCTCCGGACGCGCAGGCTCAGCGGCCATCGTGGCTCACGGGCCCAGCCGCTCCGCGGCACGTGGGATCCTCCCGGACCGGGGCACGAACCCGCGTCCCCTGAATCGGCAGGCGGACTCTCAACTCTCAACCACTGCGCCACCAGGGAAGGCCCCAGAATCGTCATTTTAACAATATTCCTTGGTGATTCCTCTGCACATTAAAGTGTGAGAAGTGCCACTTTAGGAAGTATTAAGACAAGTTGTGTGTTTTCTCACCTACAGTCACCCTACTGCCTAATACCACTTTCCTCCTCTACAGGAGTAGTTGTTTCTGAGCGTGTCGAAGGAGCCTCACCGGAAAGTGTTTGCACAGGCTTGTATGGAGAAGTTAAGAGCAGAAATGGCAATAACAAAATAATCAGGCAGTTACTGGTAGAGCTCTAGCAAGCCATACGTTGATAAGCTCTGCGTGGTTAGACTGGGAATCCCCAGTGCTCTAAGGGCTGACCTTGAACAATTAAGGGCTGACACTGAGAGATTATGGCAGTGGCACATCAGCAGGTTTTGGGTGAATCAGCATGAGATAACACTGGATACAAACAGATGAAAGGGTGGGATCACTCATGAGGTGTGGGGTTGTGCCTTTTTTAAAGCAAGTCCCATCCTGTCTGCACCCAACTGTTAAATGCTCTGAATAAGAGAAGTGCTGTGATTGTTTTATATTGACCTTGCGGGGCCTACAGGACCTGGCTGTTATTCTTGTATCATGGACTCTGGAGCTGACTCATTACGGTGTTCTGAAAGAATGACATTTAACCTTGTACATTTTAAAAGCGAGCTATAATTAAGCTGTAGTAAATTGCACAAAAATTCATTTCGATTAAAGTTTGACAACTGCATGTATTAACCATCCGAAGCCAAAAAATAGAACGTTTCCACTATGCCAGAAGCTCTCTTGTGCCCCTTTCTGGTTAATTCAACGACTGTCTTGGGTTTCATCACCATGCATTATTTTGCCTGTTCTAGAACTTCATATAAATGGATGCGCACATGTGTGCTCTCATGCTTGGCTTCTTTGACTCAGAATAATGTTTCTGAGAATCATCTGTGTTTTTGATTGTATTGGTAATTCGTATTGTTGATTGATTGCCGAGCAGTATTGTATTGTGTGAACATACAAAATTTTATCTACTAACATGTTGATGAACACATAGGTAGTCTCCAGTTTTGAGCTCATCAGTAAGACTGCTTTGGTCATTGGTAAACAACTCTTTTTCTGGACGTGTATTTTATTAATCTTAGGTAATCACGCAGGAGTGGAATGCTGGTTCTTAGGACAGATATGTGTTTAACTGTTAGGAACTGCTAAGCAGTTCTCCAAAGTGGTTGTACTCCTTTAAACTCTGACCAGAAATGTATGAGAATTCTAGTTGCTCCATATTCTCAGCGGTATTTGATGTCTGTCTCTTAAATTTGGGTTTAATTTGCATTTCCTTGGTAACTTGTCCGTTCTTACTGTTTCCTTATTGCTGACTTGTAGGAGAGTCATAGATGGATTTCTCTCAACTGACAAGCCCCATGCCTCTGGTACCTCAGAGCCCAGAGGGCCACTGATGGAGTTTTCTCCGTTCTGCTTTTAGAGATGGGAGATGGCTGCCATGCACTTGGGAAAGGCCCTATTCTTCTCACGGGGGAATCCGTCTTCTGTCCTGTCCCAGCCTTTGGCACAATACCCCTGAGAACTTGGTGACAAGCCGTGGGAATGATTTGATGGGTCAGCGTGGACTCGCTCTGTGGCTGAACCCTTGGTGTCGTCCTCTGTCCTGCCAGACCACATGTGACAATTGAACTTTCACTGCGATCTTGGCTTCTTTCTCCTTATCCTTTCCGTGTGAATTTCTTCTCCACTCATCTTCCTGCTCCGAGTGAGAACAGTTACGGCTCTCTTCTCACCTAGGACAGGCTCATTGTTTTCTGGAAATGTGTTCATTTAGGGTTCTTTGCATACCCCACTCTTAGATAGAGTTTATAAAACTTTGATTTTGTGGCCTATCGGGCTTATTTTGGTGGGTGGGGTAAGAATGATGCTCTCTTAAGACTTTGTACATTCTAGTCAGAATCAGAAGTCCTGCACTTTCCCCTCTACGCCATTCTTTGCTGTGATGTGCCAGAAATACTCTCTGGATTAAAGCCTAAAGACTGTGACATTGCTTTAGAAATCATGAGCCCGGAGGCTTACAGTAACCCAGTGTGGAAACCCTGGAGTTAGTTCAGTAGAAGCGCCAAACTATATTACACTTTTATGTTAATATTTTAAAGATTGAAATAGCGTCCAGTAAACCATGATAGCTGTTGACGCTGAGCACGTTACTAAACACCACTGTGTCAAGTTTCCTTGTCTATAAAATGGGAATAAAAAGAGTACTTGCGTCATGGCGTTGCTGGAGGATTAAACAAATTAATAGATGTAAAGAGCTTAGAGGCATATATCAAATGCCTGATAAGTGAAACCCTAGCTGTTATTAATATATTGGGAGTAATGACAGTTAGTAGTTACAGCACTGGAAGTTTTTTTTCTATCGAGGACTTACTTCCTCTCAGCCAATCCCTTTTGTATCTTAATTAAACCTTAAATCAAACGTTCTCTAGGGATTACTAAGAGTTAACAGATAGAGCCAACCAACACTGAATCCATATTCCAGTTCCATGAACAAAGAGATCAGAAAACTGTGGCTTCAAAATTGGTGCCTGTGGTAATAGGTAATATTATTCAGCCATATCTTTGGTTCTCCTGCCTTTGGGGGGGAGTGTACCTTTGTGCCCCCTTGACATGAGGCAGGGCTACATGACTTGTGTTGGCCAATGAAATGTGTCTGGGAACGTATTGCTTCTGGACAAGTCTTTAAGAGCTCATCTGCACCGCATCGTGCTTTCTTCCCCTAGCCATGGGGACCAGGGATGTTCCAAGTAGAGGAGCCTCTGAACGAAGGTATCTTGGAGCGGAATCATAGCTGGGCCACGATGGATGTGTAGAATAAGCCAGACATAAACCTCTGCTTTGGCCGATGGAGAATTTGGAGCTGTTTCTTACATAAGCGTCACTAAGCCTGTCCCGATTGACTGATGCAGTCCTTTTAGGACAATTCAGACTGTTTGCTTTGCTCTTGTTGGGCAGGATTGAGTCTAGTGGATGCACTGGACACCAGAGTTTGGATGGAGGGGTAGCCAGAGACATGGGTGCCAGAGAGTGAGTTCAAACCATATTCAGACAAGGTACCAGGTATCCATGTGCCCAAATCTGTCCAAAGATCAAGTATGGGACTGGCAGGGAGAGGCAGGAAGTAGAGCCAAAGGTTTGGAGCTGAGTAAAGGCAGTGATGGAGCAGCAACTGAGGGACAAACCCTGGAACCAGGGAACAGAGTCTGTCCATGATGTCTCATTACGTAGCAACGGGGGAGCCAAGGCATGGTCTTCCCAGGGGCAGCCGTTGGGTGTGCGGTGGGCTACCCAGGGCAAGTCAGCAACTCCTAGGAGCGATTTTTCTTTGGTTGTACCCGTCTTCACACAGCAAAATTCCCTGGTACCTCAAGGCCTGGGGAACGATACAAAAATTCACTCTGTTCTGGGTAACTTTTGTGCCCATTCTCTTTCTTATGCTGGGGATCTCCAACTCCAGATTTAAAGAGAGATCACTCTCTAATTAGCTGAAGAATCACATTCCCTCTGCCAGAGAGAATCTCTTCTGGAACATCAAAACACACATTTTGGCTCCATTTTAAGGTACCTTGTCATTTAAATCATACAGAATGTTACAGATACAGAACTGTCCATGTGTGTTTCTAATTGGGTCAGCGATGTTAATGTAGCAGCAGTGTAAGCAGAGCATTTAAAAAAATTCCTCCAGTCCTTTTGGAATTCAGCTCATGGGCTTAACAGACATGTATTGACATAACTAACTTGTTCAACATGTCTTTCTGTAAGTTATAAGTGAGGGGAAAGTAAAGCTTTGCATTAAACTAACAGATGAGATTTTTCTATTACGGATAATGTACTAATATGATACACACTAAGAGGATACAGAACTCAAAAGTGCAGTTTCATCATTTAATGCAAAATGACCTCCTCCTGGGAACTAAAGATTATTTTACAGGAAAGAGAAATAATGTGAAGACTTTCTGGGCACTGAGTAATAACCTAGAATGTGAAATAACTTGACCTGTGCCATTGGCCACGTGCAGTACCCTTCTGTTGAAGGTGATTGTCCGGATTCTATGGCGAATGGGTTATCAAGGCTGGAGAACGGACAATTCCTGTTACCATACACCAGGGACCAAGCTTCATAAAAGTTTGTTTTATTCTCACCTGTCCCTTAATAAACTAGAAAGGTAGAAAATTGTTGCATATGCCTGTTTTTACCTGTGGCTGTGAAGTTTTCTTTTTAACATTATTACTTATTAGTTGTTTTTTGACAGTTGACTTATTATGGTACTAATATGCATTGACACACACCAGCACATACACCTATACAGAGTAGATGTTTAATAAATGCTTGTTGAAAGTGATTATATAAATACATTTATAAAGTTTGAAATCTGTCTTGCCAGAAAGCTGAGAACTCTTCTGTAAGAAAAAAATTGAAAGCAATCAAAAACACTTCAATAGTTTGTAACATACGTGTGTATGATACGTATTATGTATATATTGTACATATATATATACGGAACCATCTCTGAAGAAATATTATCAAATAATCTTGAGGTGGTGAGAGGAAGATCTGTACAAGAAAGGTAGATTCAAAAAGAAAAGCTGCCTTAACTTACTTTATTGCTTTTTTGCTGAAGGTGTTTATTCAGAACATCAGAAGTCAAACTTTAAAGTCAGATGTCTGGAGAAATTTAAATATATGTGAATGCGTATGTTTAAACTGAAGAAGAATGTTGACAGAAATAAATCACTTTTAGAGAGAATTCCCAGGACCTAGTCCCTTTTAGGAAAGCTCTCTTGGTCCTCGTGCAAATACATGTTCCTTTAAAGTACTTGCCCACATAATTTATGGGTTTATGTCTGTATGCCTCTGTTTATTTTCGGTATAAAAATCCTTGCTTATAAAAAGGATAGTTAAGTATGGTACTACATAACTGTGATCCCTTTTGCCTGACTGAAGAGCTTGTACTTAAGGCACATAAACTAAAGTCGGAGGTAATTCAATTAACGTTCCGAACACACAAAGGTATGCTTGCTTCTCAGCTTTAGGGCACAAAGCAGCCCCGTTAAATTATAGCAGTGATTACGCCACGCATGCACATTCTTAAAAATTTCGTGAATCACAAGGCCAAGCTCTAATTTGACATGTTTGCGTCTGCCTCTGGAGAATCAACTAAAATAGAAATCTTGAAGCCAAAGAGCTCAACTCGTCCGACTTCACAAAACAAAAACCGTCACCTTCCACTCTCAGCTACATTCCCAGTTCTCGCTGTTTTCTTACCACTCATCCTAACTCGTCACTAAAGTCCGTGGATATTAGCTCTGAAATAGCTCATGAATCTACTTCTGCCCGTTTTCCTTGCCATTGCCCTGGTTCAGGATGCCATCTTCTCGTGTCCATGTCAATGTCAGTGGTCTTTACCTGTTCTGTCTGCCCCCATGTTGTCTTCTCCAACCTCTGTTCCACTCTGCATAGATCCAAACTTTTAATAAAACACAACTGCACCAAGAAGGATCTGCAAGTCTCAGCTTACACATCACTTCCCCAGGCCATTCCTGGGTTCAGCTCCCTTGCTCTGCCCTCCTGAAGCCCCTTGTAATTCCTCTGTCATAACAAGTGTCACACTCGATTGTGACTTCTCGGGTAGTTGTATTTTTCAGTAGATCGTGAGTTCTGTGAGGGTAGGGACTGTGCTCGTCTCGTTAATCCCAGAACCCCTGGCTTCCGGCCCAGGGTGAATCTCTCAAATTATGAAGGAATTTATCATAACTCTTTAATATTAGACCAGTTTAGAGCCAAGGCATGTACCAACACTCTTTAACGTACTAATATACTACTAATATACTATTTTTCTCTTGCTAGTACATTTACGGCTCTAAAGGAAAATTCCCCAAGGTGTGCTGTATCCCAGCAGCCTTTATTTTAAATAATGAGAATAGTAAAATCTTATAAATTTTTTCTTGAACTAAAGGCACCAACTTAAATCCCTTCTTTTGACTTTGACTAAAATGCTAGTAATGAGATTTTAAAGTATTTTAATTTTAGGCATGCTTTATGATAATATGAAGTTGTATATAACTATGGTATAAAATGTGAGAGGAAAATCTGCCCATGGAATCTGTGGAATGGGGTGTGGCATTGATTTCCTTAACTGTGTTAACATGTCAGATGACTTTTCATGTGTCTTTTTTATTTCTTTAACACCTTATTTATAGATTTTTTCCCCGTGACCAAAAAAAATCTGGTTTAGGCTAAAGAATGTGATAGAGGAAGAAAAATTACATGTGTCTTTCTGTGTGTATTTGTGTGTGTGCATATATGATGATTGATTAATGACTTATTAAAGATAAGAAAAATGGAACATGTGGGAGTTCTTGGAGCAAAGTTCATTCACAGCTCTATTGTTAAGGAAAGGTCATTGTCAGTTCAAATGCAATCTTTTTTTCCCCTAGCTTCGCTGAGATATAATCGACACCTAGCATTATGTAAGTTTAAGGTCAAATGACATCTCGTCTTTACTGCAAATGTTAAAACGAGTAGTGTTGAACAGACTCAGTCTGTGTTACGAAAATGGTAGAAATAGAGGTAATTCTCCTTGCAGAAGTCAAAACAAATGTTTGTTTAATTATAGCCGTTGATAAAATTGGCATAAAATCTCACAAGAAATATAAACTTAAACATATATGTATATATAGAAATAATTGTAGGTGAAATGGTAATAAGCCAGAAACATCCTGAAGCTACTAAAGCTTAAACCTGAGGACCCGCCACTGGATGGGTCCCTTCTAGAATGCTGGGAGGAGCCCCTGTTTTCAAATGTTCTGTGTTTTTGTAAAATTTGCAAAAGTAATATAATTTAACTACAGTGGGCTAAAACTGCTATCTCTTCCCATCTCAAAGTCCCCTCCATTATACCTCTCTTCAGGGTGTTTGAGAGGCCGTGGGCTTTTGGGGAATCTGGCTAAGGGAAAGTTGAGTTGGGGATACACATAGCTAACTTTTGGTGTGTTTACTCACGAATGAAAAATACAGATATAAAATTCCCAGCTGTTACATGTACTTTGACACCCCCATAATTAGTGGTGGAATATATCTATTATCAGTCTCGTCTGTGTATATTACCCCTAGTTGTTCTAGTATAGGGATGGCTTCCATGAAGACTCCTTCTGTCCACTCTGCTGACTCACTCTGTGTTATGACTTGAAGCACAGGATTGGGGTACGAGTGTGAATTGTATTGGGGTATGAGTGTGCCCTGTGGGATGTGGCACGAAAGCATGTAGATGGTGGGGAAAACAATAAAGTTTGAAATGTATGAAGCCAGAAGTCAGTCTGTGGACATTTTTGCTAATCAGCAGATGTGTAAAATTATGTGCGTTGGATTTAGTTCTCGTTGATACCTAGTTAAACTAGAAATCCTATCCAGTCAGAAATATACTCAGTGCTGCAAACCTAATTATAAATATGTCATTTTTTTGCATTTTTGATTGAAATCAAGAGAAATAAAATTTATCAAAATGTTGTGTCGACAGTGCACAGACTCCTAGTACCAGAAGCATAAATTTGAGTTTCCTCAGATTTTTTCAAGTTGAATGTGTGTAGCTGCTTGAATATCCATTCATTGTATCTTATCTAATGCATTTTTCCCCTGAAGCAGTGTGTGATCCCACATTTAAAGAAACTTGAAAGTGCCTCTGATGCAACAAACTGACCTGTGTGTGCGCGCGCGTGCGCACACACACCCATATCGCGGATTGAACCAGCAATGAGTGTTAGAGGTGTTCAGACATTAGTAACTGGATGAAAATGTTGCAGTCTAGTGAATACTCTTGTGAACTGAAAGATTTTTGAACGCCCCCTTCCAGAGTGACTTAAAATACGTAAATACGTAATGTGCTCTTTGAGGATAAAATTTAAAATAAAATGAAATCAGATGCGTTTCTAGGTTTGAAACCAAAGTTTCTTACTACTTCAAATTTGAGCCCTTTGTGAAGATGGTTTCAAAGATAACAATCTGTGTTTTTTTTAAAAAAATAGTCCCTCCAGAGAACTGAAGCATAGCCAAATCCCTCAACATAGAAAATTCACTTAAAAGAGAAAAGCAAGTCATCCTGTTTCACTTGGTTATTTTCTATTCCAAATACGGAATACAGGAATCTAGAAAGCAGGGTAACAGTGAGTTAATATTCATCATGTTTTCTTTATCTTGGCTTTCAAAATACGCATTTCTTAAATTTCTGGCTTGTATAATTTCTATATTTACCCAACCAGCCTTATATTTTATCCAAGTTTTGACTTAAAAGTGAAAATCCTAGTTCGCTTTCCTCAAGTTTTCCTTCTCTTTTCCCAGACATTGTTCATCATTTTTTCTCAGAGTCTGTTTACGCAGAGCATGCCGACAGTGTACTTTGTTTTTGAAACAAAATTTAAACACATTAACACACAATCAATGATGTGTATAATATGTATGGGTGAATGCAATTACATGAGCCACTTACATCTTCCATAGCTGAATACAGGATGCCAGTTGTTTGTTGCTGTGTAAGTGGTTATGCCTTTGATTAAATTATCTCCACTAGCTAAACCTATAATGGCAAAGAAGTCTTTGCTTTTTCCTGAAGCTTCTAGGATATTTTTATGTGTGGGGCTTCTCTGAGACAAGTTTCCTCAAATATCGAGGAACCTTGTCACAAACCTAGCTCTTATGACTGCATTCAAATGTGTTAAGGTAAGCAAAACTATCTGTTTTGATAAGTGACCTGTGAATCTCCATGGCATAACCCAAGCACGGTTGATATGGTGCGTCGGAAGGCTGTATTACATTCAGCCATTCAGGGACCCAGGTTCCATACGTTTGATGGCTCTACTCTCCCCTGAGGCCTCAGAATTTCACTAGATTATTTTCAACCAAATGGTAGAAAAAGGAAGAGAGGATGCATGGAGAACTGTCTGTTTTCTTTCGGGGGGGTGGTGGTAGTTAAGAACCTGGCCTCGCAGTGCGCAGCCATCCCTTCCACCCACACTATGTGGGCCAGGATTCATTCATACGGCCCGGCAGCATCACAGAGGAGGCTGGGAAATCTATAACATGGAGCCTAGGTGGATAAGAAAATGGAGTTTGGTGAGTTCATGGCCTTGACTCTGCCACCATACAGGTTGACTGCTGTGATTCCAAAGGTACCGTCGGGGCTCCTGAAGTTCCCCAACCACTCTCCTACGGCAAGCTGATTGCTTGATTTAGCTTGCATCGAGCTTAAAGGGAAACACTGATTTCTGGTAGGTGAGACTTTAAACCACTGTCAGTCATTTAACCTCCCACGTGGTTGAGGCTTTGAAAGCAGGTTTTGTTTGAGGGTAGGTGGGAAAAATTCCCAGGGTACCAGCTCGGTAGTAGGAATGAAATACTGCAGGGTGAGCAAGGTGGTTGACCAGTTATTCCTTACCTACTTACAGTCGCCTAACTGCTGATTGCCCAAGAAGGACAGTGTTAAAATCTGCTGGACCCCATCCTTTCTCATTGCCACCACTTGTATTGTTGGTTCTTTTCCTCTCCTGTAGTCTTAGTTGGGTTCTCCAGAAAACGAACTCTGAGATGGAGATTTTCATGCGAATAATTTATTGGAGAGTGCTCTCAACCCCTTTGGAGGAATGATAGAAGTAGGATAGAGAGAGGGAGGAGTTGAAATGGTCGTGGGTTAGGAAGATTTAGAGCTTTGACGGATCTTCAGAGTTGTCCTGCCTTGAGACAAGGGGCCCAGGCTTTTATATCCCTCTCCATTGAACGATCATTGGATGCAAGCTGCACTCAGAGAGGCGGGTGTGAACTAGGGTGAGGTGGCTGTCTTAAGCGATGAGTAGTTCCCAGAGAGGAACTCAGCTGTGAGCCATCCCTATCCAATATGCATGGCATTTGGGGGTCTGGGCAGCGCACTACAGCATCTACTACACTAGCGAAATCGATCCCTAAGAAGTAGAATCAGACGCAAAGTTCTCTTTCGGAGATGATAATGCCTAGGCCTCTACCACTGCTTTTCTGTAAAACCCCTACCTCCTCGGAATACTGTATGACAAGGAGTATGAAAGAGGAGCCCAAGAATGTGCTTTCAAAGGCCGTAGTTCTGTTTGGCAAAATGCTTTTGCAAAGACCAGTTTTGCCCAAGCTCCATTTTTCACACCCACCTCCTACCAGCATGGAATGGCCTCCTCACTTTTAGTAACTCACAAAAGATAGCCTCATCCTTTGAGGTATATCTAAATTTTCACTTTTGTGAGGCACTCTCTGCTTACCTGGATTCTAAGGGAATTCACACATCAGCTATGCTTTCCTGTGTGTGTCTTCACCCCAGAATGGAAGTAGTTGAGGGCAAAGGTTCTGTTTTGTATTCCGTGAATCATCATCCATGTTTGGCACAACGCAAGTCTAAAGTTATTTCATTGGTTTGACAAATATTTATTATGCGCCTATTATGTTTAAGGCACTGTGTTGAATGCTAGGGAGACTTAGGTAAGAATTCACACTCAAGAAGATGATTCTTGAGAGCAAGAGGGACAGACTTTTAGTTCCAATGCAAATAGTACTAATAGAAGTGTAAGGTGATATGGAAGGATCTGAACTCTCTGATGGACAGAGTTGCTTCAGGGGCTAGGGGCGAGGTCATGGATTAAGGAAGGCTTCAAAGAGATTAGTAACCATTAAGATGAGGGTATAAAGAACTCCAAAGCCCAGGTGCTTGATTCGGATGATGGTCATTATGCTGGAAGGTTGGGAAGCAGGAACAGACAGAGCCTCGGACTTTATGGTAGTGGGTATTAATTTATGGAACTGTGGGTTTAGCCCAGGGTTTCTCAACTTTGATGCTATGGATATTTTGGGCTTCACAATTCTTTGTTTTGGGGGCTGTCCTGTGCGTGATACATGTTTAGCGGTATCCCTGGCTTCTACCCAATAGATACCAACAGTTCTCCTCAGGTCTGGCAACCAATGAAATATCTAGATATTGCCAAATGTCCACTAGAGGTCCAAGTCATTCCCAGTGGAGGACAACTTGGCTAGAAACTTTAGCAATAGGCAACACTTGCCATGATGGCAGCTTCTCTGTGAGCAATGGGCATTGCTCTTGTGAGGAGGAAAACTTAGGAGTGTGTTTAATGCTGATGGAAGTCCAGATACTGACACCCTCTCCTGGGAATAATGCACTTGTGGTGGGTATTTCACTATCTACTCTTGATGATCTGCCCACCTCAAAATAAGCTCTACAGTTCAGATCTGGTTATATGGACCTTATTTTCCCCAAAGTTAATAGCTCAGCTTTCTCAAGTGTTTCTTATGGGATACATGGTCATGGAATAAAAAGATCAGAGTTAATAATCATTTGTTTATTATTTTTTGGAAACTTTGACCAGCAGGGAAGTATGAGGATTTTTAGAAATCACCAGGGTACAGTGAAAGTTGCCAATAAAAATGTAAAATAATACAGATGTTGTTATGAAGCAGAAACATGTTATGTTTTAAATAAATCAGTATTCTTAACTATTAGCAAGAGAACTTGAGTTTTTAAAAAAGAACAATGGTATTATAATTTTATTATCTTTTTCCTACACATCTGGAATTTTGAAAAAAAATTTTTTGAATAAAAAAATCCCGTTAGATTATTTAAGTCACTCTTGAGTTTCATTGTACTTTTGAGAATATATGGAAAAGTTCTGCCTCAAATCTCTTCTTCTTTTACAGAATCCTCCTAGTATTTTGAAAGAATTTATCTATGAGTTATTGCCTGATATATGTAGGCAAAATTCAGGGATAGTCTACAAATTTGTTTTTAAAATCACACACTCCTTTTCTTACATAACTAAAAAATTTGAAAAAGAGAGACAAGTATAAAAAGGAAAATGAATGTAATTTATAATACTCTTATCTAAGCTTTATAACCGTTTTTCTTGTTAGATTTTAGCGGTTCCCTAACTCTAATGTGCGTAGGAATCATAGTGAGAACTTGTTTAAAAAGGATGTTCTACGTACACTACAAAAGAAGGGTAAAGTATGGGGCCTGGGAAACAGCATTTTAACAGATACCCACAGATGATCCTGATTCAGATGTTCTATAAAAAGCACTTGGAAAGACTGATATGCATCCTTATGTCGCCACCATCTCTGTACTATACACTGACTAGAGGAGGGAAGAAACTGTGGATTTTTACCTTTGCTTTGTCTATTTTGGTTGTGGCATGTAGGATCTAGTTCCCCGACCAGGGATCGAACTCAGGCCCCCTGTATTGGGAGCACGGAGTCTGCCTTGTCTCCTTTAAAAAGGAGCCCTGCCCCTTGTAAATATTAATTCTTTCTACAACAGTTAGCTTCTATCTAAAGACACAGCATTCGTTTTAGCCTTTGGGGTTATTTTCCCTGGATTGATAATGATCCAGTGTTTTTTGCCTTGTGTTATCTGGAACAGATACGTGAATAACCCATTTAAGATTTAATAATCTTTGAACAAATAGAACACTTGTATTTCTCTTGATGTTAACTCTAGGCAGGAGGTAATGGGGGTGTAAAACACAGTGTCATTGGGGAAGGAGAGGAGTGACATAGACCTGGATGAATTGGGGAGGCAAAATCTGTAGTAATTAACAGCTGTTAAGGTACAAGGGCGGATGAGAAGGGGATGTCCTGGGTGACCTCAAGTTTGTGAGCCTGGGTAGCTTGAGAGGAAGGCACAAAGAGGAGAGCTATATTGGGGAATTTGAGGGTGCCGGGGCAGGGAATGTAAGAAGAGAAGCATGGTGTAAAGTTGCGGCGGTCGGTGAGTCATTGGTTAGCGATGTGTACATGGTAACGATGTGTACAAGCAACTTAGAAGTGTAGAACCATGCTTAAGAAGTTGCTCAGGGTTTGAGATAGAAAAATAGGAGCCAAAGGAGTGAACAGACTAACCAAAAGAGTAAATACTAAAGGAGGACCCCAAACTAAGCTGTGAGGTATGCCTTCATTTAGAAGCCTAAGGAGGAAAAAAAAAAAAAAAAAGGAATAAAAACTAAGAAATGGACAGAGAAGAAGTGGGAACACCAGAAAAAAACAAACAAAAAAAACCTGTCCTGGAATCACGGGAACACTTTGGGAAGAAGATGTGTCCAGTAGGGGGCAACCCAGAAGAATGGAAAGAAGGAAAAGATTGAAACAAACTTGTTGAGCCTGATGGCCAGGATTTCATCGGTGACCTTTGATAAAAGGTCAGTTGCTTAAGTAGACTTAAATGAAGTGAAAAGCCGGGGGCTTAAGAGAATTTTATACTCAGCTACATCAAGAACTTGATTCTTCATCATTAGGTTCCTTGTCTCTGTTGATTTCTGCCTGCAGGGTAAGTATTAGCATGCAGTCTTCCTTTGGTGACCCCTTCAGTGTAACCAGTTTAGTATTCTGGTGCTCCTGTGTGACCCTCATTGGAAGCTTTGTGAATTAGGGGGGACTTCAGTGGAGTTAATTGTTTCAACTGGCAATTCACACCCAAGACAACTTGACCCAAATGCTTAGGAATGAAAAATTTAGCCTTATACCCATTCATACTGCATGTGCAGCTAAGAACTAGCCCTAGTTATCTTAATGTACCTCTTGATGAGCTAAAAAAGGACCACAATGAACTTCTATAACACATCTCTTATGTTTTAAATATTTTATATAGAGTCAATTCGTAGAGTTAAACTTCTACAACCAGATTATGGGATCCGACAGATCCCATCTTTTTAAGGCAAAAGTTGAAAATGTCTAATTCAGAGGCATCATAAGTTACGTATATGTAAATTAAAGCTTTTAAAGTCTCATTTTTTGGATTGCCCTCATTTTTCGGGAAGGAATGAGTTGGGATAGCAAGTTGTAAGTATAGTTTTGAGCTATCAGCTTATTTCCAGATATGGGGATGTGGAATACCCCATAAAGCATGCTGGGGAGCTGTGTATTTTATTTCTGGATTTGAATGCTCTGAGGCATGGGCTAGGGTGAGGCTGAAGACACCAGACCTAGGGAAAGATGAGGGTTTGGTCCTGGATGGCGGATGTGTCCAGGATAATGTGGTCTGGTTGCTGGGTCAGAGTGGTGGTCACTGGGAGGACAAACTTTATGGTTGTAAATGAGTCCCTCAGAGAAGGACCTCAGGCAGTAGCTGTGGGTTATGGGAAATGGCACCCATCAGTTGGTCACTCAAGGGACAAAGTTGGCAAGAGTTGGGAATGGGTACGGACGGCAGGATAGTTCCAGGCTGTCCCAGTGGAGAACCCAGAGGATAAAGATGATTGCCATAATGGGAATTAGGGGAATTAGGATGGCCGACAACTGGGTAGCACTGTCTCCTCGTGGTGGTAGGACTTGGTACTCCATGGCTACATTGTCACAGAAACCCCATGGCGTCGAGCCCACCATGGTAACCCCAGCTGCAAAGGGCTGAGAAAAAGGGAAGCTGACGACTTCCAGTCTATTGGTCTTTGATCCTGTAGGTCCATGGCCACAAATACTTTGTATGTGTTTGCGATTAAGTCTCCCAGAAGTCAGCAAAGCACAGTGAATGTGAGCGTAGACTTTGGAGCCAGGCTGCCTGGGTTCAAGAGTGGCCCTTAGACAAGTTACTTGACGTCTTTGTCGTTCAGTTTGCTCATCTGTAAGTTGAGGGTGATGGCCCCTACGTCATTAGCTTGTTATGAGGATGAAATGAGTTAATATTTGGAAAGCATTTGGAACCACGGCTGGCATAGAGTAGGAGTTCTCTTATTACATTGTCAAAACTAACAACAAAACATCATCTGGGATAATCGGTCCATTTGTATCAGTCTCCAAATAGGGACATTGTGTAAAATGCAGATTCTGGGGTGTTACACCAGATGTAAGCAAATTCTTAAGGGTCGTCGTAGGCATCTATATTTCTAACAAGTCTCCCAGGAAATTCCATTGATCAGAGTCAGATTTGGGAGTTCAATGGGCCATGTCTCTGGTTCACATTAGATTTAAGGTCATTAGCACATTATTTTTTTGACTCATTTATTAAGAAAGACCCTCAGTACATGGGACAAAGCTTCCTTACTTAGCTCAAATCTTATTTATTTGAAACAAGAAAGGATATAAGCAAATCAAACTTTCTCCCTCGCCCTATTCCAGATGCAAATATATCGCTTATGAATTTTAGAATCTAGCCTCAGGCAACTTTTTGGCATGTCATTTAGTGAAACTAACCAGGAATTTGGTTTAGATTATTAACTGTTTATAATATAATAATAAAGGAAATGCAGTTATTCTATATGTTAGAACTCTAAGCAGATTGCCTAATTCCTAAAAGAAAAAAACACTGCAAAAGGCAATTGCTAATTTTTCACGGGTACATTTGCAAAAAGTGTAGTCATGATAGAAAGTCAAATGACAGAACCTCTCCAAAGATTTAGCTAAATGTGGCTGCCAAGACAGTAATGTTGCATTTTAGCAATAAGTGGCTTGTTCTTAGTTAAAACAAAAACATAAAACGTGATCTTTTCGTCTATAAATGAGTTCAATAGAGCAGTAATGTACAAGTAATTTGCTTGGAAAGAAAACAGAAGATGATTTCCTACTCCTGTCACTGTAAGTGTTTATAGGCTGCCCTTATTTAGGCAAAGAAGATGTCCTGATATATCTTTTTTTCCCTGATGTATCTTTAATAGATCATGTGCTAGTAGAAATGGAATTACACTGAGCCATTCTTTTTATCGTCTGGTTGCGCTTGTTAGCAGTATCATTTATTTTCAAGATGACTGGCTCTAGTTAAGGAGCTATTCCATGACCTTGGAGCAAAGCAGAGTTAATTGATGTAGCGAAGCATTTGTTAGCACTTGTATGGCAACCATGAAACCAGATGGGCAGGGTAACTTGACTGAGAAATTAACTGTATCTTTTCTTGCCTGTGGGCTTTTCACACACAGATAAAGGAAACTGTTTTTTCTTCCTCTTCTTTTTTTAACTTAGGAAGGCAGGTATGGCAAATTATATTTTCTCAAACTGCCACAGCAACATATCCAGTCCCACATGGTCCTCTAGAACCATGCCACCACCCTATCAAGAGGTGTAATCCATTTCTCCTCCTCTGAGCCTGAGTAGAACTTTGGGATGGGCTCAACAAATAGAATGTAGTGGAAGTGACACTGTATGACTTACGAGGCCAGGTCGTAAGTAGGGTTCTGGCTGTACCTGACGTGCTCTCTCTTTGGGACACTTATCCTTGAGATCCACCCACCATGCTGTGAGGAAGCCTCGGCCACATGAGCAGACCATGTGTTCATTCCTGACTTGGCAGCAGTAGCGGAGACCGTCTCCCACAAGGGCGGCCACGATCAGCCACCAGAAATGTTAGTGTACTAGCCTTCAGATAATTCCATATCCCAGCCCTCAGCCTTTGAGCAGCCCCAAGTTGCAGGGTTTCAAGCAAAACATGTCTCCTCATGTTATTGCTTGAGGTGCAAAGTTGGGGGGTAATTTGTTAATCAAGATGACGGAATTGTGGAACCCCAGGGCTTCCTGTCTGGAGGCATGTGTAGTTTTTTTGCTTCAGGGGACAGATAAGGGGCCCTTGTTTCAGAGGTCAGGGAGAACCAGATCAGGGTTCAAAGAGTTCAAGAAGTGAGGCAGCAGTCCCAGCCCCTAAGGAGCAAAATTGCCAAGCCCCATGGATAAGAGCTGGGAGTTCTGAGAGCAGTGGAGAAGGTGTCCCACTCTCAGCTGGGCCTTAAGGAAGTGGCAGAACTTCAGACAGTGTGGGAGCCTGTGGACCAAGGACTGAGCTCAGTGATCCTGGGAGTGTAAAGGCTGTCATGATCCCTTAGGGTGTGCATATGTGTGTAGTGGGCAGGTGGTGTCAGAAGAGCCAGCTGCCTTCAGATGGCCCACAAGAGCCAGAGCAAAGAGAAATGGCAGAGATACAAGCAAATACTGAAAGACATCCTTGGAATCCTTGTCAGCCCCCGGGACCCTTTTCTGATGCTGGGAGGTGGTAGGGACTCTCAGAGTGTATTGTGATGAAGGCTTTATACATATGTATATGAAAATTGTTAGTTGTTTGTTATAATGTCATTTGTCAACTGGCTAATTTGCATGTTAATCCTTTTCTCACCGTTCGAGTTAGTACATTATCGTATACCAAATATTTTATGTATTTGGTTTTGCTGTGTTCTGCTCCATGAACGTATCTGTCTGTAACCACTAAAATGACTCCATTTTAGTAATGATGTACTTACATTTTAATATCTTGTAGAGAAATGTCTCACCATTATTTTTGTCCACAAGTCTATTGCCTCTCTCACTAGTATATTCTTCCAGGCAGGCTGTCAAATCATCTGGTGAGATTACCCCCCAAAACTTTGATTCATTGTCTTCTATGCAAATAGTTAAGAATGGCAGGTTGAACATATAAGTACTTTAACTCCTCTTCTTCCCCAAATCCCACTAAATGAGAGTAAAGGAATGTGAAAAGAAGATATAAATAGACAAGGACAAAGAATGAGATGGGAGACAACAGTGACAAAATCTTAGAGGTTGGTGTGAAGGTAGATGGGAGTTAAATGACTTCACAGACGTGAGAAAGCTGAATCCTAAGCTGGAAGTTGGGAAAGGGGAGAAATGACCTAATGTCCATTGCAGAATCCGCCAAAGGAGCAGGGTTTGGCAGGTGGAAGAATTGGTTGAAAGTCTGTTTAAGAATTTAGCCCCTCACATCTCCATTCCAAATTTCGGCAGCTGAGCAAACAGCCCTCCCCTATTCTGGCCAGAGGCTGGAGGTTTGTTCTGTAAAGAGGATAAACAGACGATCTTTGAACGAGACAGTATGAGGCACAGCTAAAACAGAGACACCAAGTGGAAAACATGGGGATTAGGATAAACCTTATATATGAGAGTTGAGCTCTCCAGCCTTCTCCCCTCCCATGGTTCAAGAATTTTGGCAGCCAGACATGTACTTTCTTTTTTTTTTTTTTGGCGGTACGCGGGCCTCTCACTGTTGTGGCCTCTCCCGTTGCGGAGCACAGGCTCTGGACGCGCAGGCTCAGCGGCCACGGCTCACGGGCCCAGCCGCTCCGCGGCACGTGGGATCTTCCCGGAGCGGGGCACGATCCCGCGTCCCCTGCATCGGCAGGCGGATTCTCAACCACTGCACCAAGGGAAGCCCGACGTGTACTTTCGATGCAAGAGGTCAGAAGTATCTTCTCTGAAAACGTAACTTACAAAAGAAATGAGCAGAGGATACTGGAATCCGAGGTCTTCCAAATATCACCGTAGAGAGAAAAGCACCATTGACAAGCATTGCCCCCAAGAGCTCCCAGTCATCTTTTTAGTGCCTCACCCTTAAATATGACCAGACAGTCAAGGACTGCCAGACATTGATTTTTTTAAAACTAACTTGAAGTACCAATGGAAAGAAAAAAAATGCATAATAACTTTTATTAATATCTTCAGAGAAGATATGAATCTGTGAGGCAAGAAATAGATACTATAAAAAAATTCAGTGAACGCAAAATCTTAGGCATTAAAAGCATGCTAACACACACTGTTAGAAGGCAAAATTAAGGCAACTGCCCAGAAAGTAGAATAGAAAATAGACAGGAAAATAAGATAAAATTTTTTTTTAAAAAAGAGCCATCTAGAATGTTCTGGAATAATTGAAGTTCTATGAATAGAGGACAGAGATAACAGAGAAAAGGAAATCATCAATAATATAATTCACAAAATATCTCCCAGTGTCGAAGAACATGAATGTTCCAATGGAAAGGGATGACTAAGTGTCCAGAACAGTGGATAAAGTAGACCCACTCCAAGGCTTGTTATCAATGAATTTCAGAAAGCTGGGGACAGAAGATAGATTCTACAAACTCTGAGGGAGGGGGAAAAAAGCAAGTTTTATACACAGTATCAAGTATTAGAAGACATCAGAGTTATCAGTAGCAACAGGGTAAGCTAGAAAGCAACGGAGCAGCGCACACTGAAAATTCTGAGGAAAAAGCCCTTCAAACTGAGAATTGCATATTCAGTGTCTAAAAGCAGAGCTTAGCTTCCCATTTCAGGAAGCTGTTTGAGATGGGCTTCTACAAAATTACGGAGTTAATCAAGAAAGAAGGCATAGGGTCCAGGAAACAGGGACTCCAACCCGAGAAAGGCTAAGGGAATCCCCATGATGGTAATGAAAGAAGATTCCTGGATGACTTCCAGTTATTAGGTGTAGTAGTAGGCAGAATTCTAGGACAGCCCCCAAGATTTCCAATTCCTGATAGACATGCTGTGAATAATCCCCTCCCCTGTGTCTGGGCAGGGTCTGTGAACATGATGGGATATCACTCCCATGATTTAAGTTAAGTTATATGGTGAAGGTGAAGAGATTTTGCAGATGTAATTAAAGCCCCTAACCAGTTGATTTTAAGTTCATCAAAACGGAGATTATTTTTGGTGGGCCTGACTTGATCAGGTGAGCCCTTTAAGAGTGTCCAGAGATCCTAGAGTGAAGAAGTCAGAGAGATTCGAAGCAGCAGATCTTCTCTCCTGTTGGCTTTAGAGAGGCAGACAGCTATTTTATGGAGAGGATCACATGGCAGGAAATGGTGGGTGGTCTGTAGAAGCCGAGGGCCTCAGTTCTATCACCACAGGGAATTGTATCCGGCCAAGAGCCGCATGAGCTTGGAAGAGGACTCCGTGCCTCAGATGGGAATGCATCCACGGCCGTCATCTTGATTTCAGCCCTGTAAGACTCTGAATAGAGAATCAGTTCTGCCGTACCTGGACCCCTGACCCAGAGAAACAATGTGATAATGAATGAGTATTGTTTGAAGCCACTAACTTTATATCAGTAGATAACTAATGTGGGTATAAAGGATAATCAATCCAGATTGATTGAAGACTCATGTATCAGATTTATCAGAAGACTCTGGATTTATCCAGAGGTGTCATTGTGTCCTAATGTCTTGAAAGATGTACGCAACTTGAGGATAATTGGAAAATGTGTTGGTAATAAGTACATACAGAACTAAGCGATCAAACACAAGACCATTAGTAACTGTAAGAAAAACAAAACGTTGCATGGGAAAACAGTCATAGTATATAACATGACTCAGTTATAAATAGGATTTACAGCGTCATAATAATGTAAAAAGCAAATGACAGCCTAAGCAAAATTACAGGATGAATACTGTAAAGGACGAAAAAGTTTTCCTTAATGCTCTTTGGGTCCCTGGCTGGGTCTGAAAATCAGACTGACAAAAACCGATTGACACGAGAAAAGCATACAAATTTATTTAACGTGACTTTTATGTGACACAGGAGCCTGCATAAGGAAATGAAGACCCAAAGCAATGGCTGAACGTGTTTTTGTGCCAGGTTTGATGAAGAGTAGAAAGTCGTGGAAGGATACCATAGGACAAAGGGTATGAAATGAGTAGAGTGAAGCGAGGGAAACATGGCAAGACCGGTTCATTCAGATTCCTCTCTGTGTCCCTTTGACTTTGGAGATGAGGGTGCTTCTTTCCTCCCCGTGTAGGGAGGGCACCTCTCACGGAGGGGTTTCTGACCTGCTTCAGGAGGTCAGAAAGTCCTTCGCACACCTGCCTTTTCTCAAACTCCTTCAGCTGGAAAAATGCAATACGACAAGGTGCCGTATTTGGGGGTAGCGTGTCCTGAACCCTGTCAGTGCTTAGGAGGGTTGGAGATGGGAGGTGTCTGTGGGGAGTCGGGGTGAGGAACAATTACCAAAACCTTCGTCTTCTATAGTAGAAGTAATAGGTAATGACCAGAATGGAAATAAGCAGAAGTAGCAATATATGTCTATCATAGTGTCTATGGGACGGAGAACATTGGAGTCGAGGGACAGGTAACTTTTCAATGGATCAGGGACCTTGTTAAAACCTTGTGGAAGTACTTGACTCTTTAAAAGATGTGATTGTGTAGATGGGACAGAAATCAAGATGAATCTAAAACAAAGAATTGAAAGTTCAATAGATGAATTTAAAGATTGGTTCTTGAGATGACATTTTTATTTTAATGGCGTTTTCAAATCCCTCTCCCTTTTGGGCTGTTGATAAATGAACAAGATTATCAACGGTAAAATTCAATTAGCTTCTTCCATGTGTGAACGAATGCCACAAAATAAAAATTTCTTTTTCTCCCGATTACATACATTGCCCTTGAAAAATGACCTTCAAGAAGCTAACCTGACCAAGTAAACGAGAGCTGCCACTTCTCAATTTTTTAGCACATCATAGAGTTAAAAGGGGGTTGTCTCTGTTGACCGGTTTGTTCCTGAGAGTGTAGTTAAAATACTTGTAATATATTAACACCCCCGGTGAAAGATGGAACACTTCTGCAGTGTTTGTTTCTTCAGCAATCAGCTTCTTGTCCGGAATAGCAGGACTCTAAATTCATTTTTTTTTCCCCTTTGCACTCTCCAGACGCTGTGATTCAGCTTCTGGAAGGCCACGTGTTGCGGTTGTTTCTGTATTTTCTACTGAACAGTATTCACTAGCTGCGCACCAGCAGTGTGCACCTGTTGCCAAACATGCTCTTGCCGTGCAAGTTCCTAAACCTTGTTAAGCAGCTATTGCCTTTTCCATCTGAAGGATGTAGTAATAGCATCTCGGATATAGAATTTTTTTGAATTTTTGAATTTTATTTATTTTTTTATACAGCAGGTTCTTATTAGTTATCTATTTTATACATGTTCGGGTATAGCATTTTTGAGCGGCTTAAATGAGATAAGGGGGTGAAGGGCTTAGTAGCACAATGACTCACACAAAGTGAGAAATCAAGCGTTAGCTGCTGTTATCGTTGTTACTCGGGGGAACAGAATTGTTAGTAATAATCATTTATATTCGTGTTCCATAAATTTAAGAATGAAATTCTAACCCTAATCCAGTAAAGGCTTTTCAGTTTTGTTTGTGGGATTTTCTCACCCACTCCAGGAGATGAATGGTGAATTGATGTATTTCTACCCTCTTTCTGAAACTGAATTAAACTTAGGAAGCATGGTAATTCACATACTCTTTTTTTTCAACTGTTAAAATCTGTGCAGTTCAAAAGAGCTTTTGATGTTACAGTCATGAAAGATGTAACTTTTCAGACTGAGAATTTAATAACAAATTTTATTTAAAATCCTCAATCCCTTCAGGAAGTTGGTAAGGAAATGATATTTACATAGCCACTGATTTCTAATTCTTAGCAGATACCAAAGGATTAATTGATCTTATCTAGAAAACCATATTACTGTCTGTGGTTACTATTTGCATATATGAAGCAAGAAGAAGTGCTAAAGATTTATCCTTGTTAAAACTTGATTCTTTAGTTATTAAGGCTGTGGTCAGGAAAGAGGGAGAGAGGGAGAGAGGAAATGAATGTGAATGATAGTTCCCCAGTTCAGCTTTTTCCATCACTTTTTTTTTTTTTTTAAACATCTTTATTGGGGTATAATTGCTTTACAATGGTGTGTTAGTTTCTGCTTTATAACAAAGTGAATCAGCTATACATATACATATGTTCCCATATGTCTTCCCTCTTGCGTCTCCCTCCCTCCCTCCCACTCTCCCCATCCCACCCCTCCAGGCTGTCACAAAGCCCCGAGCTAATATCCCTGTGCCTTGCGGCTGCTTCCCCCCAGCTATCTACCTTACTACGTTTGTTAGTGTGTATATGTCCATGACTCTCTCTCGCCCTGTCAAAACTCACCCTTCCCCCTCCCCATATCCTCAAGTCCATTCTCCAGTAGGTCTGCGTCTTTATTCCTGTCTTACCCCTAGGTTCTTCATGACGTTTTTTCCATCACTTTTACCCATTTATTTCTTGCTCAAAAGCAAATTTTAAAGCACAGATACCTGTGCTTTGATATTTCTGAATGATAAATTGTTAAAAAGTTCACTTTAGCAGAATGGTAATTTCTCAGGAAAGATTCTTAATACAAACGTAAAGAATAAGAACTCATAAAGACATTTTAATCTTTTGTTCTGATTTATTGTTGTTCCATTGCAATCCCATAAAGACACAAGAATTAAGAACTTTTGGGTTAGGGACTGCTAAGTTGAAGATTTCCCTAGAATGCTTTCTTCCTTTAATAAGCCCATGGAAACTAAATACAAATATTGCTACCACAATATCAACGTGCAAAGTCCAATTTTTAGAACAGTTGTCAGGAAATTCCAAAAGTTCTACAGCCCAATTACGTGGGTGTTGTGGCCTGAATGTAATTTTTCTATTCCTCTCTCCCTTGTAAACTTACACCTTCAGTGCAGTTCTGTTCATGTGGTAAAAACTGTGTCATAATTTACCCAGAATATATAATATGGCCAAGTTCTCATTGCTCCAAAGATCCTGAACTAGAAATTTCCTGAGTTTTGATTTTTCACCCTTTAAACAGTTTTGCATTAATGCATACCATACAGAGTGTCAGCTTGAGAGAAGAGGAGGTAACAGGATAAGGAGATTTATAAACACATGGCGTCCACAGAAACCAGTTCAATAAGACCACGTTTGCTGTTGGAATACATACTTTGTGGGGCAGTCACCTGGTCCTTCTAAGCATAATGAGAGGAAGAGAAAGACAAATTGTGTTTTGTATTTTGTACAAGAGCTATGCTAGACTTGCCTCATTTATCACTGAGCTACAAAATGGAAACTTTGCCTTTGTTCACTCACAACTCTGTTTCAAGAAATGTGCACAAATTTGAACAACTCCCACTTCTTCTGAGTGGTCAACATGAAACCCAAAGTTTTTAGAACTTAGAAAAAAATTTCAACAAGGTAAGAAATTTTTATTTGGAGATTCAAACTGTTAAATACTGGGGATCTAGAAGGGGATTGGGAATGAAGAGAGATCACAGCTGTCCACAAACCACAGTTGAAATAAAACTAGTTCCAGTATGGTGCAAAGTGAAATTGATGTTAACATAATTAGTTAATATCATGGTGGATTTAAGGAATATGTCTTCTGTGCAATTGTAGGAAACTATGATCACTAATAGAATGGGGTTTTTTGTTTTTGGTTTTGTTTTTCTTTTTGCAGTACATGGGCCTCTCACTGCTGTGGCCTCTCCCGTTGCGGAGCACAGGCTCCAGACGTGCAGGCTCAGCGGCCATGGCTCACGGGCCCAGCCGCTCCGCTGTATGTGGGATATTCCCGGACCGGGGCACGAACCCGCGTCCCCTGCATCAGCAGGCGGACTCTCAACCACTGCGCCACCAGGGAGGCCCTTTCCTGTTTTTTAATTGGGTTAGTTTCCCACCTTCTCGTCCCCATCCCTGTCCCTCTCTCCCCCTTTCTCTATTTTAATGTTCCAAATGGGGCGTAATTGGCTGGAGATGGTGGTCCCAGATGCATGTCTCTTCCACTCTTCTTTTTTCTTGCCTAAATCCTCCTACTTGAGAACCCCAATTCTGTGGATTCACATTCTTTTGGTGTTTGGGCCACACCGCCCCACCTCGCCTCTGCCACATAGCCATCAAGCCACTGTACGCTCTCTGATGGGGCAGCTGGCAAACAGAGGGGCCACCACCCCCTTGATGGACAGATCTGATCATTTAGTCAGTCAGCAGTTGCTCGTGAGGGATGATGTTTTTCCAGCAGCTTGACTCCTCCACGCCAGCCCCTCACGGTCCCGTTCCACAGCCTCGCATGTTTAGCAGGCTCCCACTCACTTTGGTGATTCCGGATTCCCAATTTTGTTCCCCTAGACTTAGGAGACTGTCAGAAGTTCTACTCAACTTCTCCGCTTCTCATTCCCTCCTCATGTTTTTTTTTTTTTTTTTTTTTTACATCTTTATTGGAGTATAATTGCTTTGCAATGGTGTGTTAGTTTCTGCTTTATAACAAAGTGACTCAGTTATACATATACATACGTTCCCATATCTCTTCCCTCTTGCGTCTCCCTCCCTCCCACCCTCACTATCCCACCCCTCTAGGTGGTCACAAAGCACCGAGCTGATCTCCCTGTGCTATGCGGCTGCTTCCCACTAGCTATCTATTTTACCTTTGGTAGTGTACATATGTCCATGCCACTCTCTCGGTTTGTCACAGCTTACCCTTCCCCCTCCCCATATCCTCAAGTCCATTCTCTAGTAGGTCTGTGTCTTTACTCTTATCTCACCCCTAGGTTTTTCATGACATTTTTTTTCTTAAATTCCATATATATGTGTTAGCATACGGTATTTGTCTTTCTCTTTCTGACTTACTTCACTCTGTATGACAGACTCTAGGTCCATCCACCTCATTACAAATAGCTCAATTTCGTTTCCTTTTATGGCTGAGGAATATTCCATTGTATATATGTGCCACATCTTCTTTATGCATTCATCCGATGATGGACACTTAGGCTGCTTCCATCTCCGGGCTATTGTAAATAGAGCTGTAGTGAACATTTTGGTACATGACTCTTTTTGAATTATGCTTTTCTCAGGGTATATGCCCAGTAGTGGGATTGCTGGGTCATATGGTAGTTCTATTTGTAGTTTTTTAAGGCACCTCCATACTTTTCTCCATAGTGGCTGTACCAATTCGCATTCCCACCAGCAGTGCAAGAGTGTTCCCTTTTCTCCACACTCTCTCCAGCATTTATTGTTTCTAGATTTTTTGATGATGGCCATTCTGACTGGTGTGAGATGATATCTCATTGTAGTTTTGATTTGCATTTCTCTAATGATTAATGATGTTGAACATTCTTTCATGTGTTTGTTGGCAGTGTGTGTATCTTCTTTGGAGAAATGTCTGTTTAGGTCTTCTGCCCATATTTGGATTGGGTTGTTTGTTTTTTTTTTTGTTATTGAGCTACATGAGCTGCTTGTAAATTTTGGAGATTAATCCTTTGTCAGTTGCTTCATTTGCAAATATTTTCTCCCATTCTGAGGGTTGTCTTTTGGTCTTGTTTATGGTTTCCTTTGCTGTGCAAAAGCTTTGAAGTTTCATTAGGTCCCATTTGTTTATTTTTGTTTTTATTTCCATTTCTCTAGAAGGTGGGTCAAAAAGAATCTTGCTGTGGTTTATGTCAGAGAGTGTTCTGCCTATGTTTTCCTCTAAGAGTTTGATAGCTTCTGGCCTTACATTTAGGTCTTTAATCCACTTTCAGCTTATTTGTGTGTATGGTGTTAGGGAGTGATCTAATCTCATACTTTTACATGTACCTGTCCAGTTTTCCCAGCCACTTATTGAAGAGGCTGTCCTTTCTCCACTGTACATTCCTGCCTGCTTTATCAAAGATAAGGTGACCATATGTGCGTGGGTTTCTCTCTGGACTTTCTATCCTGTTCTGTTGATCTATATTTCTGTTTCTGTGCCAGTACCATACTGTCTTGATTACTGTAGCTTTGTAGTATAGTCTAAAGTCAGGGAGCCTGATTCCTCCAGCTCCATTTTTCGTTCTCAAGATTGCTTTGGCTATTTGGGGTCTTCTGTGTTTCCATACAAATTGTGAAATTTTTTGTTCTAGTTCTGTGAAAAATGCCAGTGGTAGTTTGATAGGGATTGCATTGAATCTGTAGATTGCTTTGGGTAGTAGAGTCATTTTCACAATGTTGATTCTTCCAATCCAAGAACATGGTATATCTCTCCATCTATTTGTATCATCTTTAATTTCTTTCATCAGTGTCTTATAATTTTCTGCATACAGGTCTTTTGTCTCCTTAGGTAGGTTTATTCCTAGATATTTTATTCTTTTTGTTGCAGTGGTAAATGGGAGTGTTTTCTCGATTTCACTTTCAGATTTTTCATCATTAGTGTATAGGAATGCCAGAGATTTCTGTGCATTAATTTTGTATCCTGCTACTTTACCAAATTCATTGATTAGCTCTACTAGTTTTCTGGTAGCATCCTTAGGATTCTCTGTGTATAGTATCATGTCATTTGCAAACAGTGACAGCTTTACTTCTTCTTTTCCGATGTGGATTCCTTTTATTTCCTTTTCTTCTCTGATTGCTGTGGCTAAAACTTCCAAAACTATGTGGAATAAGAGTGGTGAGAGTGGGCAACCTTGTCTTGTTCCTGATCTTAGTGGAAATGCTTTCAGTTTTTCACCACTGAGGATGATGTTGGCTGTGGGTTTGTCATAAATGGCCTTTATTATGTTGAGGAAAGTTCCCTCTATGCCTACTTTCTGCAGGGCTGTTATCATAAATGGGTGTTGAATTTTGTCAAAAGCTTTGTCTGCATCTATGGAGATGATCATATGGGTTTTCCCCTTCAATTTGTTAATATGGCTTATCACATTGATTGATTTGCGTATATTGAAGAATCCTTGCATTCCTGGAATAAACCCCACTTGATCATGGTGTATGATCCTTTATTGTGCTGTTGGATTCTGTTTGCTAGTATTTTGTTGAGGATTTTTGCATCTATGTCCCTCAGTGATATTGGCTTGTAGTTTTTTCTTTGTGACATCCTTGTCTGGTTTTGGTGTCAGGGTGATGGTGGCCTCGTAGAATGAGTTTGGGAGTGTTCCTCCTTCTGCTATATTTTGGAAGAGTTTGAGAAGGATAGGTGTTAGCTCTTCTCTAAATGTTTTTTTTTTTTTTTTTCTCTCTAAATGTTTGATAGAATTCGCCTGTGAAGCCATCTGGTCCTGGGCTTTTTTTGTTGTTGGAAGATTTTTAATCACAGTTTCAATTTCAGTGCTTGTGATTGGTCTGTTCATATTTTCTATTTCTTCCTGATTCAGTCTTGGCAGGTTGTGCATTTCTAAGAATTTGTCCATTTCTTCCAGATTGTCCATTTTATTGGCATAGAGTTGCTTGTAGTAATCTCTCATGATCTTTTGTATTTCTGCAGTGTCAGTTGTTACTTCTCCTTTTTCATTTCTAATTCTATTGATTTGAGTCTTCTTCCTTTTTTTCTTGATGAGTGTGGCTAATGGTTTATCAATTTTGTTTATCTTCTCAAAGAACCAGCTTTTAGTTTTATTGATCTTTGCTGTTGTTTTCTTTGTTTCTATTTCATTTATTTCTTCTCTGATCTTGATGATTTCTTTCCTTCTGGTAACTTTGGGGGTTTTTTTGTTCTTCTTTCTCTAATTGCTTTAGGTGCAAGGTTAGGTTGTTTATTCGAGATGTTTCCTGTTTTTTAAGGTAGGACTGTATTGCTGTAAACTTCCCTCTTAGAACTGCTTTTGCTGCATCCCATAGGTTTTGGGTCATCGTGTCTCCATTGTCATTTGTTTCTAGGTATTTTTTGATTTCCTCTTTGATTTCTTCAGTGATCATTTCGTTATTAAGTAGTGTTTTGTTTAGCCTGCATGTGTTTGTATTTTTTTACAGATCTTTTCCTGTAACTGATATCTAGTCTCATGGCGTTGTGGTTGGAAAAGATACCTGATACAATTTCAATTTTCTTAAATTTACCAAGGCCTGATTTGTGCCCCAGGATATGATCTATCCTGGAGAGTGTTCCATGAGCACTTGAGAAAAATGTGTATTCTGTTGTTTTTGGATGGAATGTCCTATAAATATCAATTAAGCCCATCTTGTTTAATGTATCATTTAAAGCTTGTGTTTCCTTATTTATTTTCATTTTGGATGATCTGTCCATTGGTGAAAGTGGGGTGTTAAAGTCCCCTACTATGAATGTGTTACTGTCGCTTTCCCCTTTTATGGCTGTTAGTATTTGCCTTATGTATTGAGGTGCTCCTATGTTGGGTGCATAAATATTTACAATTGTTATATCTTCTTCTTGGATCGATCCCATGATCATTATGTAGTGTCCTTCTTTGTCGCTTGCATTAGTCTTTATTTTAAAGTCTATTTTGTCTGATACTAGAATTGCTACTCAAGCTTTCTTTTGGTTTCCATTTGCGTGGAATATCTTTTTCCATCCCCTCCTTTCAGTCTGTATGTGTCTCTAGGTCTGAAGTGGGTCTCTTGTAGACAGCATATATACGGGTCTTGTTTTTGTATCCATTCAGCCAGTCTGTGTCTTTTGGTGGGAGCATTTAATCCATTTACATTTAAGGTAATTATCGATATGTTTGTTCCTATTCCCGTTTTCTAATTGTTTTGGGTTTGTTATTGTAGGTCTTTTCCTTCTCTTGTGTTTCTTGCCTAGAGAAGTTCCTTTAGCATTTGTTGTAAAGCTGGTTTGATGGTGCTGAACTCTCTCAGCTTTTGCTTGTCTGTAAAGGTTTTAATTTCTCCGTCAAATCTGAATGAGATCCTTGCTGGGTAGAGTAATCTTGGTTGCAGGTTTCTCTCCTTCATCACTTTAAATACGTCCTGCCAGTCCCTTCTGGCTTGCAGAGTTTCTGCTGAAAGATCAGCTGTTAACCTTATGGGGATTCCCTTGTGTGTTATTTGTTGTTTTTCCCTTGCTGCTTTTAATATGTTTTCTTTGTATTTAATTTTTGACAGTTTGATTAATATGTGTCTTGCCATATTTCTCCTTGGATTTATCCTGTATGGGACTCTCTGTGCTTCCTGGGCTTGATTAAGTATTTCCTTTCCTATATTAGGGAAGTTTTCAATTATAATCTCTTCAAATATTTTCTCAGCCCCTTTCCTTTTCTCTTCTTCTTCTGGAACCCCTATAATTCGAATGTTGGTGTGTTTAATGTTGTCCCAGAGGTCTCTGAGACTGTCCTCAGTTCTTTTCATTCTTTTTTCTTTATTCTGCTCTGCAGTAGTTCTTTCCACTATTTTATCTTCCAGGTCACTTATACGTTCTTCTGCCTCAGTTATTCTGCTATTGATCCCGTCTAGAGTATTTTTAATTTCATTTATTGTGTTGTTCCCCGTTGTTTGTTTCATCTTTAGTTCTTCTAGGTCCTTGTTAGATGTTTCTTGCATTTTGTCTATTCTATTTCCAGGATTTTGGATCATCTTTACTATCATTATTCTGAATTCTTTTTCAGGTAGACTGCCTATTTCCTCTTCATTTGTTAGGTCTGGTGGGTTTTTATCTTGTTCCTTCATCTGCTGTGTGTTTTTCTGTCTTCTTATTTTGCTTATCTTACTGTGTTTGGGGTCTGCTCTTTGGAGGCTGCAGGTTCGTAGTTCCCGTTGTTTTTGGTGTCTGTCCCCAGTGGCTAAGGTTGGTTCAGTGGGTTGTGTAGGCTTCCTGGTGGAGGGGACTAGTGCCTGTGTTCTGGTGGATGAGGCTGGATCTTGTCTTTCTGGTGGGCAGGTCCACGTCTGGTGGTGTATTTTGGGGTGTCTGTGGACTTATTATGATTTTAGGCAGCCTCTCTTTTAATGGGTGGGGTTGTGTTCCTGTCTTGCTAGTTGTTTGGCATAGGGTGTCTAGCACTGCAGCTTGCTGGTCGTTGAGTGAAGCTGGGTGCTGGTGTTGAGATGGAGATCTCTGGGAGGTTTTTGCCGTTTGATATTATGCGGAGCTGGGAGGGCTCTTGTGGACCAGTGTCCTGAAGTTGGCTCTCCCACCTCAGAGGCACAGCAGTGACTCCTGGCTGTAGCACCAAGAGCCTTTGATGCACACGGCTCAGAAGAAAAGGGAGAAAAAGTAGAAAGAAAGAAAGAAAGGAGGAAGGAGGGAAGGAGAGAAAGAAAGAAAGAAAGCAAGCAACAAAGATAAAATAAAGTAAGATAAAATAAAGTTATTAAAATAAAAAACAATTATTAAGAAAATTTTTTTTAAATAACAAAACAAAAAAAATGGGTAGAACCCTAGGACAAATGGTGAAAGCAAAACTATGCAGACAGAATCTCACACAGAAGTATACACATACACAGAAAAAGAGGAAAAGGGGAAAAAATCATAAAACTTGGTCTCAAAATCCACCTCCTCAATTTGGGATGACTCGTTTTCTATTCACGTATTCCACAGATGCGGGTACATCAAGTTGATTGTGGAGCTTTAATCCACTGCTTCTGAGGCTGCTGGAAGAGATTTCCTTTTCTCTTCTTTGTTCTCAGAGCTCCCGGGGCTCATGCGTGTAGGTCGCCGGAGGGCGTCTGTTCTTTGCTCAGACAGGACGGGGTTAAAGGAGCCACTGATTCGGGGGCTCTGGCTCACTCAGGACGGGGGGAGGGAGGGGCACGGAGTGCGGGGTGAGCTAGCGGCGGCAGAGGCCGGCGTGACGTTGCACCAGCCTGAGGCGCGCCGTGTGTTGTCCCCGGGAAGTTGTCCCTGGATCCTGGGACCCTCAGGCAGTGGTGGGCTGCACAGGCTCCCCGGAAGGCGGGTGTGGATAGTGACCTGTGCTCCACACAGGCCTCTTGGTGGCGGCAGCAGCAGCGTTAGCGTCTCATGCCCGTCTCTGGGGTCCGCGCTTTTAGCCGCGGCTCGTGCCCATCTCTGGAGCTCTTTTTTTTTTTTTTTTTTTTTTTTTTAGCAGCGCGCGGGCCTCTCACTGTTGTGGCCTCTCCCGTTGCGGAGCACAGGCTCCGGACGCGCAGGCTCAGCGGCCATGGCTCACGGGCCCAGCCGCTCCGCGGCATGTGGGATCTTCCCGGACCGGGGCATGAACCCGTGTCCCCTGCATCGGCAGGCGGACTCTCAACCAGTGCGCTACCAGGGAAGCCCTTCTGGGGGTCCTTTGAGTGGCGCTCTTAATCCCCTCTCCTCACGCACCAGGAAACAAAGAGGGAAGAAAAAGTCTCTTGCCTCTTCAGCAGGTCCAGACTTTTCCCCGGACTCCCTCCCAGCTAGCCATGGTGCACTAACCCCCTGCAGGCTGTGTTCACGCTGCCAACCCCCATCCTCTCTCTGAGCTCTGACCGGAGCCCGAGCCTCACCTCCCAGCCCCGCCCGCCCCGGCGGGTGAGCAGACAAGCTTCTCGGGCTGGTGAGTGACGGTCGGCACCGATCCTCTGTGCGGGAATCTCTCCGCTTTTCCCTCCGCACCCCTGTTGCTGCGCTCTCCTCCACGGCTCCGAAACTCCCCCCCCCTCCGGCACCTGCAGTCTCCGCCCGCGAAGGGGCTTCCTGGTGTGTGCAAACCTTTCCTCCTTCAAAGCTCCCTCCCACTGGTGCAGGTCCTGTCCCTATCCTTTTGTCTCTGTTTATTCTTTTTTCTTCTGCCCTACCCAGGTACGTGGGGAGTTTCTTGCCTATGGGGAGGCCTGAGGTCTTCTGCCAGCGTTCAGTAGGTGTTCTGTGGGAGTTGTGCCACGTGTAGATGTATTTCTGGTGTATCTGTGGGGAGGAAGGTGACTTCTCTTGCACTTGACAAATCTCCCTCAGGGCGAAGGGGCACCCAAATGGCAGGATTACCTCTTTGTGATTCTGTTTCCAGTTCTTTGACTTTAATATGCCAATAAAGGGGTATAAAAATAAAAATAAAATGGCTTACTTCCTTGTTGTTGAATGCCATAAATGAGCTGTTTTAAATGTGTTGTCCGATTTTCCTTCAGGGTAGGGGTGCTTTCAGTGATCTACTCTGCCATTATTGGAACCCTTCACCTTTTAAATTCATTTCTACATCATTGCTTTGTGATGTTATATCTCTGATACCCTTTCCTTCTAGGCAGAAGTCTTCATGTCATCCTCTGTGCCAGCAAACTCCTGGGCACATACTGATTAGAGAGTCTGTCTGTTTTATAATTACTTATTTAAGCGTCTGTTTCTCCCAATAGACAGTTCCTGTGTAAAGGGCCCCAATTATACCTAACCCATGTTTGTGTCCTCAGTGCCTAATGTTGATGCATATAGTAGGTGCTCAGTAAGTGTTTATTGGTGGAAATGGTTGGTATTTCATGTAAATTTCATGTCTTTATAAATTCAGCATCTCAAAAATCATTTAGTAGCTATCCTCACACCACAGGAAGAAAAAATAAAGAAGGAAAACCAAAAAAAAAAAAAAAAGCAGAACTTACTTGTCTCGTTTAGAATGCTTCCGATATGGAAATTTTAAAAAGCAAGTATCATCTTTGCTTTTATCAAAGGAAGGATGGGGAAATAGGAGAAGAGAAGTACAGTAACCATCGAAGTTAGGAAGGGAAAAAGGAAGAAAAAGTCCTGATACATAGATTTAAAGGGATGATTTTCCAAATGCTAGTATATTTGCATCATTCAGCCTCTGCATGTATGCCTCTGTCCCTCAAAGGAAAATCACGTGCTACCCAAATATCTGCTTCTAACGTTTTACATTTACCCAGTGCCTGGTAGAATGGAAATTCAGAAGTTATTCGGACAGTTGTTCTCAGAGGTATCCATCTCAACGTTTAGGTTTTCTGAGTGGATATTTGATCGGTGAATTTTGTAGCTATATATATATATATTTATTTATTTATATATATTTTATGGCTGCGTTGGGTCTTCGTTGCTGCGCATGGGCTTTTTGTAGTTGCAGTGAGCAGGGGCTACTCTTCGTTGCAGTGCACGTGCTTCTCATTGTAGTAGCTTCTCTTGTGTGGAGCACGGGCTCTAGGCATGCAGGCTTCAGTAGTTGTGGCACGCAGGCTCAGTAGTTGTGGTTCGCGGGCTCTAGAGCACAGGCTCAGTAGTTGCGGTGCACGGGATTAGTTGCTCCGCGGCATGTGGGATCTTCCCGGACCAGGGCTTGAACCCGGGTTCCCTGCATTGGCAGGTGGGTTCTTAACCACTGTGCCACCAGGGAAGTCCCTGTAGCAATATTTAAGTGTACAGAAAAAAGTGTACTTTTTGCATAAGATGTGGATGGGAAAGAATTAAGGAAATATTAATTTTTCCTCTCAGTGGACATTCTTTTGTAAGTTAAGAAAAATTGCTTTGCTTACAATAGATTAATTACTTAACATGGCATAAGCAGATGGAATTTGTGTGCAATTCTTAATTTATCAAATAGTGTGAAGAAGTTTATACTCCAAACAGAATATTGCCATGAAAAACCATTGTCAGGTGTGATATTTTATTTCTTCACCTATTAGACTATGAAGCAAGTAGAAAAACATGAATAAGGGTAAAAGAATAAGCATTTGTCTTTAAAATGGAAAGTTTAAAGCATCAGAGGATTAATACCAATTGTACTGTTCTCTATTATAAAACATATAAAGGAATACAGATACTTCACACCCATTTTTACCATTTCATTCTTATCTCCTCATTTTTTTTCTCTATACCTTCCCTTATAAAGTCAAAGAAAATAGGCACATGGACAGTTTCTCTGTGTTGTTTAAGGATGTCCCATCCTCACAACAGCAACACTATATGCCACAATTATGTTTCTAAATTCAAATTTTACAGTAAAACCAACAAAAGCAAAATCTGTCACTCAGATAAGATCAGTAAGGCATGGAGATCATGGTGTGAAAACCCTAAAATTGCTCTTAAAACAGTAAGGGCAGCAGGCTTCACTATCATTTGTTCATTCAGCAAACTTTAACTATTAAAAATCCAAGGAAAGGGGGCCTACAAGCATTATGAATCTTAACACACCAATGTCATATTCTCTCCAACAGCCTGTGCAGTAGGTGGTATTACCTTCTTAAAACGTTAAGAGACAAGGCTTCTGAGAAATGTAATATCTCATCCAAAGCAAGGAAGTGAAAGAAGAGAACCAGAACACAAACTCTAGGACATAAACTTCCAAAATCCCTGCTCTCTTCACTTGACCATACTCTTTTTAGTCCTGAGGCAAGATGTGTGGATCACGGTCCCGACACCTACAAAGATGAATCCCTCCAACGTGATGCAAAATAACATAATGCCAAAGCCTAAATAAGTGCGAAGAGGACCCGTGAGGTTTTCCATTTTTCCCAAGGCTAGTATTATGTTTAGTTACTATGGAAATAGCAGTGACCAAATATTTTCAAAGAGCACCCCAACCCCTCTTTCTCCCCCACACCCCGCTTTGGTATTGTCATAAGCACATGCGTTTTGTTTTTCATTTATGTAACATGGTACTAATCAGGGTAGGAAAACTTCTCTGTGGAGCAGAGTTTCTCAAATGGACCACTAAGCGACCAGTAGATGAGCTAAAGATGTCAGTGAAACCCCGAGTAGCGTGCAAAGTGTTGGGTTAGTGTATGGGCAGTTTTTGGGCGATGAAGGCTAGAGCTTCTCTTGCCATCCCCAAAAGATGAAGAACCACTGTTCTAAAAAGTTGGGGATGCTGGGAATTCCTCAAAGCAAGAGAGGAGACTGAAGAACAAATAAAGAGTAAGTTATTCAGGTGGCTTTTTTAAGAGAAATGCTAGACATTTCACTCATCTGCTTTGAAATTAAGAACAAGGATTATAAAATTCAGTAGCTACCAAAAATAAAGATGACGTCTGCTAACTTATATGTACCCAGCAATGTTCTAAGCATATTGCATACTTTAACTTATTTATTTTTTCCAGTTCTTTTATTTTGTATTTTAATTTTTAAATTTTGTATTGGAGCATATTGATTTACAGTGTTGTGTTAGTTTCAGGTGTACAGCAAAGTGAATCAGTTATACAGATTCATATATCCACTCTTTGTAGATTCTTTTCCCATATAGGTCATTACAGAGTGTTGAGTAGAGTTCCCTGTGCTATAGAGTAGGCCCTTATTAGTTATCTGTTTTACATATAGTAGTGTGTATATGTTAATCCCAATCCTACATTAACTTATTTAATCATCACAAGAACCCAATGAAGTTAGTGTTAGCATCATTTCCATTTTATTTAAAGTGCAAGATATTTTATAAGTAAAAATATATCACAGTTCTATATTCCTACAGTACATGATGGAGAAAGACAGAAGAGGGGAAGGGCAAGAGAAATTGGAAGAAAAATAGAGCAAAGAAGGGATGGCGGATGAAAGGGTGAGGAAGAGAAATCTAGTAGTGAAGTATTGTAGGAAAAAGAAGTCATAACTGCTGAGACCATAGTGAGAAACACAGTTCTGCTATTTGCCAAAGTCACATGCATTTACAGATCAATCGTTTTAGAAGAAAAAAGAATATATAAATGATGAGATTAAGAACATGTATAAACACTGTCAAAATTTATTAGAAAAATTTGAATTTCAGCCTAATATTTGGAAATACAGACATTTCTGAAATGTTTTCTTTTCTTCATTTGATGGAGAAAATCCTTATTTGCACAATGTAGAAACAGACCAAGAAAATAGTAGTTGTGTCGGATAAACATCCATCTTCCACTTGGTCTTTTGGACTTTAATTAATGGTCCCTCATAGTTCATACTGTATACTGCTGAGATTAAGCCCAGAGCTATGTGGAGACCACAGATGAACGCTAGACCATCCTTCCTTGCTAGCCAAGTCTACCGTGAAATTGAACCTGGCCTGTCATAATTGGAAAGTAAATTATCTATATTGTACTGAAATGCTCTCAATATGTTTAAAGTAGCCCTGCGATAATAAACGTGCTACTGTAGCAATTGTAACTGGATTCTTTCTCCTCTTTAACAAAAAATTGAGGCAAACAGTGAATGTATTTAGCACAGGGAGGTTCGCCTGATTTTCCTATCAAAGAAATTTCATTATGCAGGAGGGAATGGATGACTTAGGCTCAGGATCAAGTTTCTCATTTTATTTTTTTACCTTTAAAAATGTGGAGGGAAAAGTGGAAATGAGTATTGAAATTGACTTTGTTTTTCTACCTTTATTCTCAGTGATCAGAGTAGCTCTAGGAGGTATCTTTTTTGAGTGTTTTCTAATACATTTGGTATATGTTGCATTAATTCTCCCCTTTACCTACCTCACTCTCATCCCCTGCATACACTGTCTACTCTGCAAGGCTACGGGGCCATGGAATTGTACAATTTGGGGGTGTGGGGTGAGGATCTACCATTCAGGTACTCGGTGAATTGTCCCACTTGCAGAACTGATTCATAACAGTTTCAATTAAATGGCTATCAAAGATCGACGTTAGGTTCCTTGAATTGACTGCAAGTGACCAATTCTTTTTCAAAAATTTAAGCATGTACATTTCAAACATAGAAAGGGAAATTGCTTATTCACTATTCCCTTTATGTTCTTTTTTTTTTTTTTTTTTTCTTGCGGTACGCAGGCCTCTCACTGCTGTGGCCTCTCCCGTTGCGGAGCACAGGCTCCGGACGCGCAGGCTCAGCGGCCATGGCTCACGGGCCTAGCTGCTCCGCGGCATGTGGGGTCTTCCCGGACCGGGGCACGAACCCGCGTCCCCTGCATCGGCAGGCGGACTCTCAACCACCGCGCCACCAGGGAAGCCCCCTTTATGTTCATTTATAAAAATATGTACTCCCTACTTCCCTATTCCTCTCACTGGACATAGACTGTTGTCACAATCAGCTCATGAAGCTGTCAGCAGGTCCATGGAGACCACTTTATGATGTCAAAGTAAAGACAGAGTAACATTGATGCAGATCCCGTGGTTATTAACAAAACAAACGGAACTCATTTTAAACGACTTTTACATTGAGGTCCCCTCTCTGGACTCTTCTTCACCACTGTGTCTCCATTTCAAAGTCACATCTTTGTTAATAACGTCATGGGGTCCTGAATTCAAATTGCTTGTGTATTGCTAATTTTGGGAAGACTCATGCTGGTGTTCTAAGTTCCCTTGGGCGTATTAGAAAACCACAAACTATTTAAAAGGTTTTTAGTGTTGGTTATAGGCACTTTGCACGTTACAATGCTATATTATTGCGTCAGAATTTAAAATCTTCCCTTGAATTGGGGGGATTGAGTCAAAGAGTTCAGCTAATGGTGTATCACTGAACTATTTGCAGATAAAGAACATTTGAATTAGGATTTCTTCAGTTTTTACTCAGTCTTCCAAGAGGAACGTTTATTAAGTGCTTACCATATGCCAGACATTGGTTACATGTTAAATAGGGAGAAGAATAATGAATGCAAAGAAGGCACACCCATGACACTCATGGGTTTTATGGAGTTTATGCGTGAGGGAAACACAAATGCGTAATTCCAGTACAGCGTGCCACAGTATAGGTGTGCTCCATGAGATTGAGAGCCCAGTGCCTGAGGGAATCTGATGATGTGTCTTAGGAGGAGGATATGAATTTGGTCATAAAGAAGGAAGGCTATAGTGGATGACTGTTGTCTAGATTCTTTTAAACACTCTTGTAATCAGTGGGAAACTTCTTGCCTCCCAAAGTAGAAGGCAAAAAACTCTCCCACAGCCTCATTTGGAGCCAGACACTTGCCCATGACCTAGATTTCAGCAGTCAAAGGCGCCCACAGGAGACATTGATACAGAAGCGAGCAATGTAAGTGTATGGGATTTGCCTCCTGAAGACAGTAGAGTTTTGGTGTGAGCTGTACAAGGGTGGGAAAGCTGTGATGTTGGCCTCATTTGGAAGAGACTAGAGTGGTTGGGTATTGTTCTTGGCTTCCGAGTAAACAAACTGGTCCTTGGTTTTTGTGGAGATGCTGTACATTTGCTAATACCACTCAGTACGTTGTGTGAGCTACTGATATCCTGTAAGTAAGGCAAGATATTTTTCCATGAGGTATGCCTATCAGGTGCCTGCATGTCTAAATCTTCCCTTTCCGAAGTGCAGCTTTCTGCTCCACAGGAATTGGTCTAGGATGCAGCAGGGTGATCGTCTACTGGATCCAAGATGTGTCCATGAGTCAGTGGAGTTGATCCTCCCACGTGGCCTCGCATGGAAAGGCGAGGCAAGCCAGTCAGATTCCTGCCCCTTGGAGATTTCAATTAGGACGTGCAAAATGAAGGGTTGGATCTTCCTTCCAGCTCTTCTTTAGGAAAGATCAAAAGCCTAAGGTAAAAAGTAGCAAGGTAGAAGGAGAGCCATGAGGACTCCCACAGTTGTGCAGTACAGAACCTGGGTGGCCACACATGGCGACCTTGGCAGTGAAACAGAGAAGCTGTGGTTATGATGATTCACAAGTCATGAGTTAGCTGAAGCTGTGAGGTAATGAAAAGATAAATGAAGTGGGGGAAGAGAATATACCAGCCACAGTGTTTGCAGGGGGCCAGTCCACCCTGGGTCCAGAGAGAAGGAGGTATATCGTATACAGATAATTTTAAAAGACTAATAAAACTGGCTGAAAGTTGGTCTTATTTTCATTATTACCATGCACCTGTGTGTGATTGTAAACACTGTCAGTGACAAAATACCACTACCTCCCCTCCCCACCCTTTTGATACACCACTGGTCAATGAGTGGCAAGAGAAGGGAATAGAAATATAGAGTAAGACTGAGACTTCACAAGAAAAGGACCATGTGCGTGTGTGTGTGTGAGAGAGACAGGGAGGCATAGTGGACAAACTGAAGGTTCCTAGGAGATCCAAGGGGATGACTGACCCTGGAGTCCAAACTGGGAAGGGCAGTTTACGAGTTTATTGATTCTGCTGAATAACAATGGTTTATTATTCAGCCATTAGCTGATTACTATGTGCCTGCTTCTCACCAGGTCCCAGTGACTCTTCTACCCCCAGATTTCTGCTTTGTTAAGGAAGGATTTAAGAAAGGAAATGACAGCCTTCAAGCCCGACTCCTTGACTCTCTGCTTTCCTGGACTCCCTATCACTAGGAAGGTCTGCAGTCCCTGGCCTCTGACACTCCAGTCTCTAAAATGCATTTGATTTTTCTGAGTATCTTCTGCACTGTGTTACACGAAGAGCTGTTCTTATTCCCATGCCTTAGATTCTGTTCTGGCTGAGGCGAAACCTTCTCAGATTTATATTATGACGGGTGTTCTGTTTGATAAAGAAACAAAATATCAATTACAGTTGCCTTGGGAATGGGAGGGAGATGCAGTGGATGAGAGAAGGGAAGAAGGAAGAGAAAACGGGGAATGACGACAGGAACAAAAAGAAAAGTACTTTTTAAAACATCTTTATTGGAGTATAATTGCTTTAATGTTACTTTCTGCCATATAACAAAGTGAATCAGCTATACATATACATATATCCCCATATCTCCTCCCTCTTGCGTCTCCTTCCCTCCCACCCTCCCTATCCCACCCCTCTAGGTGGTCACAAAGCACCGAGCTGATCTCCCTGGGCTATGCGGCTGTTTCCCACTAGCTATCTGTTTTACAGCTGGTAGTATATATAAGTCCATGCCACTCTCTCACTTCGTCCCAGCTTACCCTTCCCCCTCCCTGTGTCCTCAAGTCCATTCTCTACATCTGCATCTTTATTCCTGTCCTGCCCCTAGGTCCATCAGAACAGTTTTTTTTTTTTTTAGATCCCATATGTATGTGTTAGCATACGGTATTTGTTTTTTTCTTTCTGACTTACTTCACTCCGTATGACAGACTCTAGGCATATCCACCAAATAACTCAATTTCGATTCTTTTTATGGCTGAGTAATATTCCATTGTATATATGTGCCACATCTTCTTTATCCATTCATCTGGCGATGGACGCTTAGGTTGCTTCCATGTCCTGGCTATAGTAGATAACGCTGCAATGAACATTGTGGTACATGACTCTTCTTGAGTTATGGTTTTCTCAGGGTATATGCCCAGTAGTGGGATTGGTGAGTCATATGGTAGTTCTACTTTTAGCTTTTTAAGGAACCTCCATACTGTTCTCCATAGTGGCTGTATCAATTTACATTCCCACCAGGAGTGCAAGAGTGTTCCCTTTTCTCCACACCCTCTCCAGCATTTATTGTTTGTAGATTTTTTGATGATGGCCATTTTGACCGGTGTGAGGTGATACCTCACTGTAGTTTTGCATTTTTGCATTTCTCTAATTATTGATGTTGAGCATCCTTTCATGTGTTTGTTGGCAGTCTGTATATCTTCTTTAGAGAAATGTCTATTTAGGTCTTCTGCCCATTTTTGGATTGGGTTGTTTGTTTTTTTTGATATTGAGCTGCATGAGCTGCTTGTATATTTTGGAGATTAATCCTTTGTCAGTTGCTTCATTTGAAAATATTTTCTCCCATTCTGAGCGTTGTCTTTTTGTCTTGTTTATGGTTTCCTTTGCTGTGCAAAAGGTTGTAAGTTTTTTTAGGTCCCATTTGTTTGTTTTTATTTCCATTTCTCTAGGAGGTGGGTCAAAAAGAATCTTGCTGTGGTTTATGTCAGAGAGTGTTCTGCCTATGTTTTCCTCTAAGAGTTTTATAGTGTCTGGCCTTACATTTAGGTCTTCAATCCATTTTGAGTTTACTTTTGTGTGTAGTGTTAGAGAATGTTCTAATTTCAGTCTTTTACATGTACCTGTCCAGTTTTCCCAGCACCACTTATTGAAGAAGCTGTCTTTTCTCCATTGTATATTCTGGCCTCCTTTATCAAAGGTGAGGTGAACATACGTCCATGAGTTTATCTCTGGGCTTTCTGTCCTGTTTCAGTGATCTGTATTTCTGTTTTTGTGCCAGTACCGTACTGTTTTGATTACTGTAGCCTTGTAGTGTAGTCTGAAGTCAGGGAGCCTGATGCCTCCAGCTCTGTTTTTCTTTCTCAAGATTGCTTTGGCTATTCAGGGTCTGAAAAAGATATTTTGAGAAGCTTGACACAAAAAAGGTTACAGGAGTTCATTATGGCTGAAAGGCTGTGGGGAGAGGTTCCTTAGGAAGTCATTAAGATGTAAAAAATGATAATAACCCATTCTGGACGGGTGAAAAGGGCATTAAGCATTGGTGGAGGCAGTAAAAATGTGTATGGCTCTTTTGGCAAGAATCTAGAGTTTGGCAAGAGGCTTAAACATGCTTATACTGTTTGGCTCAATATTATACTTCTGGGAATATAGTCTAAAAAATATTTCTAAATTTTGAAGGAAAAAACTTTATGTACAAAAATTTTTTGTCAGTAATGTTTGTATAAATTAGTAATGGGCAAGAACCAATACGAGTAACAGTAGACACGTGATTAAATAGTTTTCACAGTTAAGTAATTGTCACTTGATTGAATATTAGGTAGTGAAAATGGTGATTTCAAAGACCATGTAATATAGAAAATACATTAAATTGTTATAATACCAGGCTGCAAAAAGGCTATATGAGCCCATTTATGTTTATAAATGAAGAAAAATGTATGATAAACATTAGGGAACACATCGATTAATAGTGGTTGTGTTTGAGTAGTGAGACTACAGGCTGGATTTGTTTTTCCTTTTTAAAAAGGCACTTTAAAAAAATTAAGGTATTATTTATACACAATAAAATTCACCCATTTTTAGTATATAGTACAGTGAATTGTGGTGTTCAGTTGATTATCACCATCCCAACTTTCACCGTGAATCCCCTCTCCCCACCCCTAGCCCCAGACAACTGGTCTTTCTGTCACGAAAATTTTGCCATTTCTTGGATTTCACATGAATGGCATCATATAGTATATAAGACTATAGTTATAAAGCTTTAATCTACTTTTAAAATGTTTCTTTAGTGACCACATTAAAACATGATTTGAATCTAAAACATACAGATTTCAACTGTCTTTTTCCAATAAAGGCAAAGCAGGAAAGAAATGAAGAACTTTGATTACTTGAGAGAAGAGATAGTTAAAACATATCTGAGTTATCAGGAAGCTCGTAAAATCTCTGACTTAGAGACCATAAATAGATGCATACTCAACAAGTGCTGGTGGAACACTGACTTTCCTTCAAGGCTGACTGAGATGGAGTAGAAGATAACTTTTTTTTTTTTTAACCATTCCTTTTAATCGAAGTATAGTTAATTTACAACGTTGTGTTAGCTTCAGGTATATAGCAAAGTGATTATATATATGTATAATTATATATATTTATATATATATATAAACTGATTGTTTTTCAGATTCTTTTCCATTATAGGTTATTACAAGATATTGAGTATAGTTCCCTGTGCTATATAGTAGGTCCTTGTCATTTATTTTATATATAGTAGTGTGTATATCTTAATCCCGAACTCCTAATTTATCCCCCTTCCCCGGGATCCCCTTTGGTAACCATAAGTTTGTTTTCTATGTCTGTGAGTCTGTTTCTGTTTTGTAAATGAGTTCATTTGTATCATTTTTTTAGATTCCACATATAAGTGATATCACATCATATTTGTCTTTGTCTGACTTACTTCACATAGTATGATAATTTCTAGGTCCTTCCATGTTGCTGCAATTAGCATTGTTTCATTCTTTTTATGTCTGAATACTATTCCACTGTATATACGTAGCACATCCATTCATCTGTCAGTGCACATTTAGATTGCTTCCATGTCTTGATTATTGTAAACAGTGCTGCTACAAACATTGGGGTGCATGTATCTTTTTGAATTATAGTTTTTTCTGGATATATGCCCAGGGGTGGGATTGCTGGATCATGTGGTAACTCTCTTTTTAGTTTTTTTGAGGAACCTCCCTAGTGGCTGCACCAATTTACATTTCCACCAACAGTGTAAGAGAGTTCCTTTTTCTCCACACCCTCTCCAGCATTTATTATTTGTAGAGTTTATAATGATGGTCATTCTGACTGGTGTGAGAGGTGGTACTTCATTGTAGTTTTGATTTGCATTTCTCTAATAATTAGCGATGTTGAGTATCTTTTCATGTGCCTGTTGGCCATCTGTATGTCTTCTTTGGAGAAATGTCTGTTTAGGTCTTCTGCCCATTTTTTAAAAATAAATTTATTTTTGTTTATTTACTTCTGGCTGTGTTGGGTCTTTGTTGCTGCACACGGGCTTTCTCTAGTTGCCATGAGCAGGGGCTACTCTTCATTGCAGTGCGCGGCTTCTCATTGCGGTGGCTTCTCTTGTTGTAGAGCATGGGGTCTAGGCGTGCGGGCTTCAGTAGTTGTGACACATGGGCTCAGTTGCTCCACGGCATGTGGGATCTTCCTGGACCAGGGCTTGAACACGTATTCCCTGCATTGGCAGGTGGATTCTTAACCACTGCACCACCAGGGAAGCCCTTTTCTGCCCATTTTTTAATTGCGCTCTTTCTTTGATATTAAGCTGTATGAGCTGTTTGTATATTTTAGAAGTTAATCCCTTGTTGGTAGCATCGTTTGCAAATGTTTTCTCCCAGTCCATAGGTTGTCTTTTCGTTTTGTTTGTGGTTTCTTTTACTGTGCAAAAGCTTTGAAGTTTAATTAGGTCCCATTTGTTTATTTTTGTTTTTATTTCCATTACTCTAGGAGATAGATACAAAAAAATACTGCTGTGATTTATGTCAAAGTGTGTTCTGCTTATGTTTTCTTCTAGGAGTTTTATAGTATCCAGTGTTACATTTAGGTCTTTAATCCATTTTGAGTTTACTTTTGTGGGTGGTGTTAGAGAATGTTCTAATTTCGTTCTTTTACATGTAGCTGTCCAGTTTCCCCAGCACCACTTACTGAAGAGACTGTCTTTTCTCCTTTGTACATTCTTGCCTGCTTTGTCGAAGATTAATTGACCGTAAGTGCATGGGTTTATTTCTGGGCTTTCTATCCTGTTCTGTTGACCCATGTGTCTATTTTCATGCCAGTATCATATTGTTTTGATTACTGTAGCTTTGTAGTATAGTCTGAAGTCAGGGAGTGTGATTCCTCCAGCTCTGTTCTTCTTTCTCAAGATTGTTTTGGCTATTCGGGGTCTTTGTGTTTCCATACAAATTTTAAAAAATTTTGTTCTAGTTTTGTGAAAAATGCCATTGGTAATTTGATAGGGATTGCATTGAATCTGTAGATTGCCTTGAGCGGTATGGACATTTTAACAATATTGATTCTTCTAGCCCAAGAACATGGTGTATCTTTCCATCTGTTTGTATCATCTTCAATTTCTTTCATCACCATCTTACAGTTTTTGGAGTACAGTTCTTTTGCCTCCTTAGGTAGGTTTATTCCTAGGTATTTTATTCTTTTTGATGTGATGGTAAATGGTTAATTTCTTTCTGATATTGCACTGTTAGTGTATAGAAAAGCAACAGATAGCTCATCAATGAATTCAGTAAAGTTGCTGGATACAAAATTAATATACAGAAGGTCGCATTTTAAAGTTTGTTTCTGACCTGATAAGAGGATATAAGGGGAGAGCAGGAGAAAGATAAGAAGAGATATCTCTCAGCAGAAAACTGAAGGAGACACACTTTTTCATTCCTCTGTATTTGAATGTACACTATTATAAATTTAATGTTCTGGAACATTCTCTTTAAAGAATGCAAAGCTCCTGTGATCACCCACTCTGTGTCTTTCCTTTTAAAAAAATATTTCTGCACATTAGTTCTTTATGTTAAGCCATTTAATTATAAGGCAAGTAATGCTAAGTTGAGCATAATTATGACCACCATGAACTCAAAACGATTTTTAGTAAAATTGCAGTTTGATTAACTGTAGTCATGTGATTATCTACATGGAGATCTGTGCACTTTAGATCAGTTATGAGTATAGACATAAAGTTAAATATGCTAAATGTCCACTGATAGAAGAATAGATAAAGAAGATGTGGCACATGTACAATGGATATTACTCGGCCATAAAAAAAGAACTAAATAATGCCATTTGCATCAGCATGGATGGACCTAGAGATTGTCATACTGAGTGAAGTAAGTCAGACAGAGAAAGACAAATACCATGATATCGCTTATATGTGGAATCTAAAGAGATGGTACAAATGAACCTATTTACAAAACAGAAGTTGTCACAGATGTAGAAAACGCACTTGTGGTTACCAGGAGGGAAAGCGGGGGTGGGGGATGAGGGGATAAATTGGGAGATCAGGATTGACATATACACACTATTATATATAGAATAGATAACTAATAAGAACCTACTGAATAACACAGGGAACTCTATTCAGTACTTTGTAATGACCTATATGGGAATAGAGCCTAAAAAAGAGTCGATATATGTGTATGTATAACTGGCTCACTTTGCTGTACCACAGAAACTAACAGAACATAGTAAATCAACTATACTCCAATAAAAACATTTTTTAAGTTAAATATTAAATGTAAAGTGCTATACACACATACATGTTTGTATGTATGTATACATCCATACGTGTGTGGCTGGGAATGTTGAATCAAAGGTTTTTTACTTTTTAAAGAAAAGGTAAAATTTTAAATGTTTAACTTCCCACAACTCCTTAATACCTTATTTCTTTACATTTTAATTGTGGTAAAAGATAGGTAACAAAATATACCATTTAAGTCATTTTAAATATACAGTTCAGTAGCATTAAGCACATCCTTATTGTTGTGCAACCATCACTCCATCCACCTCCAGAACTTTTTCCATCTTGTAAAACTGAAACCATGTATCCACTACACAATAATTCTGTATTCCCCCTTTTTCTCCAGGCCCTGGCAACCACCATTCTACTTTCTGTCTCTATGACTCTGACAACTCTTACCTACTTCATATGAGTGAAAGCATACAGAATTTGTCCCTTTGTGTCTGGCTTACTTAACTTAGCATAAAGTCTTCAAGATTCATCCTGTTGGAGCATATGTCAGAATTTCCTTCCTTTTTAAGGCTAAGTAATATTCCACTGTGTGGGTAGAGTACATTTTGTCTATCCATTCATCTGTTGATGGTCACTTGGTTGCTTTCACCTTTTGACTCTTGGGAACATATTTCTTTTTTTTAATTAATTAATTTTTTTTTTGCTGCATTGGGTCTTCATTGCTGCGCACGGGCTTTCTCTAGTTGCGGTGAGCAGGGGCTACTCTTCTTTGTGGTGCGTGGGCTTCTCCTTGCGGTGGTTCTCATTATGGAGCATGGGCTCTAGGCGCGTGGGCTTCAGTAGTTGTGGCTCGCGGGCTCTAGAGCTCAGGCTCGGTAGTTGTGGTGCACAGACTTAGATGCTCCGCGACATGTGGGATCTTCCCGGACCAGGGCTTGAACCCGTGTCCCCTGCATTGGCAGGCAGATTCTTAACCACTGCGCCACCAGGAAAGCCCTTGTGAATATATTTCTTCACAGTAGAACGTTTCTAGCAATATTCTCCATGGTGATATAGGAAAGCTGATCTTATAAAGGATACAGAGATACCCTGGGCTGCTTTTGCTATGTATCGTGATCCTAGACTGTTAGTGGTTCTGTGACAACAGTACTGCATTTGTACTTTTCCTGGGAATATAATTAGTTCATGGTATGCTACTTCATAGTCATGTAATAAAGCAGAGTGGTGCTCAACCTGATGAAAGACTGCATTGTGTTACACACTTGACAGGAATTTTCAATCTGGAAACTTCTTAAATTCTGGGAAATTTATGTATTATTTCTTACATACTTTCCTCCCTACAATATTCTCTGCTCTCTCTGAAATTTCTACTACTTTCCTCCCTACAATATTCTCTGCTCTCTCTGAAATTTCTACTAAGTTGGATTTTAGACCTCCTAAACTTACCCTCTAGTTTTTTTATCTTCCTCTCTAGTTTCCCTAATTTTTTGTTTTACCTCTTTGGCAGCATTATCAACTTCAAGTTTTAATCCTTCTCATACATTTTAATGCCTATTATCATGATTTTACTTTGTAAAGTCTGATATTTCTTTCTTTCTTTCTAAAAATACCACCCTGTCTTTCCTTTCTGAATGCCATATCTTTTCTTATCTCTTAGATGATATAATTTTTTAAAGTGTCCTCCCTGACTACCTATCTTTTCTTCAGATCCTCTTTGGTATTGATCTGTCATTCCTGATGGAAGCTTTCTGGAAGGTCTAGGGATCCTTGGCTTCCAGCTTATAAAAAGGAGCTAATTGGTCGCTCTGGATTCCCGTGTGGGTATTGGGGAAGGAGGGCCTTTCAGAGCAGTGGGCTTCAATGTGGAATCATTGGGATGAGTTATTTTGCTCCCCAAATCTCAGGATCTGTGAGTCTTTTCTTTGAGACGAGTTTCCCCAGGGGGAAGTGCTCTATCTCCGTCCTAGGGGATTTAATGCTGGCTGGAAGCTGCTCAGTAGGATATCACTTATTAGACAGTGGAATTTCACTTAATTTCCCTGTATACACTACTGCATCTTTTCCCCTGACCATCCCTAAATCCAAAGCACCTGCAACCCGTCACCTCCCAAAAATATATCTGCAAACTTTTGCGAAAATGAGAGTAGTCCAGATCACCTGGGTTAAGGAAAAGATACATGACTTGAACTGCTTTTTAAAATGCGACTAATCGTACTATTTTCTGCATTGCCTGTAACCCAATTTTAAAGGTATGCAGTGACTCCAATTCCTGAATGATCCCGGGGTCCTGTGGTATGAATTGGCTTGCTTTAGGAGTTTCTCATTGCCATTTTAAATTCCATCTGTGTTTCAGATTCCAAATGTTTGGGTACAGGCTTTTTCCCCACTTCTTTATTCTTGTGAGTTTTGGATCTTTTTTTTTTTTTTTTTTTTTTTTTCCGGTATGTGGGCCTCTCACTGTTGTGGCCTCTCCCGTTGCGGAGCACAGGCTCCGGACGCGCAGGCTCAGTGGCCATGGCTCACGGGCCCAGCCGCTCCGTGGCATGTGGGATCTTCCCAGACCGGGGCACGAACCCGTGTCCCCTGCATCGGCAGGTGGACTCTCAACTACTGTGCCACCAGGGAAGCCCCTGGCCGTTTCACAACTGTAATTTTAGGGGAGTCTGGGGAGGGTGTAGAGATAAACATGTATATCCAGATTGATGTGTGATATTGGAAATTAGATGTGTGATTTTTAGTTCATATTGTATTTTTTTATCATTTAAAGATTAATTTATAGCTGTATCATAACTACGATTAGAAAACATGGGCTGTATGATACTCCTTGGTGTTGAAATTTTCTTTGTGAACTATTATATGGTCATCTTTATAAATGTCCCATGAGTACGTGAAAATCAGTTCTCTGATGTTGTGGAGTGCAGGGAATTTTCTAATTCATTTAGTTCAGGGTTGTTAATTGTGTCATTCAAATCTTCTTTGTCCTTGCTATATACTTGGTTTCTTTTTTTGTTTGTTTTATAGCTTTATTTGATTTTTGGCTGTGTTGGGTCTTCGTTGCGTGCGCAGGCTTTCTCTAGTTGTGGCGAGTGGGGGCTACTCTTCCTTGCAGTGCACAGGCTTCTCATTTCAGTGGCTTCTCTGGTTGCAGAACACGGGCTATAGGCACGCAGGCTTCAGTAGGTGTGGCTCGTGGGCTTAGTAGCTCCACGGCATGTGGGATCTTCCCGGATCAGGGCTCAAACCCCTGTCTCCTTCATTGGCAGGTGGATTCTTAACCACTGTGCCACAAGGGAAGTCCTATACTTGAGTTCTGAGAGAGTTATTTTAGTTTACTATTATGAGTATCATTTTCACCATTTCTCCTTATATTACTTTCACTTTTTGCTTTATATATTTTGAGCCCACACTGTCAGATGCACACATGTTCAGGATCTTCACATATTCCTGGTGAATTTTTTCAATTACCATTTTATGAAGATCCTCTTCACCTTAAAACCTTTTTTTAAAATTTTTTTTTTTTTGCTCTCAAATCTATTCTGTTTAATGTGTACCAGCTTTCTTTTGGAATGTGCCTCAAATATTTTTTTCATTCTTTTACTTTAACCTTTTGTATGTCATTCTATAATAACAGCTTTATTGAAGTATAATTGACATATAATGAACTGTACATATTTAAATGTACAATCTCATAACTTTTGGCAAATGTATACACATGTGAATCCATCATTAAAATCAAGATAACATATCCATCAACTCCCCCACAAGGTTACTTTGTGTCCCTTCTTAACCTTTCCTTCCGGCCCCTTGCCATCTCCTATCCCCAGACAACCACCAGTCTCCTTTCTGTCGTTATAGGTTAGTTTGCATTTTCTAGAGTTTTATGTAAATTGAATTATAGTTTGAATTATACTTTTATTAGTCTGGCTTTTTTCAGCGTAATTATTTTGGATTGATCCACATTGTTGCCTGTATAAGTAGCTCATTCCTTTTTGATTGCTCAGTAGTATTCCATTGTATGGATATACCACAGCTTTCTTAATCTAGTCACCTGTTGATGGACATTTAGGCTGATTCCAGTTTTGGACTATTACAAGTTGGTATGATAATTTACGTGCAATTATTTGTCATGAGTTTGTATTCTATTGGAATGACTGGAGTATGTGGGAGGTATATAATTAAGTTTTTAAGGAATTGCCAAAATGTTTTCCAAAGTGGTTGTGCTAATTAATACTCCCACCTGCAGTCTCAGAGTTCCAGTTCCTCTGAATTCTTTCCCACACCTAGTATGGTTAATTTTTGAAGTTTTAGTCATTTTAGTAGGCATATGATTGTATCTCATGATTTTAATTTGTATTTCCTTAATGACTAATGTTGAGTATCTTTTTGTGTGCGTGTGGTTTTTCTTTTTTTTCTATATGTATATCTTACTTCTGAAGTGTCTATTGAAATCTTCTGGACAATTTTATCTTGTTGGGCTGTTTGTTTTCTTATTACTGAGTTTTGAAAGTTCTTGGTGTGTTCTGGATACAAGCCCTTTATCAGATAAATGATGTGCAATGATTTTCTTCAAGTCTGTGGATTGTCTTTGAGTTATGTCTCTTATAAACACCACAAAACTAGTTTCGTTGTATTACTCAATTGGAGAATATCCTTTTACAAATCCTTTTAGATTTAATTTCTTTATATTTTTGTGATTATTGTGATATATAAATTTATTTCTGCCCTTTTATTTTTCATTTTCTTTTTTCCAATTTTTTCTCACTTTTCTGTTTGAGTTGTTTTTATCTCCCCATATTTCTCTGCTGGTTGGCATTATTGCATTCTGTTAATTTAATGTTAGCCTTAAAATTAAAAAAGCATATATGACTTTTATGCCAGGTGGATTTCTTCTGGGTCATCCCATGTTATGCCTCTGGATTTGGAGCAAAGTCCACTCTGGCATATGGGGCTCTTTAAAGAAGGGGCTTTTATCGGGGAAATTGAAGCAAGAGACTGGAAGATGAAGGTCTCCCTTCAATCCACCATCCTACAGAGAGCTGTCTTGGGCCCATGGTGCTGCTGAGCCTGCAGTATGTGCCTGTGTTTGGTAGCGGGAATGTGCCCCTTCCTACAAGGCAGCAGGGAACCTCTCCCTTGCTACAGGGCAGCATGGAAAGCATCCTCAGCAATCAGGGTGAACACACAGGCTGCTTTGAGTTTTCTGTCTAGATTTGGGGCGCCACTTGATTATAGGAACTCTCGGGTTCCAGCTGTTTAGTACTTCATGTGGAGCCCAGTCCCAGCCTGCTGCCTGTCTGCAGCCCAGATGGGTTTCTGTGTTCTCATTCAAATAATGCTCATGACTGTGCCTCTGTGACTCTACAAAAGGTCTCGGTCACTTTCTACAGTCAGCCTCTTTCCAGGCAATGTGAGACCTTCGACCTCTTTCACCTTGATTATTCTCTTTGCCCTGTCGATGTTATTGTGGTCTCGATTTTTAGTTCCAACTTACTCTTACTATACCCATTAGTCAGCGTTATTGTAATGTTCATTGTTATCAGTTACAAGCAGTGATTGTTCACATTTATTATCTCGTTTTTCCGTTTGTTCACTCTTGCCTCTCATGTCAGTTTTCTTTCCTGAGTTATAACTAAGCTTTGGCAATCCTTTTATTAAAGGTCTGAGAATGGGAAAGTCTCTCAATCTTGTTTGAAAAATGCCTTTATTTTCCCACCGCTTTGAATATTTTTTCTGTGTATGGAATTTTAGATTGACAGTTATCCTCAGCACATTGATGATAATAAGCCATTATCTTCCACTTCTGTTGAGAAGTCTGCTAGAAGTCTAACTGTGTTTGTTTGTTTTTATATGGAGTCTGTCTTTTCTCCCTGGCTGCTTTAAAAATTTTCTAGTAGTCTTTCGTGTTGTGTGGTTTCCCTATGTCTATGGATTTATTTTTCTCCTCCTTAGGACTTACTGTGTGACTTTCAATAGGGGGGCTCATATAATTTATTGGACTGGTATATCCATAATACAGGCTCCTATAAATTCATTCCCAGACCACCCACATGCCAAAGCAGAACAGACCCCAGTCTTAATAAGGTCCGTGTCCTCTTGGGACACTTTGGTGCCAGTTTACTCATTTACTACTCTGGCTTGAGAGTCCTTCTTTTTCCCTTTTTATCTATTTATTTTTTTGAAAGGATTTTCTTCTCTCTATTCTCTTTTCCCCTTCCTTCCTCCCTCCCTCCCTCTCTGCCTTCTTTCTTTTCCTTCTTTCAAGGTCGGCTGTATACTAAATTTTTTTTTATTGTATCCAGCATTTATATGCATTTGTAGTAGCGCCATGTCAGTGCTACTGTAGCTGGAAGTTTCTGTATTTAAATCTTTAATTCTGAAATTTACTTTGGAATATATATAGTTGTGAAGATAAAATCTGTGCTTTTGTCACAGTACTGTTTAGTGAATTTGCCTTCCTTTTATCATTAATAAGCTATAATATACAATAAATGTAATTATATAATATCTAGTAAATTCTCATGTATCAAATTTGCATGTGTATAATTTAATATTTGGTAGATCATACTTTCTCACACTTTATCTTCTCTTTCAAAATTTTATTTTTACATGATATCCCTTTAATCTTCTTGATATAATTTTGAATAACTTTTTAAAGACTCTTCAAATGCACTGATGGAATTGTAGTTGGAATTAGGTTAATCTTACTATGTGGGAAGAATTGTTGACGTCTTACTCATTAGTCTTTCCATCCAGGAAAATGGAATGCCTTTTCAAGTGTTTGAATCTTAAGTCTCACAATAGATGTAACAATTTCTTTACATTCCCTATTAATCCTAGATTAAATCTAGGGTTTTTTCCTCATATTGTGACTATAATATTTATGTCATTATATTATTACTAGAGGTATATAGAAGAATATTTTATATTTCTATTTTTTTATCTTGAGGTACTTTACTGTTACTTATACCAATACTAGCTTTGTTTTGTTTTTTAAATTTTCTACATAGATAAAAATCAAGCACAAAGTATGAGTTTTCCCTTTCTATGGGAATAACTATAAATGTTTTCTTTCATGTCTTAGTACGTTGGCTACAACTTCTAGGACAATTTCAGGAAATGTGGTGATATTGGGCATCCTGAGTTGCTCTTGATTTCTGTGAGAATGCATTTGTGCTGACATTCAACTGTGGTACTGTTTTCCTAACAGAGACGTTAATTATTATGATATGGAAATAGTCATATTTCTGGATTCTAGAATTTTAAGAAATTGGCAACAAGTATTGTATTTAACAAAATACTCCTCTGAGATGTACTTGAAATAACGTTTTTCTTCTCTGACATATTTAAGTGTTCAATCAAAATAATAAAATTCCTAGCAGTAAATCTTAGGTAAATCCCATGTTTCTAAGATGTGTCATTCTAATAATACACAGCAGTTGTTTTAATTCACTGTCTTGATTTGCTTCTATTCAATGTTGATTTTTGCTTATGGATTTAAGAATGATTTAGGCTATAATTTTCCCTTTAATCTTTCTTTGTCAGGTTTTTAATCAGCCTTATTAAATACTAAATACTTAAATATTTTTAAAATGAGTTTAACAAGTTTGTGTTTATATTTATGCTAATGTATTTGATCTTCTAACATCTTGGTTTACATTTTAAAATATTTTTCTGTTGTCCCTATTGGTTTCCATCTTTTGATGCATGTGTTGCATATGAGTTAAGACCATTAGCTCAAGCATATGCTTTCCTGAGCATGGATCTCATTTCAACTTTTCAAGAATCAGTAGCTCTTAAATTCTTTGTACCTAAATGTCCTCATTTGTAAAATTTGTAAAGTGGGGATAAAAATAGTACCCATTTCACAGGGTTATTCTGAGGGCCATATAAATAAATACCTTGAATGTACCTGGTATATAGTAAATAGTATATAACTATTATTAGTTAATTCCTGGGCTGTTTTCCTCTGGAAACACTGAATGTATTTTCATTATAATGGTTACCATTAAATTTAAAAAATACAGCCTGTATATCTCTAATTATCAGTTTCACAAAGGAAATATAATTATTTGTATCCCATGTAAGATGAGGTTATTAGTTGCTTTTATTCTCCCCTCCCCTGTGTATATGCAGTTCATGATTTTTGTTGGAATTGTCTGAGATTGTAGAGCCATATTATTTAATATTGAAACTATTTTAACTCATACATTTGCTTTCAAGAATGATGAATTATTTTGCATTCTGTACTATAATCATATGTATTTGATTCACCTTCCATCTAAATATTTTCAGTGCTTACCAACAGACAAAAGGTCTTTCTTATATTCTTTTTCCTTTACATATTTACAGCTGTTAGCCAAACAGTATCACACTGTGTAAAGTTTGAATTTGCCTTTATTTCCTTAACAATCTTTGAGAAGCAGAATCATCCCAAGAGTAAAAAATAAAGTTCAACTGATATGCCAAAAAATTATGAACTATAACTGTCCAGCTCCCTCTGAGTCACATGGTTTGGACCATAGAGTTTTCTTTGTTTGGGTGTTTCCCATTTGGCTATTTCAGTATGGGTGTGTCACTCTCTACGTGCTTTGCTTGGAAGCTGAAATGCATCTCTTCCCTCTGCTAGGTTGAACTGTATCATCATACATGATTTCAATTACTGCATGTACCTAGATGACTCGTAAGTCTGCGTCTCCATTTCTGTACTCTTTTCCTCTTTCTAGTACAATAACTCGTGTTTTTTAAATAGATCTTTATTGGAGTATAATTGCTTCACAGTACTGTGTTAGTCTCTGTCGTACAACAAAGTGAATCAGCCACATGCACACATACATCTCCACATCCCCTCCCCGCTGAGCGTCCCTCCCACCCTCCCCATCCCACCTCTCTAGGTCATACCAAAGCACCGAGCTGATCTCCCTGTGCTATGCTGCTGCTTCCCACTAGCTGTTTTACATTCAGTACTGTATATATGTCGATGCTACTCTCACTTTGCCCCAGCTTCCCCCTCCCCACCACGTGTCCTCAAGTCCAGTCTCTATGTCTACGTCTTTATTCCTGTCCTGCCACTAGGTTCATCAGTACAATTTTTTTTTTTTTTAGATTCTATATATATGTGTTAGCATATGGTATTTGCTTTTCTCTTTCTGACTTTCTTCACTCTGACAGACTCTGGGTCCATCCACCTCACTACAAATAACTCAATTTCACTTCTTTTTTGGCTGAATAATACTCCATTGTATATATGTGCCACATCTTCTTTATCCATTCATCTGTCAGTAGACATTTACGTTGCTTCTATGTCCTGGGTATTGTAAGGAGAGCTGCAGTGAACATTGTGTTACATGTCTCTTTTTGAATGATGGTTTTCTCAGGGTATATGCCCAGTAGTGGTATTGCTGGGTCGTATGGTAGTTCTATTTTTAGTTTTTTAAGGAACCTCAATACTGTTCTCCATAGTGGCTGTATCAATTTACATTCCAACCAACAGTGCAGGAGGGTTCCTTTTTCACCACACCCTTTCCAGCATTTATTGTTTCCAGATTTTTTGATAATGGCCATTCTGACCAGTGTGAGGTGATACCTCATTGTAGTTTTGATTTGCATTTCTCTAATGATTAGTGATGTTGAGCAGCTTTTCATAGGCCTCTTGGCCATCTGTATGTCTTCTTTGGTGAAATGTCTATTTAGGTCTTCCACCCATTTTTTAATTGAATTGTTTGTTTTTTTGATGCTGAGCTGCATGAGCTGTTTGTATATTTTGGTGATTAATCCTTTGTCCGTTGTTTCATTTGCTAATATTTTCTCCCATTCTGAGGGTTGTCTTTTCGTCTTGTTTATGGTTTCCTTTGCTGTACAAAAGCTTTGAAGTTTCATTAAGTCCCATTTGTTTATTTTTGTTTCTATTTCCATTATTCTAGGAGGTGGGTCAAAAAAGATCTTGCTGTGGTTTATGTCAAAGAGTGTTTTTCCTGTTTTCCTCTAAGAGTTTTATAGTTTCTGGTCTTAGATTTAGGTCATTAATCCATTTGGAGTTTATTTTTGTGTATGGTGTTATGGAATGTTCTAATTTTATTCTTTTACATGTAGCTGTCCAGTTTTTCCAGCACCACTTATTGAAGAGGCCGTGTTTTCTCCATTGTATGTTCTTGCCTCCTTAATCAAAAATAAGGTGACCATATGTGCATGAGTTTATCTCTGGGCGTTCTATCTTGTACCATTGTTCTATATTTCTGTTTTTGTGCCAGTACCATACTGTCTTGATTACTGTAGTTTTGTAGTATAGTTTGAAGTCAGGGATCCTGATTCCTCCAGCTCCGTTTTTCTTTCCCAAGATTGCTTTGGCTATTCGGGGTCTTTTGTGTTTCCATACGAACTGTAAAATTTTTTGTTCTAATTCTGTGAAGAATGCCGTTGTTACTTTGATAGGTATTGCATTGAATCTGTAGATTGCTTTGGGTAGTATAGTCAGTTTCACGGTATTGATTCTTCCAGTCCAAGAACATGGTATATTTCTCCATCTGTTTATGTCATCTTTGATTTCTTTCATCAGTGTTTTATAGTTTTCTGAGTCTTTCGCCTCCTTAGGCAGGCTTATTCCTAGGTATTTTATTCTTTTTGTTGCAATGGTAAGTGGAATTGTTTCCTTAATTCCTCTTTCTGATTTTTCATTTTTGTTGTATAGGAATGCCAGAGATTTCTGTGCATTAATTTTGTATCCTGCAACCTTACCAAATTCATTGATTAGTTCTAGTAGTTTTTGGCGGCATCTTTAGGATTTTTTATGGTATAGTATCATGTCATCTAAAAACAGTGACAGTTTTACTTCTTTTCCAATTTATATTCCTTTTATTTTTCTTCTCTGATTGCTGTGGCCAGGACTTCCAAAAATATGTTGAATAATAGTGGCGAGAATGGACATCTTTGTCTTGTTACTGATCTTAGTGGAAGTGCTTTCAATTTTCACCACTGCGTACGATGTTTGCTCTGGGTTTGTCATATATGGCCTTTATTATGTTGAGGTAGCTTCCCTCTATGCCCATGTTCTGGAGAGTTTTCATCATAAATGGGTGTTGAATTTTGTCAAAAGCTTTTTCTGCATCTATTGAGACGATCATATGGTTTTTATTCCTTAATTTGTTAATATGGTGTATCACATTGATTGATTTGCGTATATTGAAGAATCCTTGCATCCCTGGGATAAATCCCACTTGATCATGGTGTATGATCCTTTTAATATGTTGTTGGATTCTGTTTTCTTAGTATTTTGTTGAGGATTTTTGCATCTATGTTCATCAGTGATATTGGTCTATAATTTCCTTTTTGTAGTATCTTTTTCTGGTTTTCATATCAGAGTGATGGTGGCTTTGTAGAATGAATTTGGGAGTGTTCCTCTGCAATTTTTTGGGAGAGTTTGAGAAGGATCGGTGTTAGCTCTTCTCTAAATATTTGGTAGAATTCGCCTGTGAAGACATCTGATCCTGGACTTTTGTTTGTTGGAAGATTTTTAATCACAGTTTCAATTTCATTACTTATGATTGGTCTCTTTATATTTTCTAATTCTTACTGGTTCAGTCTTGGAAAATTGTACCTTTCCAAGAATTCGTCCATTTCTTCGTGGTTGTCCATTTTACTGCCACAGAGTTGTTTGTAGTAGTCTCTTATAATCCTTTGTATTTCTGTGGTGTCTGTTGTAACTTCTCCCTTTTCATTTCTAATTTTATTGATTTGAATCCTCTCCCTCTTTTCCTTGATGAGTCTGGCTAAAGTTTTATCAATTTTGTCCATCTTCTCAAAGAACCAGCTTTTGGTTTTATTGATCTTTGCTATCGTTTTCTTCATTTCTATTTCATTTATTTTTTTCTCTGATCTTTATGATTTCTTTCCTCTACTGACTTTGGGTTTTCTTTGTTCTTTCTCTAGTTGCTTTAGGTATAGGGTTAGATTGTTAATTTGAGATTTTTCTTGTTTCTTGAGGTGAGATTAAATTGCTAAAAACTTCCCTCTTAGAACTGCTTTTGCTGCGTCCCATAGGTTTTGGGTCATTGTGTTTTCGTTGTCATTTGTTTCCATGCATTTTTTTAGTTTCTTCTTTGATTTCTTCAGTGATCTCTTGGTTATTTAGTAGTGCACTGTTTAGCCTCTATGTATTTGTGTTTCTTACTGTTTTTTTTTTTTTCCTGTAATTGATTTCCAGTCTCATAGCGTTGTGGGCAGAAAAGATGCTTGATACGATTTCAATTTTCTTAAATTTTCTGAGACTTGATTTGTGACCCAAGATGTGATCTGTCCTGGAGAATGTTCCATGTGCACTTGAGAAGAAAGTGTATTCTGCCCCTTTCGGGTGGAATGTTCTGTAAATATCAATTAAATCTATCTGGTCTGTTGTGTCATTTAAAGTTTGTGTTTCCTTATTTTCTGTTTGGATGATGATGATCTGTCCATTGATGTAAGTGGGGTGTTAAAGTCACCTACTCTTATTGTGTAACTTTCGATTTCCCCTTTCATGGTTGTTAGCGTCTGCCTTCTATATTGAGGTACTCCTACTTGGGGTGCATAAACATTTATAGTTGTTATATCTTCTTCTTGTATTGATCCCTTGATCATTAGGTAGTGTCTTTCCTTGTCTCTTGTAACATTCTTTATTTTAAAGTCTACTTTATCTGATATGAGAATTGCTACTCCAGCTTTCTTGTGATTTCCATTTGCATGGAATATCTTTTTCCATCCCCTCACTTTCAGTTTGTATGTGTCCCTATGTCTGAAGTGGGCCTCTTGTAGACAGTATATATATGGGTGTTGTTTTTGTATCCATTCAGCCAGTCTGTGTCTTTTGGTTGGGGCATTTAATCCATTTACATTCAAGGTTATTATTGATATGTATGTCCCTATTACCATTTTCGTAATTGTTTTGGGTTGGGTTTTGTGGGTCTTTTTCTTCTCTTGTGTTTCCCACCTAGAGAAGTTTCTTTGGTGGTGAATTCTCTTAGCTTTTGCTTGTCTGAAAAGCTTTTGATTTCTCCTTCGAATCTGAATGAGATCCTCGCTGGGTAGAGTAATCTTGGTTGTAGGTTTTTCGCTTTCATCACTTTAAGTATATCCTGCCACTCCCTCTGGCCTGTAGAGTTTCTGCTGAAAAATCAACTGATAACCTTATGGGGATTCCTTTGTATGTTGTTCTTTGTTCTCCCCTTGCTGCTTTTAATTTTTTTTCTTTGAATTTAATTTTTGTTAGTTTGATTAATATGTGTCTTGGTGTGCTTCTCCTAGGATTCATCCTGTATGGGACTCTCTGTGTTTCCTGGACTTGGGTGACTATTTCCTTTCCCATGTTAGGGAAATTTTCCACTATAATCTCTTCAAATATTTTCTCCAACCCTTTCTTTTTCTCTTCTTCTTCTGGGACCCCTATAATTCAAATGTTGGTGCATTTAGTGTTGTCCCAGAGGTCTTTGAGATTGTCTTTGATTCTTTTCATTCTTTTTTCTTTATTCTGCTCCTCAGTAGTTATTTCCACCATTTTGTCTTCCACCTCACTTATTCGTTCTTCTGCCTCAGTTATTCTGTCATTGATTCCTTCTAGTGTATTTTTCATTTCAGTTATTGTGTTGTTCATCTGTTTGTTTGTTTTTTAGTTCTTCTAGACCTTTGTTAAACATTTATTGTATTTTCTCAGTCCATGCCTCCATTCTATTCCCAAGATTCCCAAGATCATCTTTACTGTTATTACTCTGAATTCTTCTTCAGGTAGATTGCCTATTTCCTCTTCATTTATTTGGTCTTGTAGGTTTTTACCTTGCTCCTTCATCTGTGATATATTTTTCTACCATCTCATTTTTTGTTCCTTTTTTTACCAGTGGGATTGTGTTCCTGTTTTGGTTGTTTGGCCTGAGGTTTCCAACACTGGAGTTTGTAGGCTATCGGATAGGGCTGGGTCTTGGTGCTGAGATGAGGACCTCCGGGAGACCTCACTGCAATGAATATTCCCTGGGATCTGAGGTTCTCTGTTTGTCCAGTGGTTTGGACTTGGAGCTCCCACCGCAGGAGCTTTGGCCCAACCCCTGGCTCGTGAACCAAGATCCGGTTCACTTGGGGTTTCTTCCCGTCTCCTTGGGTGTCAGGGTTCCCCACCAGCCTCCGTAACTCGGGGTTTTAATAGGTTATTTCCACAGGTCTGTTATTCATAAGGTGTGTATTTCTTCATTTATAAGTAATGGGATTAGATTAAATGATCTCAAAGGCTTATTCCAGGAATAAAAGTCTATGATCTATAGCTACTATTTCTTTATTATTCTACCAACACTGCTCTTTAAAATTCTTTTAAACTCTTCCCTCTGAATTTTCCTTTTTTCACTATTTGTCTGGAGGGTGGCCATTATTTCTCTAACAAGTTTACTGGAACATGCTGCCTTTGTAAAACACCGATAGTCTTTGATCCTCTCAAACCCACCCTGCTACAGTTAGTAGCTCCAGTATCCAGAGGGAACATACTCACCACCTGTGTTCTCAGCATTCAACTACTCACCAGGTTCCTTCTTTCTTACTCATCCACAGATGCTCTCAACTCTCCAAGCCACCTGATAACTCACCTCTGGGTGCCACTCAGAAAGCAGAGTCCTAAGAACTGGCACCAGTGGGATGAAGGATTAGTTTAAGGGATGGTGGCTTTTCCCTCCATTTCTGTTTTCTCTCTGTTTTCAAGATTTTCAGTAGCACCTGACCACCAGTCATTGCTTCACTTCTTCCTTGGTTTATACTCACTTTGCTCAGAGAGTTCAAACCATAACCTTCACCTCAGAGGTACTGACACAGTTTTAGTCCAGTAGATATGGCACATGTCACACTATGAGAACACCCAAGAGGGAAGGGTAAACCTCACTGGGGCTGAGGGGGTCACCTCAATAGGATGATGACCGTCGGTATGATCTCCAGAGATGACTTCAGGTTCCAGTTTACTTGGCTAGTCAGAACACCTCTCTTTCAATCTCAGTCTCTCATTCTCTCTCTCTCTCAATCTTTCTCTCTTTCTCTCCCCCTCTCCCTCCCTCCCTCCCTCCCTCCCATTCCCTCTCTCCCCTTTGATATTAGTTTTCATCTCTGATCCATACCAGAAATGTTTCACATTTGAGTCTTTACTAAGCAATGTTACGGCTACTCCTACTCTTACCATTACTACTAGACTGTTACTGCTGCTACTGCTGCTGTTAGGACAGCCATTACTGTCATAGCCACAGTTGTCATTCTTGTAGCTCTTACTCTATGGCATGAAATGGGTGAACCTTTACATACATGATCTCATTTAATCTTTACAGTGGCCTTTTCGGGTAATTTTCATTGTTTCCTGTTTTCTCAAGTAGGGATAATAATCTAAGGGAGGTGAAGTAAATTTCCTAGAATGTCTGAGCTTGTAAGTAGTGGAGCTGTGGTTTTGAACCAAGGTCTGGCTGATCAGAAAGCCCACTGCCTTAACTGCTACCAGGCTCCCAGCTGGAAAATTCCTGCCCGAGAGCTGACACCCTGTCTTTCTGGAGTACTGTCAGATGTTGCTAAGAGACTCCAACCCTCCTTCTGCCCAGATATGATCTCAGAATCCTTCAGAAAGGGCCTGTGCAGCCACTAGGGAAAATCCATCAGCTTTGGCACGTGAGCCAAGTGTGAGTGAGTCCTGTTTGTGAGTCGTGTACTATGTGACACAAAATGGTGTTCCCCTTCTGCTTTCCATTTTATGGTTCTCCTTTGGAACTGAGATGGCAGCGGACTGAATTCAAAGCCCAGTCAACTGGGAGACACAGTAATGTGGAGCCAGAGGCAGACATCGAGGCTGTTGTCATGATATACTTCTGTCCCTTCCCTTAACTGACACATTGTGCCACATACTTGAACATTGAACCGATGGTGGTGAAGTCAAAAGGAACTCAAACATTTCGTATATATTCTCCTTTACTATTTTTACGTGCTTCCCACACCACTGATCACAATATCTCTCCTCACTAGAATCCATTCTTGTTATTTAGAGAATGGGATTTACAGTACTTGGAACTTTCTGGAACTAGCCAGCTTTCAAATCATGAAATGTACATGTATGAAAATCACCAGCAAATTCACGTTAATTATAATTGATGCAGTGAAGCAAAGTCAAACTAAAAATGCATATCTGTATGATTGTGCCCTTAGAAAAATGCCCATCTATTCTTTGTGTTGGTAGAAGATGTGTCAATTCAAGGAGAAGAGATTTCTTCCTGTTATTATGAAGCATTGCCAAAAAGAAAAGATTACTCTCAAGACGCATTTAGCTGAGCCTTCTTCCCACATCCTAAATACTTATGTTTATGTGAGTTATACATCTGTACAATGCAACAATTGTTTCATCTTTCTCAGACTAATAGAGATGCTAGAAACATCTGGTAGTTGATAGTTAATTCATTTTTTCATTGCACCTTTTCATAGGAAGCAGGGAACGCAATTCAATATATCCCCTGAGAGAATCTTGCATTTATGACAGGTGTGTATTTCTTAACAAGTCGTTGTTTGACACCATTGCTTCTCCTTGGTCCAGCTGGAAGTACATTCATCTGGCAAAAAAGAGAAAGGAGGAAAAGTGAAATTTGAAAGAAAGTTGGCGTTTCAGGCGGTTGTTACACGAAGCGTCCAGTTCACTTCAGTGATATTTATTCTGCTTATTCTGTGCAATTTCTGCAAGTGCCTTTTACAAGTCTGTCACGATGATGACTTTCTCTGTTTTGAACGTTATTTAGCTGCATACTACTCATTTATTTGAGAAGGTAAAATGAGGTTTCTTTTCAGCGTGGAAGTAATAGGAATTGATTCAACATAAGGCTTTACCTGTGGGACAGGTAGCCTCATCCCAGTATCCCCGCATCCCAGACCCATCTGAGGCTCAGAAAGAGCAGAAGCCTATAAGATAAATCATTACATCCTGAATTTTCTGACCCTTTCTTAGTGTAACTCTTTGATCTCTAAAGACATTTTTTTTTTTTTTAGCTCCTTGTGACCTCACTGAGATTATCTTTATGTTCCCCAGGAGTTATGCTTAGCTAGGTTATTTTTACTGAAAACTTCTCAGGGCTCGAAGTAGGAGGGTCAGGATGCTGCATTCTTGGTGGAGGGCCCAGTGTTTGGAATTCTTCCCTTGATCTGACATAATGAATTTGAATTGTCCCGCCCTTGGGCCATGGCACAGCAACCCCAGCTGGCTGAGCCTGAAGGACTGGTGCTACCTAGGGAGGGGTTCAGAGGTAGCTCAAAGAAATGCCATTGGTAGGCAGATAGTGAACGTAGGGCCACCTTGAAGGCCGAAACTATGGCATCTACCCTGCGGGTGTAGCGACTTCCTCATTTGAAGGCTTGGATTGCCAGATCAGCTCTAGAATATTTATTCCAAAAGAATCAGGGCTTAATGGTGTTTATGTCACTCTCGCTTATCCCAAACTTCTCAGACTCCTAGGCACTGTCGACAGTCAGCCTTTCAGTTGTCTTAAATTACTCTTTCTTAGGTGTGTGTGCACGGGCACGCATACGCACACCCTCACTCTGAATGAAGAAAAGCTCTGCTGTTCAAAGAAACATTTGAACTCCTTTTAATGGTCAACGTCACGCACAACAGTATGACTGCCACTGGCTCAGTAATTTCCCATCCATTTCAGTGACAGAGACTTGGAATATGGACCACTTCTAATTGGTTCTTCAAAATAAAAATAAGAATACCTAGAATATTGTAGAATGCCCAGCTCTTTTCATCCATTTCTCTCGGGAGTCATCCAGTAACGAGGTGACAGTAATATTCCCACTAGACTCATGGGGTCGCTGGAACGAGGGATTTAATAAATTGACCAAGGTCAGTGCTAATGAACGAAGTGGCTGCGCCTCCAGGTTAAATTACCTGGCTGGTCCTGGTCCTAAAATTTCACTTAGCACAGTAAATTATTTTGATTTCCTTGAAGCATCTATTGTAAATTGGCAGAGCTAATCCAAATAAACAGTTGGATTTTGACAGCACTGGGAAGTGGTGGGGTAGCTGCTCGAGCTGAGATGACCTCAGCGCCCAGGCATCTCCATCCCCTCAAAGCCTTCTCCTGCTGATAAGTTCAGGAAGGCGCTTGCTCAGTTCACACTCTTACATTAGCTGGCGCGCCCTCCCTTATCCTTACTGCCACTTAATGGCTATAAAGAAATGTGTTTTCATGAGTTACCCACTTGGAAATGGCTTTAATAATTGCTGTTTGTGCTGCCTCCAGTTAGTCGTCTTTTCTCTGTCATTAGGGGTGGTCCAGTGGCCTCAAGAATGCCACAGATGTGAAGAATGTGCGTAGGTCTGGGGCTCTGATTTCAAGACACTTTCACCTGAACTCCCCTCCCCCTTCTTTTGTCACTGCAGTAAAGAGAACTTGAGTAATTAGGTTACTCTCTTTAGGAAAAAGTTCTTCGGAGAAGCTGTGTGTCAGCAGCACCGGAAGAGTCACTACAGAAGGTATTCTGATTCATCTTGGCCATTCTGTCTTAAAAGTTTTCTTTGTCTTAGAAACCGGTGCACTAGATTGTGGAATGACCTAATAAGTGTTATATTTCTTCATAGCAGGAAAGAGAGAAATTTCTTTCCCCAAGTATGGTCTTCTATTCCTCTTTTCTTTAAGTCCCAAGAGTGCTATTTAATCTTTGAGAACATTATGCTTTGCGTATGGTAAAGATTGTTAAAACCATTGGGGAAATTTACCAGGAAATTGGTACATTTTTTCCTTCTTCCTTTTCTTCGTAGGGCTAACAATGATCCCAACACTCTGTTTTCTGTGATCTAAGATGCATAGTAACAGGATGAGCTTTAAGGATTCCACCAAAATCTGTACAGACTGGCTTTGCCCGTATCTGCTTGGCCGTATGATTGGCAGTGGAGCTCCATCTGAGGGAGATGCACCAGAATCACCCAGAGAGTTCCTTAAGACTTGGATTGCTGTCTTCTGCCCCCAGAGTTTCTGATTCACTGTGTCTTGGGTGAGTCCCAAGAAGTTGCCCAACTAACAAATTCCCAAGGTACTGCTGACGTTGCCAGTCCCTGGACCAGTTTTTGAGAACTCCTGGAGAAGGAAGTAAGAGTATATACCACATGCCCCATAGTTAACATCTGGAAGCTACTAGTCCTCGTGCTAGGGTAACCTACGGACTCGATGTGTTGGAAGTGTTGGAACAACCTATGCTACTGCCAGAAAGTTTCTAATTCTCTTGTCACCCTGTTGGAAAAATGGACCAATGATACATTTGCAAAATACGACTCCAGGACAAGGGGAAGATGGCGGAAGAGTAAGACGCGGAGATCACCTTCCTCCCCACAGATACACCAGAAGTACATCTACACGTGGAACAACTCCTACAGAACACCTACTGAACGCTGGCAAAAGACCTCAGACCTCCCAAAAGGCAAGATAGTCCCCTCGTACCTGGGTAGGACAAAAGAATAAAGAATAAACAGAGACCAAAGGATAGGGACGGGACCTGCACCAGTGGGAGGGAGCTGTGAAGGAGGAAAAGCTTCCACACACTAGGAAGCCCCTTCGCGGGCGGAGACTGCGGGAGGCGGAGGGGAGAGCTTCGGGGCCGCGGAGGAGAGCGCAGCAACAGGGGTGCGGGGGGCAAAGCGGAGAGATTCCCGCACAGAGGATCCGTGCCGACCGGCACTCACCAGCCCGAGAGGCTTGTCTGCTCTCCCGCCGCAGTGGGCAGGGCCTGGAGTTGAGGCTCGGGCTTCGGTCGCAGCGGCAGGGAGAGGACCGGGGTTGGCGGCGTGAACACAGCCTGCAGGGGGTTAGTGCGCCACGGCTGGCTGGGAGGGAGTACGGGGAAAAGTCTGGACCTGCTGAAGAGGCAAGAGACTTTTTCTTCCCTCTTTGTTTCCTGGTGCGCGAGGAGAGGGGATGAAGAGCGCTGCTTAAAGGAGCTCCAGAGAAGGGCACGAGCCGCGCCTAAAAGCGCGGACCCCAGAGACAGTCATAAGACGCTAAGGCTGCTGCTGCCGCCACCAAGAAGCCTGTGTGCGAGCACAGGTCACTATCCACACCCCCCTTCCGGGGAGCCTGTGCGGCCCGCCACTGCCAGTGTCCCGGGATCCAAGGACAACTCCCCCGGGAGAACGCACGGCGCGCCTCAGGCTGGTGCACCGTCACGCCGGCCTCTGCTGCCGCAGGCCCGCCCCGCACTCCGTACCCCTCCCTCCCCCCGGCCTGAGTGAGCCAGAGCCCCCGAATCAGCGGCTCCTTTAACCCCGTCCTGTCTGAGCAAAGAACAGATGCCCTCCAGCGACCTACACGCAGAGGCGGGGCCAAATCCAAAGCTGAGCCCCTGGGAGCTGTGAGAACAAAGAACAGAAAGGGAAATCTCTCCCAGCAGCCTCAGGAGCAGCGAATTAAAGCTCCACAATCAACTTGATGTACCTGCATCTGTGGAATACATGAATAGACAACGAATCATCCCAAATAAAGGAGGTGGACTTTGAGAGAAAGATTTATGTTTTTTTCCCCTTTTCTCTTTTTGTGAGTGTGTATGTGTATGCTTCTGTGTGAGATTTTGTCTGTATAGCTTTGCTTCCGCCATTGGTCCTAGGGTTCTATCCGTCCTTTTTTTGTTTTTTCTCTTAATAATTATTTTTTATTTTAATAACTTTATTATATTCTATCTTTATTTGATTTTACTTTCTCTTCTTTCTTTCTTTTTTTCCTTCCTTCCCTCCTCCCTCCCTCCCTCCCTCCCTCCTCTCTTTCGTTCTTTCTTTCTTTCTTTCTTTCTTTCTTTCTACTAATTCTTTCTTTCTACATTTTCTCTCTTTTCTTCTGAGCCGTGTGCATGAAAGGCTCTTGGTGCTGCAGCCAGGAGTTAGTGCTGTGCCTCTGAGGTGGGAGAGCCAACTTCAGGACACTGGTCCACAAGAGACCTCCCAGCTCCACATAATATCAAATGGCGAAAATCTCCCGGAGATCTCCATCTCAACACCAGCACCCAGCTTCACTCAATGACCAGCAAGCTATAGTGCTGGACATCTTATGCCAAACAACTAGCAAGACAGGAACACAACCCCACCCATTAGCAGAGAGGCTGCCCCAAATCATCATAAGTCCACAGACACCGCAAAACACACCACCAGACGTGGACCTGCCCACCAGAAAGACAAGATCCAGCCTCATCCACCACTAGTGCCAGAACACAGGCACTAGTCCCCTCCACCAGGAAGCCTACACAACCCACTGAACCAACCTTAGCCACTGGGGACAGACACCAAAAACAACGGGAACTACAAACCTGCAGCCTCCAAAAAGGAGACCCCAAACACAGTAAGATAAGCAAAATGAGAAGACAGAAAAACACAGCAGATGAAGGAGCAAGATAAAAACCCACCAGACCTAACAGATGAAGAGGAAATAGGCGGTCTACCTGAAAAAGAATTCAGAATAATGATAGTAAAGGTGATCCAAAATCCTGGAAATAGCGTAGACAAAATGCAAGAAACTTTTAACAAGGACCTAGAAGAACTAAAGATGAAACAAGCAATGATGGACAACACAATAAATGAAATTAAAAATACTCTAGATGGGATCAATAGCAGAATAACTGAGGCAGAAGAACAGATAAGTGACCTGGAAGATAAAATAGTGGAAATAACTACTGCAGAGCAGAATAAAGAAAAAAGAATGAAAAGAACTGAGGACAGTCTCAGAGACCTCTAGGACAACATTAAACGCACCAACTTTCGAATTATAGGGGTTCCAGAAGAAGAAGAGAAAAAGAAAGGGACTGAGAAAATATTTGAAGAGACTATAGTTGAAAACTTCCCTAATTTGGGAAAGGAAATAGTTAATCAAGTCCAGGAAGCACAGAGAGTCCCATACAGGATAAATCCAAGGAGAAATACGGCAAGACACATATTAATCAAACTGTCAAAAATTAAATACAAAGAAAACATATTAAAAGCAGCAAGGGAAAAACAACATATAACACACTAGGGACTCCCCATAAGGTTAACAGCTGATCTTTCAGCAGAAATTCTGCAAGCCAGAAGGGACTGGCAGGACGTATTTAAAGTGATGAAGGAGAAAAACCTGCAACCAAGATTACTCTACCCAGCAAGGATCTCATTCAGATTTGATGGAGAAATTAAAACCTTTACAGACAAGCAAAAGCTGAGAGAGTTCAGCACCACCAAGCCAGCTTTACAACAAATGCTAAAGGAACTTCTCTAGACAAGAAACACAAGAGAAGGAAAAGACCTACAATAACGAACCCAAAACATTTAAGTAAATGGGAATAGGAACATACATATCGATAATTACCTTAAATGTAAATGGATTAAATCCTCCCACCAAAAGACACAGATTGGCTGAATGGATACAAAAACAAGACCCTTATATATGCTGTCTACAAGAGACCCACTTCAGACCTAGAGACACATACAGACTGAAAGTAAGGGGATGGAAAAAGATATTCCATGCAAATGGAAACCAAAAGAAAGCTGGAGTAGCAATTCTCATATCAGACAAAATAGACTTTAAAATAAAGACTATTAGAAGAGACAAAGAAGGACACTACATAATGATCATGGGATCGATCCAAGAAGAAGATATAACAATTGTAAATATTTATGCACCCAACATAGGAGCACCTCAATACATAAGGCAAATGCTAAAAGCCATAAAGGGGAAATCAACAGTAACACATTCATAGTAGGGGACTTTTACACCCAACTTTCACCAATGGACAGGTTATCCAAAATGTAAATAAGTAAGGAAACACAAGCTTTAAATGACATATAGACTGCCAGCAAACACATGAAAGAATGCTCAACATCATTAGTTAGAGAAATGCAAATCAAAACTACAATGGGATATAATCTCACACCAATCAGAATGGCCATCATCAAAAAATCTATAAACAATAAGTGCTGGAGAGGGTGTAGAGAAAAGGGAAAAGGGAACCCTCTTGCACTGCTGGTGGGAATGTGAATTGGTACAGCCACTATGGAGAACAGTATGGAGGCACCTCAAAAAACTACAAATAGGACTACCATATGACCCAGCAATCCCACTACTGGGCATATAACCTGAGAAAACCATAATTCAAAAAGAGTCATGTTCCAAAATGTTCATTGCAGCTCTATTTACAATAGCCCGGAGATGGAAGCAACCTAAGTGTCCGTCATCAGATGAATGGATAAAGAAAATGTGGCACATATATACAAGGGAATATTACTCAGCCATAAAAAGAAATGAAATTGAGCTATTTGTAATGAGGTGGATAGACCTAGAGTCTGTCATACAGAGTGAAGTAAGTCAGAAAGAGAAAGACAAATACCGTATGCTAACACATATATATGGAATTCAAGAAAAAAAAATGTCATGAAGAACCTAGGGGTAAGACAGGAATAAAGACACAGACCTACTAGAGAATGGACTTGAGGATATGGGGAGGGGGAAGGATAAGCTGTAACAAAGCGAGAGAGTGGCATGGACATATATACACTACCAAACATAAAATAGCTAGTGAGAAGCAGCCGCGTAGCACAGGGAGATCAGCTCGGTGCTTTGTGACCGCCTGGAGGGGTAGGATAGGGAGGTTGGGAGGGAGGGAGACGCAAAAGGGAAGAGATATGGGAACATATGTATATGTATAACTGATTCACTTTGTTATAAAGCAGAAACTAACACACCACTGTAAAGCAATTATGCTCCAATAAAGATGTTAAGAAAACATACGATTGTAGCTTCTTGAGATATTCAAGATACCATTATTTTATTGCTTTTTGGTCCAAATCCTTGTCTTTGGAATTGTTGTGTCGTGAGAAAAATTACTAGAAAAGCCACCGGGAAAGGAAGGTCTTAGTCTGATATTTAGTTTAACACCTGTTGGAGAAGGATTTGTTTTTCCCGTGTCACATGGCTTAAAAGGTTAGTTAACCAGGACAAGCCTCGATGTGTCTGGACTGAGCTAATGAGTAGCTGAAGAGTTTACCCATAAGTGCAGAGTAATCCTCATGACCATATGGTATAATATGGAAAATGATCCCCAGTTTTAAAAACTGCTGTCACCCAGCCTATAGTTTTCATTTGACTCAACTGGTAGTTCTTACATGCCTTAAAGGGAAAACTGGACTAATCAGTAGAGAAGGGAGAAGCCACCTGGCAAAGAGGCCCAACTCTAATTTCACATGCAAGCCCAGCCACAGTCCTCAGTTACAGCATGTGGAGCTGGGTGAGAAAAGAGGGCCGTAAGAAGCCAGTGCCCGGCAAAGATGAGAGGTAGAGCCTGCTGCCAAGGGACTTAATGACAAGTTGCAGCAATGTCACAGATGTTTTGTGAAAGGAACAACGGGATTATAATAGGCCAACTGTTGGAAGTGAAGTTACTGATAGTGTTTTCCTCTCGTAAATGACCTCTTGAGAGAGGCCGATATATATACATCGCTTGTGACAACTTAGTGATGGATGAATCAGTAGTCTCTAAATGCCCAGATGTAAAGCTTTATACAGTTTTAGGTGAAAATTAGTTTCTGTTATTTCATGGCAGGAAATGGTACAAAACTATAACATGAGAACGGTAGGCTAACAAATTATTTATTAATGGAGAAACTTAATTTTTTTTTTCTCTCAGCTCAGCGCTTCTGTGTTGTCCAGTGAGATTTTCCACGTTAAGTTAGAGAACTGGAGGACAATTGTAAAGGTTTTAGGCTTGGGATGACTCTTACCATGAGCCACTTGCTATCCTGTCCTTCTGAAGACACCTAAAAAGGAAAGCCTGGCAAACGTTTGACCAGGGACGTTAATAATCTTTGTCTCTTGGCAGTTCCAATCTCTGCTTCTTGAGTACTGGTGTTTTCTCATCCTGTCACCCTCCCTGTGTTAACTGGTGTTTCCATCCTGGTTTCTGTCCTCTCCCGTGCTGCCACTGCCCACACCGAAGTGAGAGAATTTGGAGGATCCCAAGCGATTCTCGTGGGACTTCTAAATGACTTCGGCTCTTTTGGGCTCCGCGACCCAAAGAAACGTTGCCATTTCAATTTTTATCAATTGCCTCGGACTGCGCTGGAGAGCCCGCATGTACTCTGTACCTTACAGCAGCAGCTTCCTCCTAGTCCCTGCCCGTGAATAGAGAGCTAAGGATAATAAAAGTCATATCCAACATATATTGCATGGTAGGCATTTTTCTAAACCTTTTCTAAGTTGCTGAGTATAACTAAAATAGAAGCCAATTTTCACATACTCAAAACATATACAACTTTACAGGAATGTATTTGAACCTGTAGAACACTTTATTTTTAGAAGAAAACGTCTAAATAAGAAATCAGGATTCAAGAATTGATTTTCTAAAGCAAGAGACTAGTGAATTTGACTTATTTTGCTAAATTTAAATGAAGAGGTATACTAGATCTCGAAAAAAAAATCCTTAAAAATGAGACTTGGTGGTTTCCATTTTGATATCATTCATGTCTTCATCTAACTGTGTGCTTGGTAGTGAAGAGATAACCCTGAACAAAAGAGATGTTTTCCTTCCTGGCAGTGTTTAAAGTCTAGTGGGAAAGACGAACACCAAAATAAATAATTATGGTAAAATCTGATGTGGATTATGTTGGTGGATGATAGAAGAAGCTTTCAGTAGGGGACGTAACCATGGTAGAAGTGAAGGTCTTCCAGAATATTTGGTATTTATGCTGACACCTGAAAGATTTGGAGGGTCAGCCTGGTAATGAGTGAAGGACAAGCATTTCAAGTAGAGGCAACAGGATGTGTGAAAAATCAGAGGTGGGAAAGTGCGTAGTATATTCAGATAACTGAAAGATCATCTAGTAACAAATTTCATTTAGCTGATGAGGACCCTCAGACCTAGAGGGGTGAAGAAAACTGTCCAGTGCCGCCAGGTGTAGGAGGCAAGTCACTTGACTTGAGCTGGCATCCAGCCATGTGCCCCATGGCCGCCTTTGGACTGAGTAGATCTCTGGGGAAGGGCTGCCGCAGCTCATGTGGCACCTTCGCATGAAGGAGAAATGTAATCTATTTCTAGATTGTCATAATATAAAAATTTTGCTAGAAGGAGTCTGTCATAAAGTTATGGCAATAAATGTACAAATCTACAGTGTTTGCCGTCTTAATGGTTTCCTTTAGGTATACAACGTGAGGAACCATGTTGTCCTCTAACTATTCAGATCAATCAAACCTAAGGTAGTCATCTTTGAACCTTCTGTTGGGGAAGAGTCCATAACCCATTTCACTCTGGTGGCTTTTTAATGGTTTCTGATGGGCGGCCCAGAGTGGAACCACTGACCTTGACCTCCCGTTAGGCACTTGTATTCTCTTAGCTCCTGATTTACGACCCATTGCCTGCCGTGACCTTCAACATTGCTGTCTGTTCTCACGCCTGCTTGCCTTCTGCTGTCTGATTTATTTACTTTCCACGATCTGGTTCGTTTTCTGTCTGAAATGAACGTAACCATGAAATCATAGAATTAGACATTTAATTTTGAAATGTTCCTCCTTATTGGGTTTCTTTCCCTCTCCTGTTTAGTCTCTTTTCTTTGTAGTTGACCGTAACCCTTGTGGCTTTGTTTGGGAGGGTCACTGGAGTCTCTTTTATAAAGGGCAAGCTGGAGCAAAGAATGGAAGCTGGGCTTGGATTCGAATAGATTTTCCCAAGTGTGTTATGCTTGGGAAACACCAGTTCTGCATGATGTTCACAGGCATTCAACAAAAAGAGGGAAGGGTCACTCATCACATAATCTCGGGTAACTGTCGGGTGGCAACGGGCAACTGTTTTTTCTCAACTGCAGTCTTCAGAGTCATTATCAAGTTAGTGTGCTTACGAATATGCCAGTGTGGGCGGCATTCGTAAGGTTTATTTGACCATATAAGTAATGAGATTCTTGTGCTCCATGGAATACACCTGGACTTGGTGCTCTACCCAGGCTATAGAATGACTCGGTTCAGAAGAGAGAGACAGTAGTCCATTCCTTGATGCCCGTGGAGGCGTGGCAAAGGGAGGGCTCGTTCTGGGGGGTGGGGGTGGGGCGGCTGCCCATATCCCAGGTACTGTTTAGCAGCAAGGGAAGGAGTGGCCAGGGAAGGCCAGAGGCAGTGTCCCACCCAGGGAAAGAGAAATGGTAAAGTCTGATGATCACAGCTTCTGTTAGCTGTTCAGGGCCGGGCTCCAGCTGCCCTGAGAAGTTGGAGTGCCCGTCTGGAAACAGGGACTGGGGATTATGGAAGAGGATAAGTGTGGAGCTCCTAGCAACTGCCTCAAGGCCGTGGAAGTGTGGCCAAAAGCTGTGAATCCAGAGTCATACAGATTTTTATTTTTTCTCTCATGCAAGTGTGAGGGAGATTCAATGGCCCTTGGCCATCTTGAAGCATAGACAGTTATGTATGTATACATCTTTTTTTTTACACAAATGTTAGCATATGTGTATAGTGTTCTGCACTTTGTGGGTTTTTTTTTAACTTGGCATTCTATCTGTGAAATCATTCTGTACAAAGCTACTTCAATTTTTAAATAGCGACATAGAATTCTATTGCATGGGTGTACTGTATCTACTTAATTAGTTGTACATTGCTGGGCATGTATGTGAGTCGCAAATGTGAGAGTATCTCTGCAGGATAAATACTTAGGACTGGGATATCTGATGCAGAAAGAATGTGCCTTTAATTTTGACAGATATTTCCAAACTGCCTTCCATAGAGGTTGAACCAGTGTATGCGTGCTCTCAAGATGGATGAGAGTATGTTCCTCATCTTCGTCATTTTCTTTTGGGCCTACACAGTATATAAAATACCTGAACTTTTAGAAAAGGGAGATTTAATTTAAAAACTGAGATATTGGGGTTTTCTTGAAACACTTGACATTGACCCCACGAACCCACAGGCATCAATCAGCGAGGATCAGTCGTGACTGTTCTCTTTAGGTGCATAATGAACACTCTGGGTCGCCATAGTTCCCAGTATTTCCTGTTGCCTCCCAACATTGAAGCCATACTTTGGCGCCATTTATTATCAAGTATATGTAAAATGTGTATGCAGTAAGTCCCCTACGTACGAACGAGTTCCGTTCTGACAGTGTATTCTTAAGTCCAGTTTGTTCCTAAATCCAACAAAGTTAGCCTAGGTGCCCAACAAACACAGTCGCCTATATAGTACTGTACTGTAATAGTTTTATAATACTTTTCACACAAACAATACATAAAAAGCAAACATAAAAAATAAAGAAAACACTTTAAATCTTACAGTGCAGTACCTTGAAAAGTACCGTACAACAGCTGGGCAGCTGGTGTACAGGGGCACGTTCGCATCTTTGGAAGTTCGCAACTTGAAGGTTCGTCTGTAGGGGACTTAGTGTATAGGAGAGTTATATACATTTCTACGTATGTACATATGGGAGAGTTAAGAGGAACGTGAAATATTTCTTGTCTACAGTAAAGACAGAAACGTGTGTTGATTGTAGACGTATTAGATACAGAACTCAAACACCTCTTTGCCCAGTACCTCAGCACATAGGAAGCTCTCGATGAAAGTATTACTGGTTGGAGGACAGATTAATTGGGGTTGGGCTAGAGTGGGCTCGCCTCTTGGGGGCCTTTCGTGCCTACAAATGAATGGAGTTGGAGACTCTGGGGCTTACATCCAATACATGTTTATTGAACGGAATTGAAAAATCTAATTTTAAAAATGATTCTTAAACCCTGGGATCCTTTTGCTAAGCATGCATATATTTTAAATGGTTTAGTTTTACAATCTTGATTGAGGATTAACATCCTGTCAAAAAAATGACATAAAGAGCAAGAAAAGGAGCTTCGGATACAAATAATGGAATGTAAGAGATTGAATGTGAATGACTTAGGTCTAGTATTTTGCATTCCTCTAATATAGAGAGCCAGGCTTTTATTCCCTCCTTAGGTCTTTATTTACACTGTATGTGTTCCAGGCTGTCTGATTCCAGGGGAGACTGTGCCGTGATTGTCTGGGTGAGGGAGGGCTCCTGGGTATTCCTTTGTCTCCTAATGCGCTGCCATGCAGGTCAAGCTACCTTGGCTTCCCTTTCCCTCACCCTAACGGGAAAAATTTGAACTTAATATATTTTCTTAATTGAAATGGGGAAGTGAGGGTACAGTGACCTACAAGCATTGCTGGGAGATCAGGTAAGTGATAAGAATACTAACTTCACTTTCCCCACCCCTCATGGAGCTGGGTGGGTAGGCGCCATGGTAAGTCTTCCCACAGCTTCGACCTCTTAGACCATCTCCATGTGAGCTGGAAAAAAAAAAGATGGCCATGGAAATGGACATCCAGCATGTTCCCAACTATGTAAAAATACCCGCAGCAAAGAAAAGGACCAAAGCAAATGCACTGCAACGTCAGCAAGAGGTCATCTCTGAGCAGTGGCATGATTGACAATTGCCATGATTCTTTTTTGTTGTTAGTTTCCAGCCTTTCTAAAATGAGTGTTACTTTTTGTAATCAGTAAATTATTAAAGTATATTTATTCCTCTGACACAAAGAAGAGAAGAAGATGCCAGTGACAACCACCGGTGTTTATCTGGCTGGTCTGCCTCCACTGCTTGAGTGGTCCCTCCGGAGCACTGGGGCTTTCCAGGGGATGCGCCCCCGTACTCACAAGGTGACTTCCTTCCCGATGCTGTGGGAAGTGCCTGCCATCTCTCCCCTCCCCTTCTCTGGGTCTCTGGGGGGAGGGATTTTTTTTAAAACAAATTTAGCTAGCTAGCTAGCTGTTTATTTATTTGCTGCGTTGGGTCTTTGTTGCTGTGTGTGGGCTTTCTCTAGTTGCCGTGAGCGGGGGCTACTCTTCGTTGTGGTGCGTGGGCTTCTCGTTGCGGTGGCTTCTCTTGTTGCGGAGCACAGGCTCTAGGCGCACAGGCTTCAGTAGTTGTGGCACGCGGGCTCAGTAGTTGTGCCTCGCAGGCTCAGTAGTTGTGGCACACGGGCTTCGTTGCTCCACGGCATGTGGGATCTTCCCGGACCAGGGCTCGAACCCGTGTCCCCTGCCTTGGCGGGTGGATTCTTAACCACTGAGCCACCAGGGAAGTCCACTGGGGAGGGATTTGATGGCTTTTAATGACCCCAAAGAAACTACTTCCACTGCCGATGTCTCTCGAGAGCCTTGCTGCTGCTGTTGCAACCGATGCCCTCTGTCAAGAGTGTGTCTGGTGGCCACCGTGTCACCAGTATGGTTATCAGAATGAAGCAGCCACTGCGATCAGTGCCTCCTCGAGTGCCAACTCCTCCACGATCACAGTTTTTCTGTTCCTTTGCACTTTCAGTAGCCCTCGGAAATTTTGCAGAAACAATTATGGTTTCTAGTAGATATTTATTAGAGTTTCTTTGTCCAGAGACTCCAGGTGACTCCATCCACAGTGACTGAACGAGGAAACAATTCTGTCACAGGACCTATGCTGTGCTCAGGATGACCCCTTTCTTTCAAAGCTCACCTCTTGTCTTTGAAACACACTTTTGCTGTTGGCCCTTTGCTCTCTTAGGATGAGGAGTTCTCCGAGAGGCCTCTTGGTTTCCTTTGTGTCTAGATCCCTGGCAAGTTCACTCGGCTGGATCCTCCTGAGTCACAAGGTGAGAACAGTGGTAACTCGAGCCCCTGCCTGAGTCTGTGATCACTGATGGATGGGAAATCTCAATTCTCAAAAGGAGGTAGAGGAGGGCTTCCCAGGTGGCGCAGTGGTTGAGAGTCCGCCTGCCGATGCGGGGGACACGAGTTCGTGCCCTGGTCTGGGAGGATCCCACGTGCCACGGAGCGGCTGGTCCCGTGAGCCATGGCCGCTGAGCCTGCGCGTCCGGAGCCTGTGCTCCGCAACGGGAGAGGCCACAGCAGTGAGAGGCCCGCGTACCGCAAAAAAAAAAAAAAAAAAGGAGGTAGAGGAGAAAGAAAACAGAAGAGAAGTGAAGGAGGATCAAAGAACCCTGAAAATGTCGGGCTGTGGGAAGAGGGTCGGACTGTCCCCTTCCTCCCTCTACCTCTGTGGTATTCATTCCAGAAATTATCTGGAACCAGAAAAGGGAAGGGAAGTGCTCTTTGTTGAGTGCCTGCTGAGACGTGCTTTATGGCCAACATGTTCTTTAACCCTTGCGAATACCTGTGCAGTTGTGAGGACCCAGGTCTTGCAGGTGAAGAAACTGAGAGTGAGAAATGTGTAGTCATTGCCTGAGCTCATGCAGCTGTGAAGAGGTGGGCTCTGGACTGTGACGGTGGAGCCCCTGCCTGGCTCTCTCCAACTCTGTCCTTGGCCGTGTAATCCGGCTGCTTCTCCATCACCAAGCTGACCTTTGGGATTGGCTTCTTTTAGGCCAGGGTTTCTCAACCGTGGCATTAGTGACATTTGGGGGTCACATAATGCTTGGCTGTTGGAGGCTGTCCTGTGCATTATAGAATGTTGGGTAACACGCCTGGCTAGAAACTCGCTAGAGACCAGCAGCATCCCCACCCCAAGCTATGACAACAAAAAGTATCTCCAGACATTGCCCAGTGCTCTGTGGTGGGGGGGAGGGGCAAAATTGCCCTTGGTTGAGAAGCACGGATTTTTAGGGGTTCCAGTTGGAAGGCGTCTCTTACTAGGTGACTCCACTTCTCTGCTCACCTCTCTCGACGTTTCCTCATTACTCGCTCTAGCCACATTTGCCGTGCCAATGGGTGGCCCTATTCAGACGAGGATATAGCAACCTGTGTGTAAAGGAGGTTGGGCTGAGCCAACCCCCTCCGTGCTCCAGACAGAGCCCGGATGGAAGCGATGGCCCTGAGAGATGAGCCAGGTGGGGATGGACGGGGGAGCCTCTGGGGACGACAGGCTGATGCTGCAGTGCTTTTCTTCTTGCTCCCTCCCTCCTCGAGGGGGCAAGAAAGTGCGAGTGGAGGTGCAGCTGAGGCCTTGCCCACACCTGCACCTCTCCCATTCCCATCCTGAATAGAGTTTGAATTTTTGCCTCAGATTGCTGGGTCTCCCCTGCCCTGTGTTTCCTGTCTCCTTCACGTTTCCGCCGCTTTCCGCCCCTTCTTGGAGAGTTTGGGCATGCCAGGTAAAAGGGGGGACTCATCAGATTGGGATGAATTCTGTGTATCAGAGGAAGCATTATATCCTTTACGTTGACTTCATTCCCTCCCAATGATACTAACTCCCTTAACTCAGCAAATTCCACAGCAGTACTTGCCAACTGTGATTAGACACATCACAGCACACATGGACACATGTGTGCTTTAACACAAACACAGATAACGGTACTTTTGCTCCCACTGAAATAGTGTATTTTTGTTCCTCTACACTATTGTCTTATCTAGACACCTCTTAGTGCAGGACAGCTTCAAAAGTCACCTTACCTTTGATCAGGTCCTCACCAAACTGCAAATAGCATCCCCATGTCTGCTTGGCCGTCTTTAAAGAATACTAGAGAAGAATGACTCAGTCCTGAAGATTGGCCGTGGTGAAGGACAGATGAAAGGGCACTTGAGTGCTCGTTGGTTGGCCCAAAGAATATGGATGGCCAGTGTTGCCAGCCTGGCTCTCAGAGTCTTCTCATACTATGGTTGTGTCTAGAAGTCCCTGGCATTGTGGTGAGCTCTGCAAACCATTGTGTTATGGTGCTGTGTTAGGGCGTCTTCTTACTTCCTGTCCATAGTTGCTGGATGGGGAATTTTGCATACTCTGGGAGATCTATTCCAGATTTTAATTTTCTGGTCTTGAAAAAACAAACAGGCGTGTACTCTTCCTGCTTAAATTCGATGTAGATCAGATGCCTCCTGTTCACATCTTATTCCCAGCCATTATGGTTTTTGTAATCTCTTCTTTGTTGTCACTTGAAAGTTGACCTGCCACTTGTCATTTCTTGTGATTTCACCCCTCTAGTCTTTCTTTATTCCTATTGTCCCCAACTCTTCTTTCCCTTTCCTTTTTTTTCTCTCTCCTGCTTTTTCCTAGTTTATACGTATTTTTCCCCTCTGTAAAATTTTTTTGCATCTGTGTTCCAATTGTAGTCAACATTTGTTGGTGCTGAATTTGGACAAGACTTTGCGTTAAGTATTATGGAAAGCATAAATACAGACATGATTCATGCCCTACCGTCAAGAAAATTCATCACTTGAATAATGATACAAGACATTATAAAACTATATTTTTTGATCCATTAATTCAACAAAAATTGAATGAGTAAAATATGTTTGAGGCAATGTTTGGGGCATTGGATGCACAGTGGAGAATAAAATAGACCCACCTTGCCCTCACACAGCTTATAATCTTAGATGTCATCAATTATAGGATGTAACATCGATTTAATAACAGATCTTTCAAGAACAAAAGCTGCATTAAATGTTCATTTCAGTTGTAAGATATGCCTTGGCTTCAGAAAATTTTTAATGTGAAAAGTAGTCTTGTTTTCAGTTTGGTCCCCAGAAACTCTGAAATGAGGATTTATATGTAAGTGATAAAGAAAACACTTGCAGGTGATGCGGCTGAAGGAATTGGGGGAGCAGGCAGCCAGGGCTGAAGCCAAGCAGGGATGCAATGGCAAGCAAAGTCGCATCTTCCTTCTGCTGGGCCACAGGGTAGCTCCAAGAGCAACACACCTCACAGGCTGCCCCCTCCTCTGGTGCCTGGAGCTGTGTTTGTTTACATGCTCCCCTCTTGTTAGTCATGAGCTAAGGGTCAACTACCAGGTATGTCAAGATGTGGTGTAGCCGAAGTAGCTCCCCTAGTCCAAGGGCAGTGCCGCGTGCAGTCACTGGAGGCCAAAATGTACCAAAACCAGGGGAGGTGGCCCAGAAGGAGTGAAAAGGACTTCAGGGGATCTGGAGGGAGCAAGTGTCTACCACCATTCCGTCTCAGATCAAGGACCCTTGGTGAGCACTGCCATTTATAGGTGTGTACGCACAGATATGTGTACATATATACATAGCAATGTGTATGTGTACATTTTTAAACCATTTTTTAACTGAAGTATAGTTAATTTACAGTGTTGTGTTAGTTTCAGGTGTCAGCAAAGTGGTTCCATTACACATATACATGTGTATATATATATATAGAAATTATTCTTTTTCAGATTCTTTTCCATTATAGCTTATTACAAGATATTGAATATAGTTCCCTGTGCTATACAGTAGTTACATATATTTCAAAAATTGATTTTATAAGTAAAATATGAATGTGGAAAGTGTAAAAAAATATATGAGAAACAAACTTCCTCATAATTTTAACATCCAGTTGCAAGTTGCCTTGAAGATTTAGTCATATACCATTTCAGCCTTTCTTTTCAATTTATGCCATTCAGGTTATAAGAATTGGACTTTTCAGGGGAGTTTGGTCTAATATTCCTACTTATATTTATGGGCTAGATTCACCCTGCCTTCCGGGCGGCTGTGTGCTGTAGAAAGGGAACAGGCATATGGCATCTTGCACCTCTTCCTCCAAGAAAATGCCTGGTTTTCTTGTTTCAAATAATGATGATCTCAGGCACCATCTGTATTGTTATCACTGATGGTTTTGTCATTGCTCTTCTTTTTATTTTTTTTAACTAAATGCACAATTGCTTAACAGTGTCAGGTGCAGGCATTATGATTACAGACTTGCATGCACAGTACATAACTGCTGGGAAAGAGTGAAACACATACAGGTAGACAATTCTGTTAGTGAGGAATTAAAAGACCATTTCCTTGTTATGTTATAACAACTTGTGTACAGTACTGACGTGATTGGGTTCATTTAATGTGACTTGGTGTTGCCTTAGCATAAATTGGTTGATTTTTGGGTGTCAGAAATGCGTGAAAACTTTCCTCTTTGCCATTAATGGTGATTTTATTTCTTACTTATGAAAATTGACCTTAGGAAGGATTTTTTCCTAGGAGGTAATGACTCAAAAGGTAGGGGGCAAAACCTGTGTGTGTGTGTGTGTTCAGACATAAATGTGGCTGTACCTTTTTCAAAAGATTTTACTTTGAAATAATTCAATTTACAGGCAGCTGCAAAAATAATACAGAGGTCCAATGTACCATATACCCCGTCTCCTCCAGTGGTTATATCTTATGTATATAGATATTTGACACTATATACTACAGTGTCAAAGTCATGAAATTGACATTGGTGCCATGTGTGAGTATCGTTCTATTCCATTCTATCACATAATGTAAATTCGTGTAGCCACTACCACTGTCAAGGTACCCAGTGTTCCATGACCACGAGGCTCCTTCATGCTCCACCCCCTTCTGGTCACACCCACTCGTGCTTTACCATCTCAAACCTTCGGCAACCACTAAATTCTTCTCCAGCTCTATAATTTTTCTATTTTGATAATTTTATATAAATGGAATTATGGGGCTTCCCTGGTGGCGCAGTGGTTGAGAGTCCGCCTGCCGATGCGGGGGACACGGGTTCGTGCCCCGGTCCGGGAAGATCCCACATGCCGCGGAGCAACTAAGCCCATGTGCCATGGCCGCTGAGCCTGCGCGTCCGGAGCCTGTGCTCCGCAACGGGCGAGACCACAGCAGTGAGAGGCCTGCGTACCACATAAAAAAAAAAAAAAAAAGGAATTATTGCAGTACGTGGCCTTTTGAGATTTTTTTCCCCCACTTAGAATAATTATCTGGAGACTCATCCAAATTGTTGCATGTATCAAGATTTTGTTCCTTTTTATTGCTAAGTCGTATTCCATGGTATGGACATACCAGTTTGTTTATCTGTTCGTCAGTTGATGGATGTTTGGGTTGCTTCCCCTTTTTGACTAATACCAGAAAAGCTGCTGTGAATATCTGTGTATACGTTTCTATGTGGACATGAATTTTCATTTCTTGTAGATAGAGGCCCAGGAGTATGATTACTGGGTTGTATATTAGCATAGACAGGGATTTTTTAAAATGCAAAAATGTGACCACATTGGTTAATTTTTAGAAGGTACAGACTCAGCCAAAAATGTTAGAAAAGATGAACTTGACGTTAAGATAATGATTTTATAAAACAAGGCTTGTTCCACAAGGAATTCATGTTGCAAGTATTATCTCAGTTTTCTAATCTTGTACTGTATTTCTAGTCCTCGTTCTAACCTGTAAATTTGTAACAGGCTCCGACTGCCAGTGAATTCACTTGGAGTGGCTGCTTTTCTGCAGTAGGAAGCACAGTTTCCTTAGTATCAGATCATCGTTATTCCACTTAAATTTACTCTTTCTATGCAACTTATCATTTTGGTACAGCAAATCTGAGGACATTCTAAATGTGGCCAGTATACATTGTTTTCCTTTCAAGGGGTGCCATTTTAGTTTTCCGTTTTCTATCTCCGTCTTTCAACAAATGTAGTTTTAAATGCCTGTAAAACCTGGCAGTCCTTCACATTCAAAAGGCGTTGCTAGTTTATGGTTATTGTCTTGTGTAGCTTTCACACTTTTAAACACTGTAGAAATAAAGCATTGTTTTGTCATGTGAGCCTAAGAACAGCAGCTTCAATGGGGTGACTCTCACCCCCTCCCATCCAGTGTTGAGAATCAGCTTGATGAAACAATTTCATGGTATTTGATTTAGTCAAGATTTCAGGCACTGTCGCACTGGGCTTCTGGGATTCTCATCACGCAGTAAGTCCGGTGACTGAAGCATGAAGAAGAAAGATATTGCCAAACGCGTAGCAACCGCTGATGTAATTTGCAGTTCACTTCTTTTCAGTGAAATAACATAGAGCATATGTGGCTAGACTGAACTTATTTTTAAGTCAGAATGTCTTCAGAACTCAAAGAGAAAATGAAAAAGAAGCGAGAACCTCATAAATTAATTGAGTGGCTACTTTAGATGCGGGTATAGCCAAGCTCTTGAAAGCGTATACCTCAACCCTGGAAGTCTGCATTCCAGCCCTCAGTCCTTCCTAGACAGCTCTATTGGCTTTGAGATTTATGATTTATGACTTGCCACTTAATGAAGTATTCATAAAATTTCAGTGGAAAAGATTCTGACCAATGTCATGATTAAAGGACAAGGGTTTAAACAAGTTGGCCAAGGTCAAAAAAGGAACTTGATTCTGAAGTTGGCGTTAGATACCCGGCCCTAGCTTTCATCTTCTCAGTCAGAATTAGCTTGAGTGACCGTAAGATTTAGTTTTCTCAGGCAACTCCGGGTTCAATGGCCCCAGTGCAAATATTAACAGTGCCCTTTGTACTCTGAAAAGTTTCCCAGTTTCAAGACACATCCTGTGTTCACCCTACTGTAAGCTATGTTAGTATGTATTTTTCTTGATACATAATTTAAAAGTTCATCTATTTTTCCTTTATGCAAAATAAATGAGTGATGATCGTTGTGTCCTTTAAGTCTTTATACTGATATAGAAACTTCAGTTTAATGATTGATATTTTCTATTCGTTAATATTAGAGTTTCATTCCTAGTTATACACCCAAGGGAACCACATGCATATATCCGAACGAAGCCTTGCATACATTTTCTTTACGAATGGTCCCAAAATATTTCTTAAAACCCCACAGATATCCATTAACAGGGTCTGTGGTATATTTCCATGATGGAATACTACATAGCAACAAAGAAGAACAAACCACTGACGCATAAAACTATATGCATGAACTTTAGAAACCTTATGTGGGAAAAAAGCTACGAAGAGTACATATTGTGCAACTTAACTCTAAAAAAAGCAGAGCTAACTTTCATTGAGAGAAATCAGGATATCGCTTGCCTTGGGAGGTGGCGGGTGGGTTTTAACTGGAGGCAGGGAAACCTAGGGTAATGCGGTCTTGATCTGGGAGGCGGTGACATGAATGTATACATATGTAAAAAGTCATGGAGCTTTACACTTCAGGTTTGAGCATTTTATTGTTTATATCTCAATCTATGAAAAGCCAGAGAAGAAGTTATGTAAGCACCACATCTATTAAACATGTCTATTAAATTTCTGCAGCACGGCTATCATTGGTATATTCTAAGAAGTAACCCAAGCTACAAATAAAATATCCTTACTCATTTTCGGTTAAGAATGGGTTATCTACCTCTTCCCTCCCTTCCTTCATCACATCACTATGGTTGAGTCCTGACCATCTCTCAGCAAAGTTCTGTGGTCTTGGGTGAAAATGCTGAGCGGATGAGAACCTTGTCGTGGCATGAAGTTGGGGCAGAGCCAGGGTGGTGCTTGAAGTTTGGTGGGCAGGTCCTGGAGACCTGAGAGGTTGGTACTGAGTGTAGGCGTCAGGACGAGGCCACAGCTGAGCGTACGGAAGCATTCTCCTCTCATTCCTCCCCTCTCTCCAAACTCCCCGCTAAGGAATGGAGAAGAGGAGAGAGTGAATTGAAGGTTGGAAGTGCACCAATTGGCCCTTTCTGAAATTTGCTACAGAGTAATATTATAATTACAAACAGGCAGGCTCTGTTTTCATGGCAACAGAAGTACACTTTGAAGGCAGAAGTGTAGGGGGAGTGAGGAAAGGCATAGGGTTGATTAAAACAAGTTTCCTTTTTTTCCACCAAAACATTTAAGTGGCTTTAGAGCTAAAGAAGGTTCATAGCCGAAGGTGCCAGTGAGTTCCTTTTTATCGCACTTTTCATCTCGGCTTTTGTTCCTATTTTGTGTCAAGTGTTTCTCAATCTGGGGTGATTTTAGCCCCCACAAGGGGACATCTGGAATGTCTGAAGACATTTTTGGTTATCACCACTCAATGGTAGGGTGCTACTAGCATCCATTGGGTAGAAGCCAGGGATGCTGTTAAGCCTCCTAAACAATGCACAGGCCAGCCCTCAAGATCAGCGACTCATCCAGCCCCCAAAGTCAATGGGGCTAGAGTTGAGAAACCCGGCTTTAGACTGAACCCCACGTCTAGGATTAAGGGTGAAGGCGGAGTGTGTTAAGACCCAGAATCCCATCTTGGAACTAGTCCCTTAGGGATCTTTTCATTTTACAATTCTATTAGTCAGACATGAATTGCTTTCAAAGGGCTTGGGTGGGACCCATCCTCACAGCATTTCTCAGTGCCCTCAGTGGGGGCATTAAGACAAGCAAAACCACAAGAACCAGTTTGTTCTTGCTATTTTGATTCAAGGTACATTGAAGCAATTTGGAATGGGGTTATAATGGAGGAGGAAGTTAATACTATACAACGATAAAGAATGTTCTCGAGGAAAGGGACAGTGAGAAAAGATCGTGGAATGCATCATCAAAAAACAGCGTACTACGGGCTTCCCTGGTGGCACAGTGGTTGAGAGTCTGCCTGACAATGCAGGGGACACGGGTTCGAGCCCTGGTCTGGGAAGATCCCACATGCTGCGGAGCGACTGGGCCCGTGAGCCACAATTACTGACCCTGCGCGTCTGGAGCTTGTGCTCCGCAACAAGAGAGACCGCGATAGTGAGAGGCCTGCGCACCGAGATGAAGAGTGGCCCCCGCTTGCCGCAACTAGAGAAAGCCCTCGCAGAGAAACGAAGACCCAACACAGCCATAAATAAATAAATAAATCATTTTAAAAAAAACAAAAAAACAAAAACAGCGTACTAGTCCTAAACTGTCATGGATCTCTGATTCTGTGACATTGCATGGCTTGGAGACTCTTCGTAGACCTTGCTTTCCTCGTCGATGAAATGAAGAGGCCAAAGTAGATTATTTCAAAATCTCTTAATGCCAGTATTGAATGATTTGAAAGGAATCAACATATTCTTCACTAGAAAAGTAATAGACACCGTTAGCTTTGGAATATCTCAGACAACTGAGTGACTGAAGGAATATAAAAATTGTTATCCAAGAAACTCTTCTTTTAAAAAAATTTTCTCGTGCCTGTCACATAGACGAAGTTCCTTTGTCTCTATGACATCAAGATGTGTCTTTCAAACTTGTCGTTTCAACTGTTTGGCAAAATGTGTTCCAGGTACAGAAAAATAACTGTGCAGAGCTGTTTAACATTTGTTCCTAATGTTAACTGTTAAACTCCGCTTAGAAAAATAATTCTGCTCAGAAATTTGATCTGTCTGCCTTCCTTTTGTATTGCTTTTGGCTCTTCCAAAACTCAGAAATGTCAATTTGTTATTCATGTTTGCCTTCACTAATCCTTCCAAAAGAATGTGAAAAGTCCCACAGTCTTTTATATTAGGAAATAACTAAGATTAAAACGGATTAAGTCTGAGCACCTTTCTCTTGCTCTGTGTTGGTGTAATGAGTGTTATCGCAGCATTTATGAAAGCGATGGGGCTTTTCATACTAAACTCCAATTTCATTGTATGAGCATTCAGTAGGGGCACTGATACAGTTAGGCCTGGCAACTTTTCACAAGCTCAATGCCAAGATCCTGTGGTGTCCTTCTGAAATGTTGGACAAGGTGGTGGATGGGCAGGGATTAGAGAGACAGAAGTCTGCGTCGAGTCAAAGTCTTGAGGCGGGGGCTGGGGGGGCAGGCGGGGACTGGAGAGACAGACTGAGGGCTGTTGACTTGCAAAATCAGCGGGAGAGCATAGCATGGCAGGAGAATTCAGCTACTAATGAGTTGGAAGTAGAATTGTTTATGTGAATATCTTCTGTGTAATATCTACTTTTATCACCAAGAATAATAGAATGCTCTCCCTTTACATGGCAGATGCTGTAGGTCTCACATCGGGAAGATGGTGTTTTATTTATTTTCCAGTAGTTACATAGAACATGCGGATCTATCCGCATGACTTTGTAGACCTATTTAGGATGCGACGGTGTGACATAAGGCAAAGCTAACCAACCTACAGAGGCGGAAGCGCGTGTGGCATTGGGCTTCAATTCTCGCCCCCAGGCTGGCATGTCAGTGACTTTAAAGAGAGCGAATGCATGATGATATTGATTAGATCTTACTCAGCTAGATTCTCTAACCCAAAGCCAAGAGAATGCTAGAACCAAATGCTCTCAAGGGTCTGGGCAAAAGTGTTCCCTTTTTAGAGACTGGATGAGCAGACTCCCTCCCAGAAATCTGCCATCTATGGTTGTTTACAGCAGTTGAGCTTTCCAAAAGGGAGTGACTCATGTCTGCTGCTTCGTAGCAACCTTCCAGCTCGCATATCCCTTCCAAGGAGCCACAGAGCATGCCCCTCAAGGGCCGTGTGGCGTCACGGGAGCAGCCCAGGTTCCCCATGAAGGAAGGGCTTCTCAGGTCCAGAATGACAGTTCACGGTCCAGGATGGCAACCAACTGTCCAGGATGGAGGAAGCAATCAGTTGAATAAGTTTTTTTTTATGGTTTACTCAAAGAAATAGTTGTCATGCCAATCCATTTTGGTTTCAAATGGGGGAATCAGACTTAAGCTCTCTGTGCCATTCAGAAAATGCTGCTGAAGAGTGAAGAAACAAAAGCGAATCAGTTTACCAATTGATTCTCTTCATGCCAGACACCAGTGTAACCAAAACACTCTCCTTTCTGCATTCCGCTCACCCCAGTTGGCTGATTATTTAGATTTAATCACCTTTTGTTTTTTCTGTATTTCATGAACTGGACTTTACAACTGGGTATAAGAGGAACAAGGAGCGAAGCATATGTTTTTTGTGCTAGATCATTTCTTTTTTCACGAAGCAGTTTATACCTCACTTTAAAGGTCATGCATGATAAATGCCCCTTCGTATGTGATTGCTTGAGTTGTGAAAATTTTCTGAAATTATTTGAAGTTCTCGTTATTTCAGGGGAGAGCTTTTTGCACAATGAGACTTGAGACTGCTTGGTGGTCATTTTATTAGTATAACCACATTTTATTAGTATAACCAATCCAGTTTTCCTTGTCCTAAAAAGGCAAGAAAACAAACAAATGAAATAAACATAAGTAAATAAAAATGAACGTTTGTTCCTACTCCTTCAAAACAATCTTCCTTGAAATCTTCGTTAAAGTTCATCTGTTCACTGAAAGCTTGTATCTCAGAGGTCACCCATGATACACTCGTAAGAAAGTCATGTCCTTTTCCTTAGCGATCGCTCAGCAGTCCTGTTCCATAGCAGTCAACCTTGCCGATTAAGCCTCTTCCTCAGAACTATGTCCCAGGAATATTGTCTGAACTCATGCTCCCAACCCGGTAGTCGCTTGTCATATGTGGCTTGCAGTGTGGCTCGTGTGATTGAGGCACTGAACTTTAAATTTGACTTTCTCTCTAATAAATTTAAATTTAATAACGATACTCAATTCAGTTTGGGGGAAACTTAGAAGGAAAGAACTTCCTTCCCTTCTTTCTTTCTCCCTTTTATGACCATCCTGTACTAACATGGCTTTCCCTGTTTCTCCTAAATGGAGAACGTCACATCTTTATTCATTACCAAGCCGTCCTTCTAGATTCATCTAGACCAGGATTTCTCAACGTCAGCACTGTTGACATTTGGAAGCCAAACGATTCTCTGTTGTGGGGCTGTCTTGTGTACTATAGGATGCTGAAGAGCACCCCTGGCCTCTACCCACTGGATTCCAGTAGCACCCCCCGGTTGTGACAACCAAAAATATCTCCAGACATTGCCAAAGGTGCCCCATGGAGCAGAATTGCCCCTCGTTGAGAACCACTGTGATAGATGTTGACCAACAGTGGGTAGCAAGAAGTAGACGCAGGTCTTAGAAGAGGAGAGACAGTTTTGAAAATAAGTAGATTTTCCCTAACAGTGACATTAATTGGAAGGTTTTTCTCAACAGTGAGATTAATTTAACTTCTAACAAATTAGAAAGGAAATCGATTTTTGCTTTTTCTCACGGAAGGTAGTTAATTTTGGAAGGTTTTTGTTTTCATACAAAGTTTTTAGCTATAAAGAGCTAAATGATAATAAAGAGAACTGGTGTCCTTGGAGCTTTCATCTTAATTCTGTATTAAAGACCACTTATTTGACCATTTTTTTTCCCATGGAGGAACAATAAACTCCTTTAACAAAACTCTGGAACATACCCAATACCAAAGGGAAGAAACGTGTAGTTAAATGTTAGACAAAGTGCAGGCTTAACCTTTAGACATTTCAATTAGAGAAGGCAAACATTCTCCTTTAAGCCAAGTGTCTGTCTCTTTAGAGTCTATTAATTTAATTTTATCAGTTCTAACTAAGAATTAAATAAACTGTGTTTATATCCTGGCATCTTAGTTTTTAGAGAAGACATTAGATTTAGGAGACAGAGGGCCTTGGGAAAACAAGCCTACCATTCAGGTTTTATAAGACAGACTTGCTGCCCAGGGGATTTTTATCAAAATTGTGATTTCAGACTGAAATTATTTAAGTGTAGGCACACGAAACAAAGAAAAGTACCGTGAACTTTTGACTTGTAGTTACGCTCCTGGAAAGATAACCTTATTTTCAGCTATCTTAGTGAGGTCTATTTGGATTTTCTTTAACTTTAAATCTTTATCATAAATAGTTAAGCAGTACAGCCATATATGTATTAGTTTCCTATTGCTGCTGTAACGTATTACCACAAACACTGCAGCCTAAAACACCACAAAATCTCAGAGCTCTGTGGGTTAGAAGTCCAAGTTGGCTTGGCTGGTTTCTCGGCTCAGGGGCTCACAAGATTGAAAGCAAGCTGTCAGCTCCCTGGGCTCTCCTAAAGAGGCTGTGGGGAAAAATGTGCTTCCAGGCTCATTCAGGATGTTGGCCAGTTTGATTCCTTGTGGTTGTAGTACTGAGGTCCCTGTTTCCTTGCTGGCTGTCAGTTGGAGTACTCTCTGCTACTAGCAGTTGCTTGCATCCTTCCTCTTGCTTTCTTAGTGGCCCCCTCCAGAAACAGTGGGTCAAGTCTCTCTTACCCGCTTTCGTCATCTCTCAGCTGACTCCTCTGCCTTCCTCTCTGCCTTTAAGGGCTCATGTGATTCCATTGAGTCCGCTCAGATATTCCAGGAAAATCTTCCTGCTTTAGGATCAACTGACTCACAACCTTAATTCCATCTGCACAGTCCTTTCACAGCAGTACCTAGGTGAGTGTTTGAGTAAGTAGTCAGGAGACAGGAAGCTTTGGGGCATTTTTAGAATTTTGCCTACCACGGCATGCATATGCACAGCCAAAAGTCTTTCCCAACTTATGCCCCAGTCATAATGTTCTAACCTCTTCCACGAAACAGGTAAGCACAATGAGTAGCTTCTTGTTATCCTTCCAGAGTTTCTTCATGCGTATAAAGTATAAATATATGCATTCTACTTTACTCCCTTTCTTTATGAAAAAACTTTCTATATGTAGTATTCTTCACCTTCTTCTTTCAGGTATGACAGTATCTTAGAGAACTTTCCATATTGGTATGTAAGAAACTTTCTCAATCTTTAGAGTATTGCACTGTATGGACGTACCATCATTTATTTAACCAGTTCAGTAGTAGTGTACTGTAATGTGGCTTCCTGTCTTTTGCTACAACAAATGATGTTGAAACAAATGCATTGTTTCACATATGTGCTGATGTATCTATAGAATGCATTTCCAGAAGGGGAATTTATAATTCTAATAGATATTACCAAATTGCCCTCCATAAAGAATGAACCAGTTTATCATCCTTGCCCTAGAAACACTTGAATGCTGGTTTCCTGCAGCCTCGGCAGCACAGAGTATTATAAAACTTTTAGCTTTTGGCCAATCTGATAGTTGAGAAATGGTGTTTTCTTTTTTTATATCTTTCTGCCTTATGGTGTTTGAACTTTATGACCACAAACAGTTTTTGTCTAACAGTGTAATGCTTAAAAATATTTTTTTTCTGTCATGGAATATTATTCAGCCAGAAAAAGGAACAAAGTTCAAATGCATGCTACCACATGGATGAATCTTGAAAACGTTATCCTAGGTGAAGGAAGCCAGTCACAAAAGACCATATGTTGTATGTTTCCATTTATATGAAAGGTACAGAAAAGCTACAAACAGTACAATAGTGGTTGCCTAGGGCTGGAGGGAGAAGTGAGAAGTGACTACTTTTGGGTATGGGGTTTCTCTTTAGAGGGATGAAAATGTTCTTGAATTAGATAGTGGTGATGGTTGCACATCACTGTAAATACACTGAAAACCACTGAAGTGTACTTTAAAAGGGTGACTTTTATGGTATATAAACTATATCTTTGGGGGGAAAAAAAAGCAGTTGTCGTCCTTACTGTTTGTGTGGGATGGGCATGTGAATTACTGAAACTGTCTGAACCCCAAATGTGTCTCATCTGTAAAACGGAGGAGGGCTCCCCCTAGGGATGTTGGAAGGATGGAAGTTGATGATATTTGTGGGGCCCCTGCACATGGTCTGCCCTCAGTACATGGGAGGGAAATGCCCCCTTCAGTCCCTGCCCAGATCCCAGAGAGGGACCCGAGGAGGACGCTAAGGGACTGGTTCCTGCAGGGGAGTGAGGAGCACCAAGGAGGAGGGCTGAGAACTGCCCAGTCACCCTTCCCTGATTGGACTGTTTCATGAGCTGGTTCTGGTCTTGGGAAAGCCATGCTAGAGCAGAATCAGGAATAGCTCTTTGGAGAGACATGTTTATCAAAGGCCAAGTGTATGAAATCTTCTGCAGAAAGCAGCATGGATAAGATGATGTGCTTTTCTTTTCCTTAAAGTTTGATATCTCTTTTTTTTTACTCACATGGTTCCGAAGCCCCATATAAGATAAATAATTTGAATGAAAACCTTAGAAACTCAAAGTGTAAGGTTCTCCAAAATAAATTGAGATGCAGTTCTTATGTGAAGGGAAATAAGTAACCTGATTGATTTTGAGGGGTTTCTTTCTCAGTGTGGAGGAAAGCAGATATTATACATTGTCAAATGATTTTCAAGGCATTGATTTACTTAGTAAACATTTACTGAATGTCCGCTTTGTTCAAAGCATTGTGTTGGGCACTCTTGAGGAAGAAAGATTATTCCTATCTAACAGAAGGAAGAGGGGAAACCCAGGTTTTCGGAGAAGCTATGACTCATTTAAGCGCCATAATAGCCTTGGAAGATGAGAATTACTGTCCCCATTTAAAAATTTTTTCATTTCCTTATTTCAAAATTATATACCTATTTTTCTCTCTTTAAATACCATATGATAATGATGCCAGAGTAAAATGTTAAAATATACCTAAGCTTCACTTTATGAAAACAGCTTCATTTTTAGCCCAAATTATTTTAAGGCAAACACATCAATGATCTGTATTTTATGTCTATAGCACTACTGACCTATCCACGGCAATTCATTTTCCTGTTATGTTAGGGTTTTATTAGGACTTTACTTTCCAGACAATTGTACATCTCCTGAACAGTTATCTTTTTGATTTATAACCAGGGTGAGATACATTTGGAAGGTTTCTTAATATCAACCTATTATATATATTAACCGTACTGAATGATGTCTATCATTCATATTTTCTGAATTTATTATACCCAATTTTGGGTATTAATGGGATTGAGCTTGTTAAATGTTATATAGTGAGTGATAAAGATTAAAATCCAGATCAGCTTGACTTATACATGTACTTTCTTTTTGCTACTCTATATTGCTTCTCTTTCTTACACTTCATAATTTTTTGAAGATATTTTCATAAACTGGGTTTTTAACGTAGTCTTACACTGTCATTGAAATGGCTTACATATTTCACATATATGTAAATTCTTTGAAAATATAATTTTTGAGAAGGTTAATATATCTAATATGTTTTTAAAATATAGGTCTGTGGACTTTACATACACATGCAATTAATTTAAGGAAAAAGTAAATAGCTATATGAAAAAAATCTATATCTTTTCCACAAGGATTATATTTCTACAAGAGCTTAGTTCTGTATTTATTTGGCTAGAATAATGTTAGACATTTTAAAATAAGCAAGATTTTTTTCCCCAAAAATGTTGGCATCTTTAACGTCTACATAAAGTCAGTTGTTTTTCTAAAATCACTTTCGCCTTGTATGCTTCTTTCTCTTCATCCATGGGCTTCCATTGCCAGCAAAAAATTGTTTGAACTATTACGTGAGGTTTTTGAAACCTATAACAAGAATATGATAGTGTCAGCAGTAGAAAGCAGATAATTGTGTTTTCAACAATGGGAAGCCATGTGATAAAGGTTATACACTGAGGAAAATGATATTTTGTAACCAACTTACCGAGACAGAGATGGAGAGCTTCTTACCTGAAGGCAGATCCAGCTATTTGGGCTAAGAGTTCTATGGCCCGTGATGATCAGCTCATGGAAAATTTCCATTTCAATGAGCTGCTTTGACCATTTAATTCAATAAACAGCTAGTGCTTACTACATAAAACACAAAGTTCTTTAGGACTCATGGGAAGAGGGCCTCTATTTTCCAAAACAAAACAAAGAATCATTTTATGTTTATGAAGACATTGGTATAGAAATTTTCAATCTGCATGATCTCAGAGAATTCCTATTAATGTCATTATGTTTACCATTTTTCCTGTGTGTCTCTGAAAGGCTGAACAACTGAATATTCTTTCCCACTTGAGAACTTCTTGATTTTTAAGGCAAGCAAACAATAGAAGGGGAAGTAAGAGAAGATATGGATTTCTAGCTCTGGAGATCTTTTGGAAAAGCTAGAGAATGATTTATGCTGCATGGCTTAGATGTTGCTTCCCTGCACACAGGAGTGGAGCTAATGACCCCTCTGTATGTGTTCCGATGCCAGAAGCTAATGGGTGGAGTGAAGTTGAGGAATATGTGGGATGGCATGAGATCCAGGTGGCATGGAGAGGATGTGGATTGGAGAAGGAGAAAAGGTACTGATTTTGAGACAAGAGGTAAGAAAAAGGAGTAAAGATAGAAGCAAAGTTGAAAGGCTGTAGATGATCTTAACCTCAGAAAAGGTGAGTTCCTCCAACAGTGAAGTGGGAGGAGATGGATTTGGGATCCCAGGCAGAGGAGAAATACTCGTATCTCCTGTTACTAAGCCACTAGTGAGAAATCTTAAAGGAAAAAAAAAAATCTAAAACCCAGTGATTTTATAAATGACCCCAGTTAACTAGTTCGGGATCTGTTCCAACATCATTTAGAAACTGATGAGCAGGAATGAAAAAGTCCATCATTAGCATAGCAGTCAATCAGAGTTGGAGAATGGCAGGGCGGGAATCCAGGAAGGCCCCAAACAAGAGGAATTCTAGGGTGAAGATAAGGGCAAAACTGAAATTATTGACTACTGGCACTCTCAGGATTGGGTTAAGAGGGCATTCAGCTGCGTGAGTGGTGTATTAGTTTCCTATCACTGCTGTAGCAAATTACCATAAGTTTAAGGGATTAAATTGAAAATGTATTATCTTACAGTTCTGGAGGTCAGAAGTCCCAAATGAGTTTCACTGGGCTGAAATTATGGTGTCTGGGCTGGTTCCTTCGGTGGCTCCAAGGGAGAATCTGTTTCTTGCCTCTTCTAGCTTCTAGAGGGCGCTGACATTACTTGGCTTGTGGCTGCATCACTCCAATCTCTGCTTCCATCCTCATATCACCTTGTCTGGCCTTGCTCCTCCTACCTACTTCTTATAAGGACCTTCATGATGACATTGGGCCTTCCAGGATAATCCAGGATTCTGTCTCTATCCCAATATCCTTAATTCAATTGCATCTGCAAATCCCTTTTGTCATATAATGTAGCATATTCACAGGTTCCAGGGATTAGGCCATGGACACCTTTCAGGGCCTATTGTTTGACCACAGATGGTGATCCACTGGGAAAGCAGGGAGGAGTCAAGAAGTGGGTGTCATGATGAGGAAAGAGCTGTAGGAGGAGTTAGGATTTGGAAGAGTTGAAAGGTCAGGAGGTTGTGACTTCTTCGAGGACTCTCACAGTTTGAGATTTTGGTAGCAATCAATGGTTAAGTGTATTGTGATGCTTCCTTGTAGGCGAAGTGCCAAAGAAATGAGTTCTTAGTGCCCTAAAGGACAAGGATCTGGGAGGTGTGGTGTCAGAAAGGGTTTCGATAGGGTTGTTAGAGCCTTAAAGGATGATAGCCACTGAAAGGGAAGATTGTGTTGGATGCTCAGGGTCTTAAAGGTCCTGAGAAAGTGTCCCAGGATGTAACAACAATGAATGGCAAAGGAGAGAGGCATAAGCATATGGATAAAGACTTAAACACTAAGAGTATAATTGCATATTGGTGAGGCAGGAACCTAGAAGCTGCAGAGGAGAGTAGAGAGTATTTCATCACCTCCTAGTTATCTACCCCTACCCCCAAATCATGGGAGGTGTGACAAGGAGCAGCCTATCCTCCTTTGGTCAGGAAAGGAGATGGAGCCTTAATGATAAGAAGCAGAGGAGAACAAGACAAGGGGCAGAGAGATGAAAGAAAATGAAGTGGTAGGGAGATGTTACCAGTAGACGGAGCTCCAAAAATGGTAAGAGTGGCGTTATCTTCTGGGAACTGGACTAGGATGGTTCTGAATGTTGAGAAGGAGAGTTTTCTGGAGATCAGAGTGGGAAGACATTTGTCCTTATAGCACGGAGTGCTGATAAATGAGACAGCACCCTTTCTTCCTAGAGGAAGAAGGCCAGTGCGTTCTTTTGCCGAATATTCCTCATCACACAGATGTGTCTGAATAAAAAAATACCTATGTGCAGCATCTTGGCACTTAGAAAGCCTTCTTCACAAACCCCCATTTCTTTGAATCCTCTACTCATGCTATAGTTACTTATGTCATTGTTTTACAGATAAGCCCACTGGGCTCAGAGGGACTCCAGGACCAGCCACGGTCCACGTGGCTAATAAATGCAGAGTTGGGTTGATCCCGATTTTCCTAATCCAAGTGCAATCTTTCTTTTTCTCCTGCATCTAGAAAGGAGAGTGGCCTGAAAAATACTGGCACAATTGAAGGAAGGTTGAGAAAAATAAGAGAAATTTATCAAACCACCAGATAATTTCAAAATTGCTTCTCAACAAAAGGAAGAGGCAGTTAAGAGATATTTTTCCCTTAAAAAAATTCAGCAGCATAACACAGGGAGGTCGGCTTGGTGCTTTACGATGACCTAGAGGGGTGAGATAGGGAGGATAGGAGGGAGGCTCGAGAGGGAGGGGATATGGGGACATGTGTGTGCATACGGCTGATTCGCTTTGTTGTGCAGCAGAAACTAACACAGTACTGTGAAGCAATTATACTCCAATGAATATCTACTTTTAAAAAAAGAAGTAAATATGAAAATGATACCACAACATCTTAGAGGAAAAATTGATTGCCTTGTGAGCCACCCAACATTTTGTTGACTTGTTCATTTCGTGGTGAACCCGGAAAAAGTTGGCCTAAAGATTTTCCATGTGGTGTGGACACTGTAGTTCTGGCTTCTAAAATGACTGTATCGTTTTGGAATATAAAGTGAGAGAAAGGCAGGACAAACTCGTAAGCACAATGGAGCTGAAGTCATTCTTACAAGTTTTTGAATGGGCAAAAGTGCAGTGACTGAGTGGGGTGTGTTTGTGTGTGTGTGTGTGTGTGTGTGTGTGTGTGTGTGTGTGTGTGTGTGTGTGTTCCTCAAGGCTATTTAATTAGGGGCTGAGAAATCACTGTTCTCCCAAATGTGCCCTGGTTACGAAGTCTTTGGAGTAATTGAGCCTGTTCTTGGGTCAGCTAAAAGGAAAATCAGATAGATAGACTGGAAATATAACTCTCTGTCTTTCTAGAATTTTAACCTAGAAGCTGTGAATACTGAGTAAATGTATAATTTCTTTTAGCCAGATCTTGAGAGGCTATCATTTAGCTAAGAGTTTAGACATTTTCCTAATGTTTTTATTTCCATTTTCTGGGAAAGATATGGAAAAGGAAGGGAGGCAAAGAAGAATTGAGAGAAGAGGGGATTTTACATACAAGTGAGATTTTTTTCTGTAATTATTGTGAAAAGAAAATTAAACATTGTCAGAGATTAGGGAAACAAATCCCTTCAGGTGAATTTTTTTTGGGGGGGGGGCCTTTCAACAAAATATTTTACCTCAACTCAATTGTTCTGCTGACGTTTATGTGAAGTACTCTGGAGGAATTTTAGATTTTATTTCGGCCAGTGATTTACTGATATGTCATAAGAGTTAGTTTATTTTAGCTCAGCTAGTGCCAAATACTTTCAGCTTAGGAATAAATCAGAGTTAAAAGATGGTGGGGTAGGGGGATTACTCATTCAGAACAGTTTTAACTTCTTCCTGTGTCAGACTTAGAGGATGTACCTCCAAAGGAGACCAAATGCAGTAAGCACCTCCATTGTATATTGTTGCCTCCCTTATCAAAGATAAGGTGACCATATGTGCATGGGTTTATCTCTGGGCTTTCTATCCTGTTCCATTGATCTCTATTTCTGTTTTTGTGCCAGTACCATACAGTCTTGATTACTGTAGCTTTGTGGTATAGTCTGAAGTCAGGGAGCCTGATTCCTCCAGCTCCGTTTTTCTTTCTCAAGATTGCTTTGGCTCTTCAGGGTCTTTTGTGTTTCCATACAAATTGTGAAATTTTTTGTTCTAATTCTGTGAAAAATGCCATTGGTAGTTTGATAGGGATTGCATTGAATCTGTAGATTGCTTTGGGTAGTATAATCATTTTCACAATGTTGAGTCTTCCAATCCAAGAACATGGTATATCTCTCTACCTGTTTGCATCAGCTTTAATTTCTTTCATTAGTGTCATATAGTTTTCTGCATACAGGTCTTTTGTCTCCTTAGGTAGGTTTATTCCTAGGTATTTTATTCTTTTTGTTGCCATGGTAAATGGGAGTGTTTCCTTAATTTCTCTTTCAGATTTTGCATAATTAGTGTATCAGAATGTGAGAGATTTCTGTGCATTAATTTTGTATCCTGCTACTTTACCAAATTCATATAATCTGCAAACAGTGACAGTTTTACTTCTTCTTTCCCAATTTGGATTCCTTTTATTTCTTTTTCATCTCTGATTGCTGTGGCTAAAACTTCCATAACTGTGTTGAATAATAGTGGTGAGAGTGGGCACCCTTGTCTTGTTCCTGATCTTAGTGGAAATGGTTTCAGTTTTTCACCATTGAGGACGATGTTGGCTGTGGGTTTGTCACATATGGCCTTTATTATGTTGAGGAAAGTTCCCTCTATGCCTACTTTCTGCAGGGTTTTTATCATAAATGGGTGTTGAATTTTTTCAAAAGCTTTTTCTGCATCTATTGAGATTATCATATGGTTTTTATCCTTCAATTCGTTAATATGGTGTATCACATTGATTGATTTGCGTATACTGAAGAATCCTTGCATTCCTGGGATAAATCCCACTTGATCATGGTGTATGATCCTTTTAATGTGTTGTTGGATTCTGTTTGCTAGTAATTTGTTGAGGATTTTTGCATCTGTGTTCATCAGTGATATTGGTCTGTAATTTTCTTTTTTTGTAGTATCTTTGTCTGGTTTTGGTGTCAGGGTGATGGTGGCCTCGTAGAATGAGTTTGGGAGTGTTCCTTCCTCTGCAATTTTTTGGAAGAGTTTAAGAGGGATGGTTTTAGCTCTTCTCTAGAAGTTTGATAGAGTTCATCTGTGAAGCCATCTGGTCCTGGACTTCTGTTTGTTGGAAGATTTTTAATCACAGTTTCAATTTCAGTGCTTGTGATCAGTCTGTTCATATTTTCTATTTCTTTCTGGTTCAGTCTTGGAAGGTTATACCTTCCAAGGTATACAACCTCCATTTCTTCCAGGTTGTCCATTTTATTGGCATAGGCTTGCTTGTAGTATTCCCTTATGATGATGCTTTGTATTTCTTTGGTGTCTGTTGTAACTTCTCCTTTTTCGTTTCTAATTTTATTGATTTGAGTCCTCTCCTTCTTTTTCTTGATGGGTCTGGCTAAAGGTTTATCAATTTTGTTTATCTTCTCAAAGAACCAGCTTTTAGTTTTATTGATCTTTGCTATTGTTTTCTTTGTTTCTCTTTCATTTATTTCTCCTCTGATCTTTGATTTCTTTCCTTCTACTAACTTTGGGTTTTGTCCTCCTTTCTCTAGTTCCGTTAGGTGTAAGTTTAGATTGTTTATTTGAGGTGTTTCTTTTGTCTTGAGATAGGACTGTATTGCTATAAACTTCCCTCTTAGAACTGCTTTTGCTGCATCCCATAGGTTTTGGATCATCGTGTTCTCATTGTCATTTGTCTCTAGGTATTGTTTGATTTCCTCTTTGATTTCTTCAGTGATCTCTTGGTTATTTAGTAATGTATTATTTAGCTTCCATGTGTTTGTGTTTTTTATGTTTTTTCCCTGTAGTTCTAATCTCATAGCGTTGTGGTTGGAAAAGATGCTTGATATGATTTCAATTTTCTTAAATTTACCGAGGCTTGATTTGTGACCCAAGATGTGATCTATCCTGGAGAATGTTCCATGTGCACTTGAGAATAAAGTGTAATCTGCTGTTTTTGGATGGAATGACCTATAAATATCATATCTGTCTGATCTATTGTGTCATTTAAAGCTTGTGTTTCCTTATTAATTTTCTGTCTCGATGATCTGTCCATTGGCGTGAGGTGTTAAGGTCCCCCAGTATTACTGTGTTACTGTCGATTTCCTCTTTTATGGCTGTTAGCATTTGCCTTATGTATTGAGGTGCTCCTGTGTTGGGTGCATATATATTTATAATTGTTATATCTTCTTCTTGGATTGACCCCTTGATCATTATGTAGTGTCTTTCCTTGTCTCTTGTAACATTCTTTATTTTAAAGTCCACTTTATCTGATATAAGAATTGCTACTCCAGCTTTCTTGTGATTTCCATTTGCATGTAATATCCTTTTCCATCCCCTCTCTTTCAGTGATCGGTCTGCTCTTGTAGACAGCACATATATGGGTCTTGTTTTTGGATCCATTCCGTGATTCTGTGTCTTTTGGTTGGAGCATTTAATCCATTCACATTTAAGGTAACTATCAATATGTATGTCCCTATTACCATTTTCTTAATTGTTTTGGCTTTGTGTTTGGAGGTCCTGTTCTTCTCTTGTGTTTCCCACTTAGAGAAGTTCCTTTAGCATTTGTTATGGAGCTGGTTTGGTGGAGCTGAATTCTCTTAGCTTTTGCTTGTCTGTAAAGCTTTTGATTTCTCCATCGAATCGGAATGAGATCCTCGCTGGGTAGAGTAATCTTGGTTGTAGGTTCTTCCCTTTTCACTTTAAACATATTGTGCCCCTCCCTTCTGGCTCGTAGAGTCTCTGCTGAGAAGTCAGCTGTTAACCTTATGGGAGTTCCCTTGTACGTTATTTGTCGTTTTTCCCTTGTTGCTTTTAATAACTTTTCTTTGTCTTTAATTCATGTCAGTTTGATTACTGTGTGTCTCAGCATGTTTCTCCTTGGGTATATCCTGCCTGGGAGTCTCTGCACTTCCTGGACTTGGGTGGCTATTTCCTTTCTCATGTTAGGGAAGTTTTCGACTTTAGTCTCTTCAGTGTTTTCTCAGGTCCTTTCTCTCTCTCTTCTCCTTCTGGAACCCCTATAATGTGAATGTTGGTGCATTTAATGTTGTCCCAGAGGTCTCTTAGGCTGTCTTCATTTCTTTTCATTCTTTATTCTTTATTCTGTTCTGCGGCAGTGAATTCCACCATTCTGTCTTCCAGGTCACTTATCCGTTTTTCTGCCTCAGTTATTCTGCTATTGATTCCTTCTAGTGTATTTTTCATTTCAGTTATTTTATTGTTCATCTCTGTTTGTTTGTTCTTTAATTCTTCTGTGTGTTTGTTCTTTAATTCTTCGAGGTCTTTTGTTAAACATTTTTCGAATCTTCTCAATCTTTGCCTCCATTCTTTTTCCAAGGTCCTGGATCATCTTCACTATCATTATTCTGAATTCTTTTTCTGGAAGGTTGCCTATCTCCACTTCATTTGGTTGTTTTTCTGTGGTTTCATGTGTTCCTTCATCTGGTACATAGCCCTTTGCCTTTTCATTTTGTCTGTCTTTCTGTGAATGTGGGTTTCGTTCCACAGGCTGCAGGATTGTATTTCTTCTTGCTTCTGCTATCTGTCTTCTGGTGGATGAGGCTATCTAAGAGGCTTGTGCAAACTTCCTGCTGGGAGGGACTGGTGGTGGGTAGAGCAGGGTGTTGCCCTGGTGGGCAGAGCTCAGTAAAACTTTAATCCGATTGTCTGCTGATGGGTGGGGCTGAGTTCCCTCCCTGTTGGTTCTTTGGCCTGAGGCAACCCTGCACTGGAGCCTACAGGCTCTTTGACGGGGCTAATGCCGGACTCCGGAAGGGCTCATGCCAAGGAGTACTTCCCAGAACTTCTGCTGCCCATGTCCTTGTCCCCATGGTGAGCCGCATCCACACCCCACCTGTGCAGGAGACCCTCCAAGACTAGCAGGTAGGTCTGGTTCAGTCTCCTACAGGGTCACTGCTCCCTCCCCCTGAGTCCTGATGCATACACTACTTTGTGTGTGCCCTCCAAGAATGGAGACTCTGTTTCCTCCAGTCCTGTTGAAGTCCTGCAGTCAAATCCCACTAACCTTCAAAGTGTGATTCTCTGGGAATTCCTCTTCCCATTGCTGGACCCCCAGGTTGGGAAGCCTGACGTGGGGCTGAGAACCTTCACTCCAGTGGGTGGACTTCTGTGGTATAAGTGTTCTCCAGTTTGTGAGTCACCCACCCAGCAGTTATGGGATTTGATTTTATTGTGATTGCACCCCTCCTACCGTCTCATTGCAGCTTCTCCTTTGTCTTTGCATGTGGCGTACCTTTTCTGGTGAGTTCCAGTGTCTTCCTGTCGACGATTGTTCAGCAGTTAGTTGTGATTCCGGTGCTCTCGCAAGAGGGAGTGAATACATGTCCTTCTACTCCACCATCTTGTACCAGTGCTCACTCTCTGCCTTTTTGTATTTTGAAAATGTAAGTTGAAAAGCGGTTTTAGAAGAGATGGGAGAGAAACACATCCACAAAATAGCATCAGATAAAAGGTTTCAGTAGCATGCATTCAGAATCAAGATATTCTTCATCAAGCTGACTTAAACCATAAGGAGAGGTATCAGCTCACATAAACAGACATCCATAGATGGAGCATGTTCAGGGTGGTTGATTCTGCGACTTAATGATATCAGCAAGGATCCAGGTTCTGGACACCACTTGTCTGGGTCATCTTTATGATTAGTTTAACTACAGATAAGATGACAGCTCAGGTTCCAGGCATTGCCTATGGACACAGTACTTTCTAGGGAAAGAGGAGAGAGAGTCTCTCCTCTTGCCCTCTCCGGAGAATTAGGTAAACCTTTCTCAGAAGCCCCTCCCTGACTTCTCATCTCTCATTGGCCAGAATAAGGTGACATACCCATTCTCTGTCCAATCACTGGTGGGAAGCCTCCTTTATTACCCCTAGATCAATCAGATCCGTGAGTGGAGCTGAAAATAGGATCAGACTCCCTAGCATGAAACACATGATTGCACTCGAATAAGCTATGTTTGAATGAAATAGGAATCCCTTAGCGAGGAGGTGAGGAAATGTATGTTGTACAGTCAACCAACAGTTCCTGGTTATAGACCATCCTAATATATATGACATAGAAATCTTATAAATCTCAGTGGAAAAACAGGTAGCTTGATGGTCACCCAGGATATTTTGAAAAGTAAATTCACTAACGGCATCAAGTTTACATCAATCATATCATGTCAAGTAAATCCTGAATTCATAATTTGACTAACCCTGTCTCTCATATTCAGTGGCAAATAATGGATTGGGAGATTTACGTTCATATTCAACTAGCCAAGTTTAGGAGGATGGAGTGAACAAACCCCCACCCGAAATCTTATATCTCTGAATGAAAACATGGAATCTTCACACTCTCTTCATCTCCCCTCAACTTCTAGGATGATTGAAAATTAGTCAAAATTTAGGGCGCTGATTCTCAGTTGGTCGTGAGGTTGGCTGGGACCATGGCCATCGGAATCTCTTGGGGGAGCTTCTTTGCATATCTCCTTTACCTTTCTTCCCATCCCTTTTTTCATACGTCCCTGTTCCTCTCTCCGATGGTGAGAGTAAATTTTGGTGAAATGTTTCTATTTTCCTAATATTCTAGGTTTTTCCAATTTTTTTCCACATGAAGTAACAAAAAGAAGAATCTTAAAACAGTAAAAGTCCTCAGGTTGTGTAATAAATATTTATTGAACACTTACTATGTGCCACACATGGTACCAGGTCATTCAGCAATCATTTAATCCATACAGACATTTTCCTTTGGGAATCTCGTGGGTTATAACGCAGACACTCCAGATGATTTGAGGGAACTGCCAGCGGTTCCCCTGCTAGTAAGTGGAAGCGCTGCAACTCAAAACCACAGCTCTCGATGTCCAAAGGCAGCCCTCTTCCCAATAAATGATATGTTATTCTGAGAGTGATGTTTTAAGCTTGTGGAAAATGAAGCGTAGCATATCCAAAGTTGTGGTTTGAGAGACCAAGAGCGAGCTAGTAGTGGAACCGTGGTAGGCCAGTGAGAGAAGAGCAGAATCCCAGCCCTGAGTTTGTTATTGATGAATGATGAGACCTTGGGTAAAATAGTTAACATCTCTAGGCGTCTCTTCCACAGAAAGGTTCTAGGTCAAGGGTTAGTAGACCATGGCCCTTGGTCCAAATCTGGCCTATCACTTGTTTTTGTAAATAAAGTTTTATTGGAACACAGCCATGCCCACTTGTTTACATATTATCCATGGCTGCTTTCACTGTGCAACAGCAGAGTAGTTGTGGCAGATACCGTATGGCCAGCAAAGCCTCAAATATGTCCTGTCTGGCCCTTGACACGAAACGTTTGCCGACCTCTGTACTTGATCAGTGATCCTCAACTTCGGCAATGCCTTAGAACATTTAAAAATAACTCATGTCTGAATCCCACTCCCAGAAATTTTTATTTAATTGCTCTGGGATGGGACCCAGGCATTGCTACACTTAAAAATAATCATTCCGTTAAATCTAATGTATAGCCAGAAATTCTCCAGGTGTGACCTTCTTTGAGTCCGTGAAGACGTACATGTTTAGAGTAAGTTCTTTCTTAAACTGGTAAATGGGCAAATCAGACTTTGAGTAATTTGAATTCACATCTTCAAAACTTGGGCTTTTTACCACTACTTACTAGCTAATGAGTGACTTCTCTGAGCCTCTGTCTCTTCATCTACAAAATGGGGATAATAAATTTTTTCCGGCCTGCCTTAATGATCAAATTGGAATGGAGTTTCCAAATGTATCTGGACAACTGTGAAGTGTTAAATAAACGTAAGTACTCATATTCTTGGAAACAGTTTCTGGGATCACTGGAAGAGACTTAAAAAAAATCTGGATATTAAGATTTTTTATTCTGAACTCTGGTAGGAAAATTTGGCTTAAATATGTATTATCCGAATTTCATTCTATTTCCTGTTTTCAAGTCTCCAGATAGATGAACAGCGTATACCTCTTCTTTCTACAGTATTTGCAATGTTCTTACATGAGCACTTGGGTGTGTCCTCTATCGTCTTCATTTGTCCCACCTCGTTACAGATCTTGGGGTCTTTTTAATTATTCTCCAAGCATTAGCTTCCTGAGCCAGTGACTGTTAAAGCTTTCCAAGTTTTTGGACATTTTCTTCCATTTTCTCTTTAATGAAGTGCCTGGACCTGTCTCCATTTTTCCAAGTGTGATCTCCTCAGCATCTTCTCGAGAGGGAGGGTTATCTCTTCACAATCACAGAGTGAAGCCTGTGAGTGTGGCCTAAACCATGATGTGGCCATTGGCATTGTTAGTATTTGGTCTTTCTTTTACTATTCTTATCATGGATTCACTTATTACTATTACTTGGTTTCATTATTTTTCTAGTCATACAGATCTTTACTCTCCTGTTGCTGGATGTCTTTTAACATTGATTTTGTTTTCTGTTTGTTTTTTGCTTTTAACTGTTATTTTCCTGATACTAATTGTGATCTACACATTGTATCAGTAGTTAGTAAACTACAGGCCAAATCCAACAGATGTGCCTATTTTTGCATATAAAGTTTTATTGGCGCACAGCCACACCTGTTTGTTTACGTGTTGTGTGTAGTGGCTTTCGTGCTGTAATGACAGAGTTGAGTAGTTGAGGCAGAGGCGGTATATCCCACAAAGCCTAAAATATTTGCCCTTTACAGAAAAGTTTGCTGATCCCCGCATTAAATGAATACGCTGATTTGGACTTTTACCCCATAGTTTGGGAAGGGAGTTAACCATGATATAGTTACATACCTCTTTCATTTTGTACATTTTATAATAAAATCAGTTTAGAGTATATGGTCTTTCATGGATTGCTTGGTTTATCACCACCATGTGTCATGCGTGGCTCTGAGCTCCTGGGATGGAGAGGGAAGTAAGATACACATGCCTCTTCTCTTAAGAGTCTGTGTGCTGGTGTGAGGACACTGAAAAACAAGAAAACAAAGATAGGCACTAAGATCCCTTCAGACGGTAAGCAAGGGGAAGGAAGGAAGACCTGGTAATGCGTTCAGAAGTCATCTGCAGACTGGTTCTGCAGTGGTCAGGCGAGTGCTTCCTGAGAATTTAGCATGAGAGCTGAATGAATGAAGAGGCAAGTATGTGAAAGTCAGAGGAAAGAACTTTCCAGGCAGAGGGAACTGCAGGAGCTTAGACCCTCACCCCCCCCCCCCCCCGCCACAGTGCTTCAAGCTGAGTTGAGGGAAAGGAAGGGAGGTACGAGCTGAGATCTTATAGAGCCATAGGTGTCAGAGTACAGGAGTCTAGACTTTATGCTAAATGCAACGGAAACCCTTGGGAGGATGGCAAGCATGTGAGAGACATGCTTTGATTTACGTTCCTGAGGGATCACTCTAACTTTTCTCTGAAGAATGGATTACAGGGAGTCAGGAGGGAAGGCAGGCATCCTAGTTATAAGCTCTTAATACAATACTATCTTCAATTACAGAGGAAACTTAGTCAAATTTAATGGAGCCCAGACCTCCACTTGGGATGGGAGATCCAGTTTAACAAACTGGGAGGCAAAGATGAATAAGCTACCATCCAATCTCAGTTGCGGTGTTCAGCCAAAGAGAGGACACATATATGTGGTCCGTTCTGCTAAGGAGAACGTAGTTACGGGTCATTATTCTCTTTTTGCCTTGGCCAACAAGAAGCTCCGAGTTACACCTGTTATTTTCATCAAATGTATGAGTGTACATCTTTCTAAATCCTTTCATGACCTCAGCTTCTTATTTTTATTCGGAATTTATGTACTTACTTAAGAACTGTCTCAAATTCTGCTTTGAAAGAATTCACCAAGATATAAAGTAATGATGGAGTCTGTAATTTCTAGGGTCTACCGAAACTTCTGAACGTTGTTTTCCCTTTTTTCCCTTAGTTTCTCTTTGTTTTCCTTAGTGTATTCGTTTACACTGGCTGTGGAAAGAGTCCCTTAGAAGAGTTTATTATATAGGTGACGAACTGACAATTATAATTAGCACCAAAGCACTGAAACAATTGTTCCTAGTTATTCAGGGAGGCCATGGACCCTTCTCATCGCTGTTGAACTCAGTACACTTTGCAAAATTAACTCCCTCTTATATATAAATATAAATATAAATATAAAAAAGAAGTTCTAATTAGTTCCTTAGTGGAAAAGAACCCTGGCTGGGACAGATTTCTGCACTACTGTTACTGCTCTGAGCTACATAATTAAGAGAAGAATTCAGTGGGAAATGGCATGTTTAAACAACACTTTCTTTGATTGGTTAATGGAATGCCGGGCTCATGTAAGGGATACTTCTTTCTCAATAGAAGCACCGTTCTGTTTGAAGTGCAGTCAGCTATTAGATGCTAGATGCCAGGCTGAAATGCAAGATGTCTTTCTGTTGGATTTACAGTCTCAGGCTACACCAGAGAGGGAAGGGTAAACAGTTCTCTGTAAACTGGAGCCTGCGATCGGACATGCTGAACCAGCCACAGCAGCGCTATTCATCACCATATGTGACATAACAAAGATGGCAGGTGCTTGCCCAAGATTGCACTCTGAGGCAGAATTTATTTCTTAAGACTCTCTGTTTTCAGAGCCCAGAATAGTGCTTGGCATGGTAGCAGCGCTGAAGGGTTATTTGTTGAATCAGTAAGTGAATGAATTATTCTCTGAGGGCGGAGGATATGGACCTAGATAACCAGGGTATAGGCTAGCATCTGATGAGTACCTTACGGGAGTTAAAAGCATCAACCTAGGGTAGCAGAGAAGACTTGCAGAGTGGAGGGAAGGGTGGCCTGTGAGCGGGAGCTCGAAGGCTGGGCAGGGTTTGGCAGGTTGGTGATACTGGGAAGAGGCCGCCTATGCTGGGAGAAAAGCATAGACAAACACAGTGTATGCACCCACCATACGCTGTACGTTCTACTTGGCAAGATCCACGAATCCCAACAATTAATTAGGGAATATCACAGCCCTTTCATGGTAACATACCACTTTTCACATGCCCTTAGGTGTTAACCACAACAAGTATCTCTTCATTTTTCCATAGTGTAAATTAACTAGCTTTAAGTAGAATCTATTTAATTTTGATCCGTAGTTACTTATTTTATGATTTTAAGAGCTAATAACTTTATTAATGATACAAAGACACATTCTGTCTTTTCCTGCTTAATAAGTTCCTATTTAGCCGTCTTTTAAAAAATTTTTTTAATTGTGTTTTTAAAACTGTCAAAGGTCCATGAGGAGAAAGCAAGGTTGGGGGAAGTGTGATTTGTTGACAAATAAATTACTAGCTGTGGGACGCTGAGCTAATTGTTTACCATCCACAGTGACCTCATCTGCACACACAGACTGTCACAAGCATTAAATAACATATTGCAAGACATTTTAGCGGTTATAAAGGGCCATAAAAATGCAATACCGGATGGGACTTTGAAAGTATCTCTCTACTAGTTTGGAGCCTACTGCACAGTGTAAGTGAGAGGGAAGGAAGTCCAGAACTGATGGTAGAAATTTGGAGAAGATCCAGTGAATGTGAGTGTCCTTTCCGGAACAGTATGGATCAAATTCAATGGCTCATGAAATGAACAAAGTTCACAGGAGGATGAGGACCCGAAAATGGCTGAAGTCCTGAACGTATAGGATTAGGCAGATGGTGTTAGTACATGCAAACACACATCTGTGAATGCACACAGACATACCGATATATTTGTGTGTCTGTCTGTGTGTGTGTATGTGTGACTATTTTAAGGTGAGAATGGAAAAGATTCCAGAGACTGTTCTTCATCTACTCATGCAGCAAGAAAAATCCTGTTCTTTGGTAGTTTTGCGAGTGTGGAGGCAAACAGTGTGGTTGAACTTGACACCTCCAGGGAAATGGCCACCATCCCTCAAGTGCCTTTTAGATAGTTGCACAAGACAGAAGGTGTGACTGAGGATGATTTTCTTAGCCGTGAGTGTCATGCAACTCTGGAGCAGAGTACGAAGGATGCCTTGAAGCCTCTTTACTGGAGTTTTTAAATACGAGAGAGCTGATGGTTCACTCAGTGTAGGTCACTTTGGACTGGGGACAAACGAACGGTAGAGTGCCCAAATTTGGTGATCACTGAGTCACCCTGCAGATACTCACTAAGTGCACAAATGTGCCAGGACCACAGCTGAGGACAGCCTGGCCCTGCTCTCAAGGTAAGCATGTAGTGGGGGACGGAAGGACGAAAGGGATTGCTGCTACTTGTAATTCATAAACCCTAGATGACACAGTTCAATTTCTGTCTATTTTCTGCTTTGCCTCACGTGTCTCATCATCCCTGAAATCATTGCTATCACTCCTAGATGTGTGACAACGTGAGTGTGTCACAGGGGAGTACATTATCAGGGCTGAAATAGTCAACCACTTGTGTGGCGGGTCCTGACATGTGCCAATAGTGCCACTTATTTAAAAATAGCTTCCCAGCAGCCATCTAGGAGGCCTGCATGTCCTATTTGAGACTCATGCCCTGGGATATAGTATTAGAGCTTGAGAAGTTCCCTTCAGCTGGTAACATTGGTAGCAGTTCCCAAAATGAGTTCTGTGGAATATTCTTCCTGTAGGGCACCCAGGAGAAAAGGAAGAGTTCCATATTTAAACAGACTATAAGAGAGCTTGTACTCCACTGACCCATCGCAGTGAATGTTTACAATGAACGTTAACATGGAGAGCTCTGGGCATAAAAGGTTTTGAGAAGTTTTCACTCCCCACACTTTGGCTGTGGGACGCTTCTTTCCATGGGACTCTTGTCAACAGCCGCTAAGGCTCATACTTCGGGAAGTGCTGGTTCAACAGATTGGGTGGCATCTGCAAAAGCAGATATTTAAGCCTCAAGTGAATAGAACAGCAGACAAGCAAATTAGAATGGAAGGGGGGAGGAGAAGATTCTGGACTATGCATTCTCCTGGCAGCCTTCCCCCTGCAGCCTGAGCCTTGACTACACTGCGGGGGTGGGGGGGTGAATACTGACCTGCAGAAATTGAGTGAAGTCCCATTCTGAGCTGCATTTTTGCTCAAGGAATTTTCAAGAGACAAGGGTGAAGGATTCCAACTGTAAACATATATACATGTGGGTGTAAGAGACGTAAACAGAAAAGAGCACTTATGGGTAACAGAAGTGCCAGCTGGGACTTTAGAACTGGGTAGTTTGTGTTTGCACAGTTTTTTTTTTTTTTTTTTTTTTTTTAGCCCAGAGTAGTTCTTAGAGTACATAATCCATATGGTGTGTTTAAAATAGACCACATAGTTTGAAAATGGAGCTCCTGAGAAATTCACAGATAAAAATCTCAACTGTTATTCTCATATGTAAAAGCTGGAATCACCTTGTAAAGATAATTCGGGATGAAATATTTCCATTTCCATTTGAATGCAGAATTAATTGGTTTTCATTGCAAAAAGCTCTAGCCAGAGCCTCCTATTAAAGTCACATGCCTGACTCCGGGCATTTCTGAAGTGTCTGTTACAACGCTTCGGTATTTAGCTGACAGGAAAAGGTATAAAGAGAAGACAGGCAAAGAGAAGGTCTAGAATGAAATATTCTAATAATTTGTTCTGGGGAACAGGGAAAGGTGACCTGTAGAATTTTAAGTGTGGATGGTGCTTGATTACTCGGATTTATGATAAAAATCCCAAATCACTTTCAACTCTATCTTTGCTTAACTTTAATTTATTCCTGAAAACGATTAAATTAAAAAAAGCTTTTGTTAATTAGATACTACATAAATTAAATAGGTAAATACTTAAATAGATTTTATATGTAAAATATAATGTCTTGAAGGTGTGTTGTCATTTCTTTTTCTGACCCATTTTCCTTACCAGTTTTTTAACCTTTTAAGGCTTATGGTTACATTATACTGAAACTTACAAATGACGTTGTAGCACAGAAAGTTACTTTTGGAGAAACATTAAGGTTAAATATGATTGTCCTTAAAAATGTAGAAATGGCACATGTGGCCAACAGCCATCAACCTGTTCATTCCGCTTGCTTGGTGTAAGGACCAAACAGAATTCTTTGGGTTTATTCAGACACGGTATACCTGAGATTTGTTCCATACTATTGAATTTTCTGACTAAAAATTGTTGTGTCAGGTAAATTGGTATGTCATTGCCTACATTAATACGTTGACATATCACTTCTTATAGTTTATTTAGTGTGTTTTGGGGTTAAAAAGTTGATGTTCTGGGGAAAAAAGGAATTGTCCCCAAAGTGATACAACTCTTCAAAAGCCGTTATGGCAAAAAAATTATTAATGACAGTTACTGTGTATTAAGTATTATGTATTATATGTTGCATTTATTGGGTCTGTATAATAATAATTTTCAGCTCACTTTAAAGAAGAATTGTGCTGTGTACCTAGTGGAAAGATTTTAACTTTAGAGAAATGATAAATAACTTATTCAGGGACTTCTATCAAGTTTATAGACTCAAAATAAACTAGACAATGCAAATTTATACAGCCGTTTTAGAAAGTTTGATTCCAAACAAGTCAAGCAAAGAAAGATTAGTCTATTGGGAAAATCCCGGAATGCTCCAGGAGAAGAGCAGAGCTGTTGTCCACGGTTGGCCACTAACCAGCTCTGTGGCCTTGGAAGAGTCTTCTAACCTCTGGGAGCTTCTCGTTCTTCATTTGTAATGAGAGAGGTGTGGTAACACTAGATATTTATTAGTCCTTCAGGTATCCACATTCTGGAAGCTAATAATGTTTCAGTTAGTCTCTAAAAGTAGAGAATACAGTACATGCGGGATTTCCAATGTAAGATGTCCCCAGTGGTTACAGAGGTATATCAAAACCTACACATATGCCTATACTTGAAACAGAGGTTGATTTGAGCATTTTAGAATAGAATCTTCCTAAATCATCTCACATCACCTTCGTTGATAGAAATTGCGGGACCCTACTGGGCCCCAAAGTATTTGAATACCGTATCAGGTTGATAAATGTAGATACTAACAAACCATCCAGAAACCTGAATTGCAAACACATTCTGAGTGAGAGTCAATAAATCACTAGACACTGTCAACACCTACTATGTGCAATGCACTTGGCTTCATGCTTTTGTATTCATCTCTGGAGTGTCAGTTTGGTGCCAGATCAGTGCTTCAGGAAATTAGTTGCCACTGAGTTCTTCTCAGAGTATTTCCACAAGTTGCTTTGGTGCCACCTGGGTGACTTACATAAAATTGTAAGTGCTGTGTCTTCAATGAAAGGCACCAAAAGTCTGAAAACCAAAAATCTGCTCATAAAATTTAAACCTATTTTAATTGAATTTATACCCCATGGTCAGACAGAGTGATAAATGTTTTAACTTTATTTTTTTATTATTATTATTTATTTATTTATTTTCGGCTGCGTTGGGTCTTCGTTGCTGTGCATGGGCGTTCTCTAGTTGCGGCGAGCGGGGGCCCCTCTTCCTCGCGGTGCGCGGTCCTCTCACTGTCGCGGCCTCTCCCGTTGCAGAGCACAGGCTCCAGACGCGCAGGCTCAGTGGTTGTGGCTCACGGGCCTAGTTGCTCCGCCGCATGTGGGATCTTCCCAGATCTGGGCTCGAACCCGAGTCCCCTGCATTAGCAGGCAGATTCTCAACCACTGCGCCACCAGGGAAGGCCTGTTTTAACTTTAAATGACAGTATTTCAGAGTTGGCACTCTTGACATTTGGGCCAGGTAACTCTTCGTTGGGGGGTGCTGTCTTGTGCATTGCAGGATGTTTAGAAGCATCCCTGGGCTCTACACGCTAGACTCCAGTAGCTCCGCCCCTTTCCTTGTTGAAACAACCAACGATGTTTCCACGCATTGCCAAATGTCCCAGGGAGAGGGGCAGGAATTGCCCCCAGCTGAAAACCACAGCTTTATAGCGAAATAAATTGACAGTGATATTACATGACAAATCTTATTTTCTTAAATAATAGTGGCGTGATTATCCATTGGACAAGTAAAAGAGTTCGATGCTAACTGGACCCTGCTTTAAGCTTTCAGTGCTACTTTGCTATCCTCTATTTGTGAATGGGATTCAGTAGAGTTAATTTACTGCCCTTTTAAATTCTTAGGCAACATGGAGCTAATTCATATACATGGAATAGGAGCTGGGCATGGAATCGGGAGTTAGTCCATATATTAAAATAGATGGAGGGAGGTTACTCTGAAAATTGCACAAAGAAGAACTTGTTCCCTTCCCTTGGAGTAGATCTAAAAGCTTAATTTATGTGGATGTTTTTTTCCCTTAAGAGTTGGAAGCAAGGAAAATAAAACCAGAATACAAGAACTTTTAAAAATGAATAAATCAAAGTAATTTCTTCCGTCCTTATTTCAGTTGAGAATGTTCTCACCAGATGATAATGGATAGACTTACATTTCTCCTGGAAGGTCATAATGCTTTTGTCCCCCACCACAGAACTTGTTTTTTTACGTGACTCCTGTATATAGACTGCTGTATTTGTTCTTTTTTTTTCCAAAAATTTTTTATAATCAGATTCAGACTAACAGTTTGTGAAAACATCAAAAAAGAGAAGAGTCTTGAGGAGTTGATGTTCTTATATATAATATATATATATAATATATATTTATAAATGTATATTATATATATACATATATATGTGTGTGTATGTATGTACATATATAAATATATATATATATATATATATATATACATATACATATACATATATATATAAAACCCAGTCTTGCCAGAAGCTGAGAGGCCAGCAGCCAGGGGACCATTTTAATAATCTAGAAGAGATTAGACCAGGTCATTTGGATCTAGGTGGTCAGAGTCGAGGTGATGAACGCAGATGGTAGGGTTTGCTGGAGAATCAAATGTGAGTATGGGGGAGTCAAGGGTGTCTCTAAGGTCTTTGGCCAAAGCATAAAGATAGACAGAGTTGTTATTAACTGAGACTGAAAAACCAGGAGCAGGATTGGCAGCAAATGGCAGGTGAGGGAGAATATTAAGCGTTCCGATTTGGACATGTTGTATGTCCAAACGTGATGAGTTTGGACAATGCTGCTCATGAGCCCCACGTGGAAAGGACTGAGAACTGAGGTTGGACTTAGTAACGTGGAATTAACTAGCCATCTTTCAGCAGAACAGCGTTGGTGAGTGGTGACTGCAAAAGTTTGATCAGGAGAAGTTCCCGAGGTGGAAATTCGTGCGAGCAGGAAACTGGAAACCGGAAGTAGAGACAGCACTTTGAAGGACCTCTGTTGTAAAAGGAAATCGGGAAATGGGCAGTATCTGGAGAAGGCTTGAGTGATGGAAGAAATAACGGCATGTTTTGAAAACTTCGACTTATGCCTTTTTCCACCTGATAATTACTCAAAAGTTGCTGGCAGTGTTTACCATTAAAGGGTGAATGTACTCGCAAACCAATCCATTACTCTAGTCTCCTATTATCACTTTGGGAAGAAACACATTCGATGAGCACAATTATAGAAGTGCAAGATGACTGAGTGGCATTCGTGTACTTCTAGGGTACATAGCACACACGTGGACACACACACTATTTAATGGCCCTGACTAAAAAGAGTGGAAACACAGTATTTTCATTGTATATCATAATGCTTTGGGGGGCATTGTATCAGATTTGGACAGGCTTGTTGATACTAGAAAATACTGCTGCCTGCAAATATAGCTGACAATAGATTAATATTTGTGCTGTAGAATGAAGTCTTAGAGTTTTCACTATGATTTTATCGGCCTGTTTAAGGACCCACCATGGGAGAGCATAGCCGTGAGCTAAAAAGAAGCCCTCCTTGAACTGATGCACAAGCCCCTAATTAGAACATAGTCCTAAAATGAGAGAGTAGAGGATTGGAAAGAAAATGAGATTCAGCCCCAAAGCAGAGCTGACTTGTTTTGTATCTGGAAGGTTTTCAAGTGAATGGGTTTTGTTGTGAGATGAAGAAATTGAAGTAACATGGAACGTGTAGGAAGAGGCTTGGAGTACAGACAGTTCTTTAAAGGAGTTGTGTTATAAATGATAGGAAATAAAGAGCGGAGTAACTGGAGGGGGATTGGAATAAATATGTTTTTTGTAATAGAAGAAATAGTAGGATATTTGTAAAGGCGAGTTTTAAAAGTTTAACCTCTTCTTTTCCCCAACTCATAATTTCTCAAAAATTACTATTAATAGGGGAATGCACTAGCAAATCGATATCCATCACCCTTGCCTAATAGCGCCATGTTAGGAAAGCAACCATTACCCTTTTTACCTTCATTGGAAAGGTTAAAATCATCGACAGTTGTTTCTAAAATAAGAACACAGCTTTAAAAATCTGCAGTTCGCAGACTTGTGAGTTTTCCCACAATCATTCCTCAAATAACAGGGATACAACTGCTGTGTCCATTGCTAGGACAGTGGCTGGGAGAAGGGATAAACAATACGGGAGGTGACTAGAGTCACTGGATGATTGATTAATTTCAGAGGTTTGTATAACAGCCAACTGCATGGACATATTGTTGATGAGTACATAGGGCCAGCATTAGGGACATCCTGAACGCACTCCCATCGCTCTAAGAGGAAAAACACAAAGGGCAGGATGCATGGGGAGGCGACCCGCCAAACATCTGCGTTTAATTTTTCAGCTGCAGTGACCACCCAGGGGGCAGAAGCCTCTTCCCAGGGAAACTCAATTACACCAGCATGAGGTGCCTTAACTTCCTGTAGGAAAAATTACATCTTTGGTCAAGCAGAAAAATCTGCTTTGGAAAGAGCTTCCCAAAGTGTTGTCCCTGCTTCAGTTCAAGAAGGAGTTTCAGAGGAAAACTTTCTAAGCCCAGTAGTTTGCCCCCTCTTGTCACTTTCAAGTTCTGGAGGCGGCAGGAGAGGTGAGGGAGGCTCACTTTGGAGCAAGTTAGGCAGTGGGGACTTGGCGAGATCCTATGTTGTGTGCCCCGTCTGCTGAAGTCGTTATCGCTTGAGAGCAGAGTGTTCTAATTGAGTGTGTTTCCGGAAGAATTCAGAACTCTATTCCTTTAGGTGAGTGTTCCTCTTGGCCAGCCAGAGAGGTTATTAAGGCTTGCCTCCAGATGCTAATATGTGCTGGCAACATCCTTGGGTGTTCTGGGAGAAGCCATGATGGATCTGGATGGAGACCCAAGCATTGTTCATGGTGCCTCAGGTACCACTTACCAGCCCAGCAAGCCTGCCCTGCCCCCTCTGCTCCATGTAACCCCCTTATACCAAATTGTCTTCCCTTTCCATTGGCATCAGCTGTCTCTGGACAGTATTCCTTCTCTTCTGCGTGAAACGGTATTTTCTTTACTAGTCTTTTCCCACTTACACATGATGAGATTTACCTTTATTAGGTCTCCTGTTGCGCCTAAATGTTCTTTTCATGATTTTGACTGAGGTTATTTGCTGGAGTATTTCCTGTTTTATAGCATTCCCTCCAGTTGGACTGTGGCACCCAGAGAGGCCGTGTCGTATTATTATTCTATTCCATCTTAATTAAATGGCAGCCTGCCCATTGCCCTGCCTACACTACTGCCTTAAGGGTAGAATTCAAGGGCTTTGTTTCGTTCGTCCTCAAGCCTATCGTCATGCATGGCATATAGCAGCATTCTGGGAGTATGTGTTGAACCAATGAATGAACAAATGAATGGGATGAACTGGCCGAGTCATTCGGGATTTGACACACGCTCTCCACACCAGCCTGTCAGAATTAAACTGTGGACTCTGACGCCAGGCTACCTGGGTTCGAATCATAGTTTCATCCCTTACTGGGCCCTGTGACCGCTCTCTGTCTTAGTATCCTCATCTCAAAAATGGGTAAATAGTAATAGCTACCTCTCAAGTGCTGTGAGGGTTACTGGGAGTTATTAAGCTGAAGAACTGCGCATGGTGTGTATTAAAACTGTATGAGGATTAACGATTTTTATGTCTTTTCGCTCCCTGCCCCCCAAATCTGTGCTTGAATCACATGCACTCTCATAGCCTCCTGGAACTTCTTTACTTACGTTCTACAACCTCCAATTTTAAAACTTCCTTGGCTTCCACAGTCTGTGCAGGCTGCTGCAATCACGGGCATATGGGCAGCACCACGGACATACCGGTCAGAATGCTTATATTATCTTGTAACTGGCTGTTGTCTGTCCTTCCCACAAAAGTGTGAGCTCCTGTAGAATGGGAGCGTTCTTTTTCATCGGTAGAACCCTAATGGGGCCCGTGAACAAAATTGGACCTCCCAAAATGCCAGGCATTGAGGAGTGTCTGGACAACAGTGACGTTTCTGGGTAACGGTATATCCCTGTGTTTGACTACGTTTTTGAGGCATTAACCAGATAAAACGGTACAGCAGCTTTTCTCCAGGAGTAACTAGAAGATTCGAAAAACTGAAAACTGAAAGATAATATGCGAATTACGAGGATGCGAAAGAATGCGAAAGCTAGCCAGGAACTTATCAAATTCCAGGTGCAGTAAATTAAATAAAACCAGAGGCTACTGAGAGAGACAGTTTGGAAATTGATATGGTTTGGTTGGTAGAAGGAGAGAGCAGCCCAGGCTGCACAGTGCTGATAAGTGCTTAGCAAACTTTTCAGCGTTTCAAAACTCCTCCCAGATTCAGGGCGATGGTATCAGGCATGGTGCATTATCAGAGCATCCCCAGAGCAGAAAAGAAACGTTAAATATTTCCATCATGGGTAGAGAGAAAAAATATCTTGTGCCCTAGGGTCAGGTGCACAAGTTTGGAAGCCGGAGTATCTGAAGTTTTCTGATATCAGTATTAATTTTCTTAGTGCCTTTGGCCAAATGTCAGACTCTTTGGTTCATTTCTCAACAGAGTGTTTTGGTTTTGGTCATAGAGTATACTGTGTTTGGTGATATTTTTGCAGTAATTAAGGTACAGAAATATTTCTCATCACCGATGAAGTTGTTTATTAGAACAGAGTCAGAGTCAGAATCGCAAAGCAGTTAAGACTGAGGGCTCTGGAGCCAGATGCCCTCAGTTCAAATCTCAGCTCTACCCCCTGGGGACCTTGGGTGATGTTTGCTGACTCTCCAAGCTTCAGAGTTTTGGTCTATAAAATGGGCATCACGGCCATTACCACCTCAGAGCGCTGTTGTGAGGTTGATAGACAACCAGGTCATCCCGGAGCTCAAGAAAGGGGATGTGCCCTGACTTCCATGGATGTACATTGGGCCCCAACAGGCCTGCTGGCCACTATGGTCTCACCGTGCTTCCGAGACACGTCTGATCCTCTGTCAGGGACCTGTGCATCTTTACTCTCTTAAAGCATGATGTGGTCAAGAGACAAGCAACAATTCCACAGACTTCTTTAGCCAGTCATTTCTCTTTATCAACGGTAGGGAGGCCAACCTCAGCTGAAAGGTCTACAGACCTGAATATGTAAAGCATAATGTGATTGTTCCCAACCCTGGCTTCCTAGTAGAATCCACTCAGAGCTTTAAACAAACGCCAGTGTCCAAGCCCCACCCTAGACCAATTAAGTCAGGCTCTCTTGCAGGAAGATACCTGGGCTTCAGTATATTTTAAAGGTCCCCAGGTGCTTGGAATGTGTAGCAAAGATTAAGAGGAACTGTGATAATTGCTTGATGTGGTGGGAGCCACCCAGACAGATCAAAACTAGACAGTTCCAAACTAGGTCTATTGGCAGTTCCTCAAACAGTTAAAGATAGCATTACCGTATGACCCAGCAGTTCAACTCCTAGGTATATGTCCAAGACAAGTGAAAACATATGTTGACACAAAAACTTGTGCATGAATGTTATTAGCAACATTATTCATAATAGCCAAAAAAGTAGAAACACCCCAAATGTCCATCAGCTGATGAATGGATAAACAAAATGTGTGCAGTCCATACAATGGAATATTATTCAGCCATAAAGAAGAGTGAGGTAATGATTCATGCTACAACATGGCTGAACCTTGAAAATATTATGCTGGGTGAAAGAAGCCAGGCACAAAAGACCACGTCATATATGATTCCATTTCTATGAAATGTCCAATGTAGGCAATTGCATACAGACAAAGAAGATTAGCAGTCTCTAGGGGCTGGGGGAAGGGAGGAATGAGGAATGACTGCTAATGGGTATGGGGTTTTCTGAGGGGATGACGAAATGTTCTGGAATTTCATAGCAGCGATGGTTGTACTACCTTGTGAATGTACTAGAAAACACTGAAGTGTACAGTTTCAAAGGGTGAATTTTATGGTGTATGGTATATCTTTAAAAAACTAGGTCTAGTCCTTGCTGTTTGTGTGGTATGGACATGTGAATTAGTGAAACTGTTTGAACCCCAAATGTCTCTCGTCTGTAAAACAGAGGGGGGCTCCCACTAGGGATGTTGGAAGGATGGGAGTTGCTGATGTTTTGAGGAGCCCCTGCACGTGGTCTGCCCTCAGTATATGGGAGTGCAGTGCCCCCTTCACTCTCTGCCCAGATCCCAGAGAGGGACCCGAGGAGGACGCTAAGGGACTGGTTTCTGCAGAGGAGTAAGGAGCACCAAGGAGACGGGCTGAGAACTGTCCAGTCACCCTTCCAGGACTGGACCCCTTTTTGTATGATCTGGGGCTGGTGTCAGGAAGCCATGTTGGATGTTATGGATTGAATGTTTTTCCCCCCCACCCCTGGGCAAATTTATATGTTCCAGTCATAAGCCCCAGTGTCATGGTATTTAAGATGGGAAGTAATTCGGGTTAGATGAGGCCACGGGGGTGAGTCCTCATGATGGGAAAAGTGCTCTCGAAACGAGACACCAGAGAGCTTGCTGTCTCTCTGTGTCTCTCTGCCATGTGAGGACCCAGCAAAATGCAATCCAGAAAGAGAGCCTTCCCCAGGAACCAAATTGGCCAACACCTTGATGTTGGAATTGCCAGCCTCCAAAATTGGGAGAAATAGATGTCTGTTGTTGAACCCCACCCCTACCCCCAGTCTGTGGTATTTTGTCGTGGCATTCCAAGCAAACCAAGACGCTGGAGTAGAATCAGGAATGGCTCTTTAGAGCTGTTCACCAAGGATCCAGTGTATGAAACCTTCCGCAGCAACATCATAAATGAAAGGCTGTACTTCTCTTTTTATTAGGTTGGAGTATCTCTTTCCATTTTCGCTATGTGGTTGCCAAGCCCTATAGAGGACGCATAATTTACAAGAAAACTCTTATCTTTTCCTAAAATTGAAAGATTCACAGTTGAAGCCTGTATGATATGATTATTTTCCTTATTGTGAAGGAGCGGTTACATTAGGTTCACAGAGCAGTGAGGTTAAAGTTCTGCTTGGCTAAGAACGTTGAATTCTGATTGGCAAAGGCTCATTTTAGTCATCGTCATTTCTCTCCTCATTCCTGGAGAATTCCCAAGTCCTCTCTCTCAGTGTTTCCAATCTTCAGGACTCAGAACAAGAAATGAGAATTCTGGGGAATTTCATAAGCTATTCTCTATTATGCATTATTGTTAAAATACCTCCAGCGTTCTTCATGCTCTTTAGGAATTATGGATATCAAAAATTGTTGAATAAGGAATTTTCGGTTTAGCCTTATCTACAAAGAATTGGGACCTATAACAAATATTCAAAGGCTGGGAAATGCTGGCAAGTGTTACCGGGTGGTATCCGAATAACCTTACATTCAGGTGTCCTTATGAGATTAACAAAGCTACCCAGAGTTACACGTGGAAATTACCAATTGAAGAACTTACCTTGCTTCAAACACTTGCCTTTTTTTGAACACCAATGATATGATTTGTACAAAGTATACTATGCGTGTAAACTTATTAATATTTATCTTATTTGCATGAACATACATGTATGACATAGCAACAGGGGCAAGCAAGGCTGACTGACGGGCTCCTGACTTCTTTTCTGGGCTCCTGTCCCAGTCCTGGAAACGCCGACGTTGTTCTTTGACCTTGTGCGTCAAGAGTTTCCTGCTCTTTTGACTTGGTGGCAGTGACTTTCGTCAAACCAGTTATGTCTGTATGTTGATCGTTCAGTCTTAATTCTCGGAGGAGAATGATTATAACACCTTTTCTTATTTCTTCGATGTCTCAACTAATTTTTTTTTTTTTTTTTTTTTGGAATTTGGACTTTAGAAACACACATAAATTCCCTGAGAAATGCCAGGAGGCAATTCACACATGAAAGTGCTACCTGTGATAAGCCGTGAGCAGGCTGGGAGAGGCTGGGTCCTGGAGATAAAGCAGCACGCTTGCCAGGGTGGGGCTAGCTCCTAGGGTACAGACCCAGCTTCAGGTGCTGGAAGAAAGTCCATCCTGGCAGGTTGTGAAGGCCCTGAGTGTGCACCTGGCAGGCCTGTGACCATGGGACAGGGAACCGACCAAGGGCCCCAGCTGCTGCCCCGTGCAGTCCATCGTGAGGTGTGTGTGCCAAACCGCCCCCACCCCGCCCCACAGGCTGCTCCCTGCCGATGGCTTCATGATGAGGGGATAGCAAGGCAAGCCCGTCCCCGGAAGGCACAGTACCCCTTTGATGGGTGACTTTGCTTGAGATGCCCTGACAGCTCTTCCGAACCGTCCTCAGACTGATGGGCCGACTAGGAGCTTCTCCGTTCTCCCCTTCTCTCCTTCACTGGAAGTCACTGTGTGTCACGGTCTGACTGCTCTTCCGTCCTTCTCCACTCCCCAGCGTAGTTCCTTTCACACAGGCGTGCCCCCTAATGAGATCCTTGAGCACTTCGTCGTGTCTCAGCACTTGCTTCGCAGAGGATGTGGGCTAACACATAAGTGGATCACAGTACCCAGCCATCATGCCTACAGCAAACAGGGGTTAGAAGATCTCGTGGAGTGTGTGGCAAGTGGGAGTGACACCTCGGCAGGCAATTCGGGAGCCAGAGGGGTGTTGAGCAATCCCCGCAGCAGGCAGGCAGGAGACTGCAGGAGTGTTCTTCCCCGAGCCGATCCGGGGCAAGAGAACGCAGTCCTCCACCCCTGCAAGGTGCCTAGAAGGGATGAAGACACTACATGCCCGAGGAGGCCGAGCTCGTTCCAATTACTAAGATACAGACTGAACCCAAGAGGTGAGCTGGGAGGCCACAGGTGAGGCAGCTATGCTGGGGACGAAGAAGACACCCAGTTACAGGAGCACCGAGAGAGTATGAAAGCGTGTTCTAGCTATTAAAAAGAGTTCCTGAAATCCTTCCAACGAAGTTAAAGATTGGTTCCAGAAACTAGCACAGGATTGAACCTTCAGTTATGTGAAGGATTTTTGTAGGAAGCCTGAGGGCTCAGCTCTGGGAGAGAATGGAGCTATTGAGGGTCCCACAGAGCAAGGTAAACATTCTTGTGGCCTGGAGAATGGGGCCGCCCACTGAGGTGACTCCGGCACAGTCACTTTACTGGCTACTCCTGGGAGCTGGGCTGGCCTGTGAGAGAACATAGACCTAGGGACCAGAGCAGTGGTGCACAGAATGTGCTGAGCAGTTTGCACTGTATCTTGCAATTGGAAGTATATTGTTCGAAAATTATCCAAGTCACAGTCTGGCCTTAACATATTTTGGCTGATTGATATGGAGAAATATTGATAGAATTATTCATTCTTTTATTTAAAAAATCACGGGACAACTATGTGCAGAGCAAATATGGAAAGATGCTCAGTTGTAAAGCTGTTTATATCTGCTGTAACATATCAGTTATTTACACCTGAAGAGTATATTTGCTTTGTTTGAAAGTCTCGAGAAACTATGAAAAATTAAGTGCTGAAACAGCCCGGTGTAATCCAAGATCATCAGAATTTAAAGTAATGAGAACAGGGCTTCCCTGGTGGCGCAGTGGTTGAGAGTCCGCCTGCCGATGCGGGGGACACGGGTTCGTGCCCCGGTCCGGGAAGATCCCACATGCCGTGGAGCGGCTGGGCCCGTGAGCCATGGCCGCTGAGCCTGCGCGTCTGGAGCCTGTGCTCCGCAACGGGAGAGGCCACAACAGTGAGAGGCCCAAGTAGCGCAAAAAAAAAAAAAAAAAAAAGTAATGAGAACATATAGTAGCTGGGAGGCTTTTGAATGAGTAACCTTATTCATTTTTATTGAGTATCCCTGTAGGTGAAATCAAAGATTCTAGCATATTTCTCCCAAGAAATATGGAGTATTGGCAGCATTAAACCTGAATTTGTTCTCCAGAGAAATCTGGAGGTCAGTATTTCTCTAACTTTTACCACCGTCATGGCTGATCAAATCTGGCACAGCTCTTCTGGAATCAGATCTTGTGAGAAATTAAAGTAGTCCGAAAGCAGGAGAAAATTAGATGTAAAATCTCCTACTTTAAATGCAAGCTGAAGATATAAGCCACATTATGAAAACCCACTTTTTTAGATCACTTATCTTCACTGTGACTGTACATTGTCACAGCAAGAGAAAGGAACGGTGCAGTTGAGTTAGGTCATTGCACGTATTTGCGATCTAACATGTTTTCAAAAGTGAATGAAGTGAGTCAGAACTTTCTCCCACTGTTACTGCACACTTATTAGTGAAGACACAAAAATATTTGATGAGCTTTCAGAAAAGCTACTCCCCTGGTGTCAAGGCAAAGATTAATCTTGTTAATGGACTTCAGGCTGTCTCTATGGTCTCCTCCATACCAGGTAAAAACCACATGCCAACGTCATGTTCTGGCTTCGGTATAAAGCTGCCCTTGGAACTGGGGATATATGTGGGCTGTGACGACTGCCTTCAGTGTCTCAATGATATTACCAAATGTTATGCCCAAACCAACGGCCTAATGTTGTATTCTGAAAGGACAGCTTGATTTACTGCCGTGTCTGAAACTTTTATTGGAACAGGATACTGTGTTTTCTTTCCAGTGACTGCGCGAGAACTGTACGGTCTCTCAGAATTAGCCCAAGACGCCTATAAAGCTACTTTCAAGCGTTTATAAGATTGGAATCAAAACATGAGATCATGAGTCTTTTGCTGCAGATATCATTACTTGTTTAAATGTCCTTTTCTGTCATATTACAATATCAGGAAACTGCACTTTGTGTGTTGACTAATGGCACAATTGAAATCAGAAGGACCAGGCTCAGAGACTGCCTGAGGTAGATGTCTATGTTGGTTTAACTTAATTGAAAGTGTGGGAAAAGGAAAAATAAAGTTTCCAAGTCTTTATCTCACGTTGATTTACCATAAGTTAGATGATGGTTCAATTATTTTCTCCCAATATTTATTGGCTACTTACCACATGCAAAGATAGAATAATAACAGGACACTGAGAGCTAATACACCCTGTTCTCAGTGGGCTCCCCCAGCCAAGTGGGGAGTAAAATAGTCTGATTACTTTGAAACAAAGCATAAGATTAGAGACAAGTGTCATTAAGTAGGGGCAAAACACAGCTGTCCAGGTGATTTCGTAGAGATGATGGCTTCCCCCAGCAGGACCCATGGCTCGGTTCTGCCCTGGGCGCTGAGAGGCCAGGTACACTTGGCTCCAGCAAAAGTGGCAGCAGGAAGTAGCTGATGACTCAGTGCGCCGCACATCATTGTGTCCTTTTCATGCATAACGTTCTTCCTGAAACATTCTCTTCTCAGCAGCCCCTACTACCTCCCCAAGCCAACCATATCCGCTCGCTTGGCCAAATTTCTATTAATTCCTAGTATTTTGAAATCACCATCAGTTCCTTTAAGAACCTCTCTTGGCCCCTTCCCAAAGGGACTCCATCCTCTGTGCTCCGTAGCACCATGTATTTCGTCTTGTATCCCAGCTTTAATCATGAGTGCTTGCTTAATTATTTGACTCTCCTAATACAGGTATACCTTGGAGATATTGGAGGTTCAGTTTCAGATCACCACAATAAAGTGAATATTGTAATAAAACAAATCATGACTTTTTTGTTTTCCCTGTGCATATGAAAGTTGTGTCTACAGTAAACTATAATCTATTAAGTGTGTAATAGCATTATGTCTAAAAAACAACGTACATACCTTATTTTAAAAATACCTTATTGCTTAAAAAATGCTAACCATCATCTGAGCCTTCAGTAAGCAGTTATCCTTCTGTAGTAGTAACATCAAAGATCATCACCACTCACAGATCACCATAACAAATATAATAATTTAAAAGCTTGAAGTATTGCAAGAATTACCACATGTGACACAGAGACGTGAAGCGAGCAAATACTGTTGAAAAAATGGTGCCTATAGACTCGCGTGATGCAGGGTTGTCACAGCCCTTCAATTTATAAAAAACGCTGTATCTGTGAAGCGCAGGAAAGCAAAGCATAATAAAGTGAGGTCTGCCTGTATAGTGTTAGCTCCATGAAGAGAGAGACTCAATCATTCTTGCTCACCAGGATCTAGTACAGAGCCTACATATTAGAAACACCCAATAAATACTTAATTGAGTGAACAACTAATCTATGATAATTATTTAGAAAGCTTCCTGTTAAGGCTGTTATGAACAGTTGAGCAGGTTGTACACTGTACAACTCCCAGGGACACTGTTCACTTCAAAGACTGTGAATGGCTCTCCCTGGAGTTGAGCAGTGTACAGCCAGTACAGCCTTACCTGATGGTCTTCCCATGTGCTATGTATCGCTCCCAAAGTTTTCTTCATTGCATTAGTTGAAACATAGACTTTTAGTGTTTAATAAAAGCCAGAAATTGCATTGTTAACCTGCATGTCCAGTGTAACTCAATAAAAATTCCTTGGAACAACTGCCCATGACTTACAAATCTAACATTTGCATGGCCCTTCACAAGGATTAAAGTCTTGGAACCTGGTACAACAGGAAATTGTCATTAAAGAAGGCATTCTGGTGGTGGTGACAGGATATGTTCAGACAAAGAAAGTTAAGACGGCCTTGAGTGAATCAACATTCTTGCTGTTTACCTGCTTTATCCTGTTAAGAAAGAGCAATCCCCTTCATCTCCGACCTCTAAAAAATAAAAAGGGAAGAAAGATGGGAAGGAGTAAGAAGGAAGGAAGGAAAAGAAAGAGAAAAAAAGAAGGGACGAGTTTTTGCAATACCCCAGAATAGAAGAACAAAAATGAAACCAGGATGAGAATGGAAAAGTTAAAATTTTAATACATGACTTTAGGTTATGATGCTATCAAAGTCAACTGCAAACATAATGCTGATTTCTCTGGTTTCGTTCAAACACAGGGCAGGTGTACATCTCACTGGCCCGAGTCAGTCAGCCATTGACGTTAAAGGCATCACTGCCGAGGGATGGGCCAGGAGGTAGCTATTGATAACGTAGGCTCCCAAAGTTACTCCCTGGCTAAGAACCTCAGAGTTTCTGTCATCTGATAAGCCCAGCATTTTGGGGCATAATATTTGCCAGCTGCTCTTAGCTTTCCATATTGCAATCCCCAGGGATGCTTTCCTATAATCCAAAGTTATTGTATCTTTAAAAAATGTGTGCTTCCCTTAAGGATTGCTGATCCCTCTAGATTAATTAATAGCTTGTTAAGTATAACAGATGACTCGTCTGTCCACAAAGGATAGGCTATATTGTCTTCTAGGTTGGCTTAAGGCCTTTGAATAGCTCTGGTGACTTTAGGACTTTGTTTCCCTGTTAATTCCATTCAGATCTCACTAACTCCTGAGAGCATTTTCCTACTCAAGGATTCAAACTGTCCTTTTGGCTTTTGAAGATTCAAAAACAAATCATGATGGGATGTTTTGACAGTAGTCACTCGTTAAGTTGCTGAAGTGGTTTGGTCAAAAACACACAAATGTTTGTGCCAAAGCTAGTTTATAAAACCTCCTTCTTTTGGCCTATAGGAGAATGCCCATTCTCCTACACTGCCCTCTCTCTTTATACCCAACAGCCATCCTGCAGGTGTCTGCTTCTGTGAAGGAGGTATATTCCTGATGCTGGAAGCCTCTCTCTTCAGATGGGGCTGGAGCATTTGTATTTTTAACAAGGCTATTATGATATGCATAGCAACGCTGGAGACCCACACCTTAATTTGTACCCCTCCCAATGTACCTATTTTTCTTATAACTGTGTCCTGGTCTTAACATTTTCTGTCGAATATGACCCTGGAGAACATGAACTACATTCTATGCATCTTGACTCTTCAGGTGGTACCCAAGGCAGTGCCTTGCCCAGAGCAGGCATTCAAGTTAACATTCATTGTGTTAAATTGTGTATGTGCTTGAGAGATGTGTAGCTAAACAAATCAGGCCATGTTTGCCCTGAATTTCAGGGAGAATTCTAACTCATCAACAAAGCAAAATTACTTACATCCTTGGCCATTTACCTCTGATTTTACATATTCTGTGAATTTGGGTATCCTTGGAAGTTGGACCTTAGAGTAAGTTCTAGAGCAGCATTGTCCAATAGAACCGTCTAGGGTGATGGGAGTGTGCTAATCTGTGCTGTTCAATATGGTAGCCACATATGACTAGCAGTGGAGATGTGGCTTGTGTGGCTAAGGCACTGAATTTTAAATTCTCTTTAATTTTAATTGATTTTAATTTAAATAGCTTCATGTGGCTACCAGTTTCCTTATGGACAGAGATGTTGTAGAGGATAAGTATATAGCCTTTGGCACTAAGATGATGAGCATTTTTTTTTGATGATGAGCATTTTTATTCTTCTCTCTTTATTTCCTCCTCTACATAGTGTCTGGCACATGATTTATTTTTTCTTTGTTTTTTGTTAACCTGAATTGAAAAATTTTCACTCTTTTTCCTTCCTTCCCTTCCTTCACTCTCCTAGTTTTGTTTTTTGTTTGTGTTTTGGTTTTTAAAATTTTCTTTTTGTTTTTACTCCATTTAAAAACGTACTTTCCTTCCTATGTCTTAGGTCTGTCCCATTGGTCTTGTTGGTGGCCCTTATGGGTAAAACAGAATGTGATCCAAGGTACAAGAATTCCCCCCTCCGTGAGCTTGATAGGATTTTAAGAATATACAACCTTCTTGGGTAAAGGAATCAGCAAATTATACTCACTGCAGGGTCTGGTTGATTTCTATGTGGCTCTTCGCTGTTCTCCACCTGGAGGCTTTGATCTCGCATCTCGAGGTCACATATAGATCAGCCAAACATTTCAAGTGTCACTTCCTCTCCCTTTGGCCAAACCTGAGGCTTAACGCCCTTGCTAATTCAACTCTCCCACAAAGTGAGTCATCGTGCCAAAATAGGTACAGATATAGGCCCATCTGATTAAAAACTCAGCCATGCAGTTTAAAATGTCAGACCGTTAAAATGTAGAACTAAATGAAGCAAGTAATCCAGTGATTTCCTAGCCAGGAGTACCAGATGCGCACACCTGGACCCCGTTTGTAGATGTTGACAATGCTGCTCACATGTAATCCTTTCCAGCTGAGTCCTCTGGTAATGGACTGTGTGGGGAGGTCTTTAGTTTAGATGGTTAACTTGAATGGCATCAAGAAGGTGGAGATCACATGGGTCTCGACTTTCAGGGATGTTTAATAGACACCATCTCCTCCTTCCAAATATGACTTAAGCGCTCTTGGGGGGAGCGGCATTTAGGGCAGTGGTTCTCAAAATTGAGTGTACCCTGGAGGGCTTGTTAAACACACATGTTGGGCCCCTCCCCCAGAGTTTCTGGTTAGGGGGAGGTGCCGAGAATTTGCATTTCTAACAAGCTCCCCAGTGATGTTGCTGGTCCAGGGACCACACTTTGAGAAACTCTCTCTTAAGGGATATAATATACAGCCACCATAAATCCTGAATTTTCCAGGATGGTTCCAATACATTGTCATTTTCTTCCTTCCTGCCAAGCTGAGTTTTTTAAAACCTGTGGCTTAATTTGTGTACATTTGTCAGATGTTTTATGAACATGCACGTAGAAATTAATTCATTTGACAAGCGTTTCCACTATATGGCAGGCGCTATGCTAATTTCTGGGGCTACAGATGTGAACCAGACAGACGACCTCCTACAGAGACTGTGGTAGTGGGTGAGGGCAGAGAGTGCCCTGTAAAGTAAACAGGTAGATACAGTAGTGATAAGGCGCTGGGAGGGATGGGGCACCATGAGTTATGTCACCACCTGAAGGATACATGTTGTAAACTTGGACGCTTGGTGGGGGTCTTCCTGGGGGAGGCAGGATTTAAGTTGAGCTCTAGTGAATGATAAGTAATTAGGTGGGTGTAAAAGGTGAGGGAGGAGGAAAGGAGAGAGAATGACAATATGGAGGACTGGGGAAGAGCTACATGGTGATGTTCTGTAGGAAGTGAAAGAATTTCAGTGTGGCTGGAGCACAGAGTTTGAGAAAAGAGGGTATTACATGAGTTGGAGGGCTAAGCAGACTCAGGACCACACCAGGCCTTATCAGCAACGGTAAAGGATTTGGATTCTTACAGCCTCAAGCCAAACTTCCTGTCTGTCCGATCCTCCATCACCTTTTTTCATTTCGGGAAATACGGTCGCTCAGAAATAAAAGAAAAGCAAAGATGAATTTTACTTTATAAAAATGGCCTGTTACATTTAGATCATATGAGGACAGCCGATGCTGCAGTCAAAATGCAATCTTACTGATCTCTCACATCCCGCATAGAACTTTGTTTGGAAGGGTTGAATGTCCCCTGCCCCAGGATGGAAACTTTTCTGCTCTTCCTTAGGTAACACGTAGCTCGTACGGTTATAGAGAGTTGCAAACACTCTTGGTTCACAAATCAGTGTCGAGTCCAGGATAGTAATGAGAACTCTGAACTTGATTTAAAGGTAGCACTTCATCAGTTCCCCAGGCTTGAAGCCTCCAGTGGAGAAAGGAGGCATGGACTTGCATTTCTCCTCTTCCCCAATCCTCCAGCCTGTTGACCAGATGGCTCAAGCGTCTGCACGTAGGGAGGAGTCGGAAAGGGCAGAGGGAACGAATGGCGTTGGTCCCTTCTGAGCTGGCTGTGCTTTTGCCGTGATTGACAGTTGTTTCAAGCTGGTTTTGTTTGTTTGTTTTTCATGTGGGCCTTTTTGAGGGCTCCTTGGAGGATCTCTATTTGAACCCTCTGACCTTGGTTCCCTTGAGCTAGGCAGGTGCTTCTCTCTTTTGTTTGGTCACTTGTATCATCTTCCGCCACCCTTGTGTAGCAGATCCTCATGGTGTCTTTCACTGTGTGCTGTTAGTCTAACTGATCTCCGTGCAGCTGGGATGAACATTCGGTGCATTCTGCCAGCTTGCAGCATCTCCATCTCAGCATCTCTTTGTTGGGATGGTGGGAACTCTCTCCAAAGCAGGGGGAGACTCCTCAGGTGTTAAACAACCACTGCTCTGAAGTGTGAGGGGGATGTTAATGCTCCCAGGGTCATGTTAATGACCCTGATAAGAGGGGCAGTGAGAGTCAATAGACAGATAACCTTATTTCCATTTCATTTGATGTGACATTTCTGAGGTCTGTTTTACTGGCTCTTCAGATGGTTTTGATTGGGCTTGAGCCCCAGTTTCCCACACTCTATTAAATCAGTAACTCAGTCTTTTGTGGCTTTTTCTCCCTTCCTGTCTCACTCTCCTTGTTCCGTCAGTTCTGTTTCAAATATCACGTGCCAGATTCACTCAAGTCATCATCTCAGGCTCTGTTGTGAGAAAAACCCCACAGTGAGATATCCTGATGATCCAGGTTATCATTGCTGGGATCCTTCTATCCTACAGGAAGGTCAATCAGATAGGACCCCAAACCATACAGCACTTACTGTCTCTCCTGTGTTGCCCATATCCTGGCCAAAATAATCATTAATACATTACTTGACCTGTAAAACTCTGGACTATGCCAATTGGGCAATCCTGCTCTGCTTCCACAGTCCAGCCCTAGCTTTCTTATCTGGTAATTATTTCTCCTTAATCCTTGTAATAAGACCAGGAGTCTTATTCCATGGAGACATTGAACTAGAGAGGCTTCAGAATGCGGGAGGATGGGGGGGCAGGGGGGGAACACGTGACATATCTTAAGGTGGAGGTGAGGGTGAAATGCAAGTGTGCATAAAAAGTTATGGAAACTTCATTCCACGCCCCCACCCGGCCTCCTGCCCCTGTATGGCTCTCAGAATATCAGGGCCAAGTTGAAAACCCAAGGCACAGAACTGGAGGTCCAATGAAGAAGCTATGGGCCATCCATTTGCCCTACAGGAAGCCCACTAGTTGCCAAGACCATCACCGCTCCCCCCTGCCACACTTAGAACTTTCAGTCAGATTTCTAGTGCTTCAATCTAAAGAAACAGGGCTACCCTGGATCATAAGACATTGAGTAATAGCTTTCAATACACACGTGCAAAAAGGAAATAAATGATATAAGAAGCAGGAAAATAATTTTAAAAGCTATAATTCTTATCCTCAGAGATAAGGAAAATATTGAATCAAACACGAGCTACATACTATAAAAGAAGAAGAATCAAAGGAAAGTACTCTTGGAAATGAAAAATATGATAGCTCCCTCCCTCTCCCCTCCAATGTTTTTAATAGAACGGTTGGAAGAAATTTTCAAATAAATACCGCTAGAAGTGGAAAAGAAAAAAGTCAGAGATACAAAGTGGAAAAGAAAAAAGTCAGAGATACAAAGTGAAAAAAAAAGATTAAAAATTAGAAGGTTAATCTGGGAGGTCTAGTATCTTACTGATCAACATTCCGGAAATTGAGAGCAGAGAAAGCAGTTGGCAGAATATTTCAGAGAAATGTATCAGTCAGGGAGCACTGAGTGTTATGACAAATAAGCTCTAAACGTCAGTGGCTTAATAAAACTACAGTGACATTTCTCGCTCACACAACAGGTAAACATTCCTGGTTACTGGTTACCAACTGCTTCTTCCCCGTGATGACTGCGGGACCCATGAGCCTTCTATCTCGTGGCTCTGCCATCCCAGCACCTTGATATTTGCACCTTCATATTCACTGGCAAGTGGAGGAAAAGAGAATAGAGCAATCTGCCGACTTCCTCATTACACTGGCCCAGAGTAACACATGTCACTTCTTCTCCCCCTTCACCGGGGAGAACTTATCATCTGGCCTACCTGGATGCAAGGAGGGGGCTGGACTCTGGAGGGGGAAAAACAAAACTCTGTTTTCTATCTTAGTCCATTCGGGTTGCTATAACAAAAATACCATAGAGTGGGTGATTTATAAACAGCAGAAATGTATTGCTCACGGTTCTGGAGGCTAGAAGTCCAAGATCAGGGTTACCGGGATGGTCAAGTTCTGTGGAAGGCCCTCTTCCGGGTTGCAGACTACCAACTTTTTGCTACGTCCTTCCACGGTGGAAGGGGCTAGCAAGTGCCCTGGAGCCTCTCTTATATACAGGCACTAATCCCATTCACGAAGACTCCACCCTCGTGACCTAATCACGTCCTGAAGCCCCTACCTCCTCATGTGATCACCTTGGGGTTAGGATTTCAATCCATGAATTGTGAGGGGATGCAAACATTCAGACCATAACAAAGGGGGAAAAACAACATTCCAATGGGAGTTTAGGTGTCTCTGCCACACAACTCAAGAAAAATTTCTAGGACTCAAGTACAGAAATAACCATCTTGAAAAGACCCGCCAAGAGCATAATTCGAAGAATTTAAAAACCCCACATCATGGTACATCAGCTATGAAATCGCAGAATGTAAATAAGATCCTAAAATATTCCATGGGAAAAAATCAGGTCCTATATGAAAGGTCAGGAATGAAAACTATTTTGGACTTAGTAACTCTGTTAACTGGAAGAAAATGGAGCAGTGACTTCCAAAACTTCTGGGGGAAGATGATTTCCAACCGAGAATGCTGTACTAGCTAAACTCATCATTTTATGAGAGCAAAACAGACATATTTAAAGGTTTTTCTAGTGCATCTTAGGAAGTTCCTGGAGCATGGGCCATACTATAGTAAACCAAGAAAGAAGAACTCAAGTCCTGAAAACGAGAGATGCAGCACAGGAAAGAGGAGAAGGTTGACGGGAAAGAGAAGTTTCAAGAAGACAACTGTCAGAAGTCCAAGAAAGTAACTGGTCCTAATGGAACAAGAAGATGAAGAGTATAAGAAGAAAGTCAGAAAGGAGAAAAGGGTATAGGGACTGAGAGATTTGATCACATAGAAATCTGCATTGCCATAATATTTTACAGTATTGGAAGAATTAACCATAAGTAAAAAGACAAGCAAAGGAAAATGAGACAGTTATTAGCACCAGAAAAATAAAGTTTACAAGAACGTTAATTTAATCATGGTAAACAATTGGCTTATATTTACCCAATAATGTTCAATAACAATGTAGCAGAAAGTTACCATCTCCCCATATTTAGATAGTAGGTTGAGGTGAAGCGGACGTAAGAGAACTGCATAATTACATATCAAAATGGCTAATAAATAGACGATGTCACTCTTTAAAAAAGCTGGTTCTGTTATGAAACAAACTTCAAGATGTTTTTGGATTTCGGAGCTTGTTATCTTACATAAACTATTTCCTCCAAGCGTTTCCAAAACATATTTAAGAGAAGTTTAGATTTTCCATCTAGATGACCCAGTAAGTTCACGCTTTGGTGTACAGTTTCTGCTCCCAGCACATGACAATGAGATATCAAAAAGATTTTTTTAGAGAGCATGTAATTAAACAGTTCTGTGGTCCAGAAATATAACAGAAGAGCAAAATGGCAGGCAGCGGTGAAGCGAGCGACCTCTTGGAATCTGAGTCTGATAGCGGGTAGTTGGACTTCTGCAAAGTAGGAGCAACTAAAGTACTCTCTGATCCTCCATCTCCACTCGAGATGCACTGGGATAGGCTCATGACTTAAAGCTGGGGCTGAGATGGGACTTCCTTTTACCTCACGAACGAAAGGAGGCTGAGAAACCTGCTGTCACTCACTGCCCGGGACCATGCTCACACTTTGTTACCTATGGGCCAAGCCTGTGGGAAACCTCAGGCGTGGTTGGTTAACTTGGAGCTTAACCAAATCACCAAATGGCTTGGGACCCAGGTCTGTGATAACTCTTGCTTAGTGCAAAGAGCAGAGACCCTGAATTACATTTTAAACCTGGTTCTAGAATTGGTGTCTAGGGTCTGGAGAAAGAAAAACAAAATTACTAGGAAGAGATGGGTGATAATTGAAAGAGAGAGAGAAAGAGAAATAAAGCAAGACTTTCCTCTTCAAAGGATCTTACAAACCAAAATGCAAAAACAAGTGAAGAAATCTAATGCAAGAAACATAGCCAGAAATATTGATAAGTAAATAATTAGTTGTTCTTCCCACTTAAAATTAATTTATAGAGGACACTGACAAAGACTTTAGAATACATGGGTTTTGTTTCCCAGAAGATGCAGCAGACATACTTTTCCCTATTTCTCCAAGTAGGTAGAACTAAAAACTCTGAACACAACACATAAAACAAACATAATGCTTAGAAAGGTGTAGAAAAGAAGGCAGACCCACTAGGGATCTTGGAACCTGAGGTTTCCTTTGTTTATCATATGCCCCAGACTGGATACCTGGAAATGCTAACAGGCACAGACAAAAAAACAAACAAAAAAAACAAAAAAAACCCAAACACCTGAGAAAAGCCATCTCTCTCTAGCTAAAGGATCAGGAAAAGGACAGACTAGCAACATAAAGAACTTTTAGATACTAACCACTCTAGTGAAACACCACAGAGAAGACTGGAGGCACATGACCACCCTTGCCAGCAAACACCAGGTGCAGAGCTTAGACTTCCACCCTCTCGAGACTGGGACGAGGTACCTCAACCCCCTAACTGGTCGAAGTGGTGTCATATTAGAGGAAATGACTGTTACAATAGCTTAAATATATCTAAATTGGAGAAAGGCAAGTCCTCAATTTAAAAGAATGCCCCCCACGCTAAGGAGGTTAAATGAAAATAAATCTACACCTAGACACATAGTAATGAAACTACAGAACATGAAGGGTGGTATACAAAAGGTCTTAAGAGCTGCCAGAGAGAGAAAGACAGAGAATGGACTGTTGTCAGGTAGACTCCCAGGACATTTCTTCATAATTGGAAATAGATGCTAGAAGATAATGTAAGATTAATAGCCTCAAAGTGCTGATGGTAAATGTCAACCTAGGGTTTTATACTCAGTTAACTGTCATTCAAGAGCAAAAGCAAAATAAAGACGTTTTCAGTTTCACAAAGACTAAGTGAATTTACCCTCAAGAGACCCTCACTAAAGTACCAAGGAGTGAGGGGCTTCTGCACGAAGAAATGTAAACCCAGGAGGAAATGTGGGATACAAGAAAAAAAGGGAAGCACAAAATTAATACGTAAATGGACATAACTCTGACAAGAAATAAGTTTATTTTTTGAAAGAGAACAAAGTAAAATTATGAACAATAATAAAAAGAGAGGGTGTGGAATTTTCTATGGAATTTAAGGCATTAAAGTACTTGCTTTGCCCTGGGAAAGAGTGGGACCATCAAATAACCTTAAAGTTGCTAGAAAATGGTAGAATTGCAATGTATGTTAACATGAAGAGCCACTGAAGTAGTATAAATGCAAACGATATCTTTTTAAAAGAAGAACAGAAAACGTTATCAATCCAACAGAAGTCAAGAAAGGAAAACAAAATTAGTAGCAGAGAATAAAGAAAAAAGTAAAAGGTTACAGAAATTTTAACTTGTCAGTAAGAATAAATGCAAAAAGATTAATATATTTATTAACCATGAAGATTATCAGATTGGATAAATAATAAAATATATGCCGCTCACAAGAGAAACATAAAACAAAGTGATACAAAATATTTTCAAATAAAGGGATTAAAAAAAGGATATTCAGGGAAATATCAAATCTCACATACGTGTGCACACAAACAAAAACAGGCATACTGATGTATTACAAAATAGAGTTAAAGAAAAATGTACTAAAAAGGGAAAAGGTATTAAAAATGGAATGAGTAAGGAAAAAGTAATCTAGTAAGAGTATTACAGGGTTTCAGTATTGGTAAAATGTATTTGAGTACGAGTTGATCATATCAAGAATCTCAAGGATTTCTGTACATTTTAAGTATTTTATTTTTTAAATTTTTTACAGGTGTACAACAGAGTGATTCCCAGTTTTGAAAGGTTATACTCCACTTACGGTTTTTATAAAATATTGGCTATATTCCCTGGGTTGTACAATATGGCCTTGTAGCTTATTTTATACATAATAGTTTGTACCTCTTAGTACCCTATCCTAAGTATTTTATTAACAAGTTAAAATAATTTTAAAAAGAAAAGAAATTGATATACTAAGAAGCACAATATTTACAAAGAGGTAAGTAAGAGCACGTTTCCGTCTATTTTACAATTTCCTGGTTTTCAAAAAACAAGGTGATCAGGCTTAATAGTCACGAGGCGTTCAGGTTTCTTAAGCTCTTATTCTCAGTTTTTATTGTCTATAGAGAAATATGAACCCCTGAGAAGAACAGTTCAGTTTTTTAAAGGCTCCGAATATTAGAAGATGTGACTCTTAGAATCGGGAAGATAATTAAAAAGCTACTTACTACATAATTGATAAATAAATATTTATCTTGTACAAATATTAAAGGTAAAAGTTCGTTTGACCTGGGAGTTGGATATAGTATCAAGGATCACATTTTCAAGGATAAATTTCAGAAATGATATGGCAGGAAATTGACTCTGTGGGGATGGATGATTCCATTAATAACCATCCTCCCCTTTTCTAAGAAGGATGCTGGTACTCCAGTCATGTCTGTGCTCACATCCCCCATCTACAGCTGTATGTCTTGAAAATAACCGAAGAATTATTTGTCACAATAATAATTATTATTATTCAACAAGAAGAATTACTGTTCTTGTTGATTATTTGTCACAAAGTTTTTACAACTTGTCATTTTCATATCTAAAATGTCACACATTATTGGCCCTTACGTGTTAATATTGTGCAGGCTTGATTGCTTTACAAAGCTCCTGTCAGTGTTAACATGGCCTTAAAAACAGATATTATCATTCTCAATGTCCCACTGATAGCAGGATGGCTAAGTAAATTGAGGCAATGTCACTTGGATATCCAACCTAGCAATTACAAAGGAGAGTTAGCAAACAGAGAACCGTGTTGATAGGATAACATGGAATGAAAGACATTTGGGGAAGAATTCTGTACACTCTCTGACTGTCAGTTTGCAGAATGCGATACGTATATTAAAAGAGAATAAAAAGCTACTGCAATCGGGCAGTAAGATTATAAATGATTTTCTCCTCTCTTCCAAAATTGTTCATGTAACTATTACTTTTATAATTAAATTGTTACTTTTATAAGCCCAATATTATTATATTTTAAAATAACTTAGAATAATTTGAATGAGTGGGAAAAGACAAACTTTGAGAAGCTGAAAAATATATCAAAGAAAGGAGAATGAAAAGAGCCTTAAAAAGGAGGTTCACGGTGGCACATTCAGCAGTAAAAAGAGTTACGGGGGTTCAGGCCAAGCAACAAATCAAATACCAATGCCCAGAAGAAAAACAACACTCGAGACTTAAGCACTTCAGATTTTTTATTAGCTCTTAGTAAATAAAGTAAGATTAAAGGAAAGCATTGCAGACAGCCAAGAGATCTTCACTCTTCAACCTCCTCTTGTCTTGGCGCTAAGCAGCCTGTAGGGTTTTGAAGGAGAATAAAATTAGGACAAGTTTCCAGAGCATTCAGGTGTACAGCTCAGCATGGGGAGCTGAACTTTGCTTTCACTCTAAGTGGTCACTTAACGCAACCAAGAGAGGCCAGCGCTAGAACAGAATTATGCACAGCCTGATTTCTCACAGGGCTTAAGAATTCTAGTCATGACTGCCTGCAGCGCTGGCTTGGCCTTTGTCTGTCTTCAAAGCGTGTTATGCATTCCTACCTTTGACTTCACGAAACCTCCATTCTGCCCCAGAATGTTTCTTTGAAAAATACCAATCAAATTGATAAAATTTGAGCCAAACTGTTCAAGAAAAGAGAGAGAACTCACAAATGAACAGTATCCCGGATAAAAGAGGAGGCATCATTTAAGATCCTAAGAAGAAAAAAAAAAAAAAAAAAGATCCTAAGGACACCAAAAGGGGAATAAAGGGACTATTATGAACAACTTTATACTAATAAATTTGATAACGTAAATGCAATGAAAAATACTGCTCAAAGGTTATAAACATAACACTGAAGCTCACCCATGAAGAAATGGGTAACGTGAATAGTCCTACACTAAATAATGAAATTAAATTTGTATTTAAACACCTTCCAACAAAGAAAACTCTGGGCTCTGATGACTTCACCAGCAAAATTTATGAACATCGAAAGAAGAAATAACACAATTTTATATAAACTCATCCTGAAAATAGAGGAAGATGAAACACATTCCTACTCAGATTATGAGGCGAGTGTCACCCTGAAACCAAGACCAGACAAAGACATTTAAAGGAGAGAAAATAACAGACCAATATCCCTCATGGGCATAAACATAAAAATTCTTAACAAAATATTAGCAAATAAAATGCGTGAAAAAACAATAAGTTATGACCAAGTAGGACTTATGTTAGGAACGCAAGATTGGTTTAACACTCAAACATCAGTGAAATTCATCATGCTCATCTCAATAAATGCAGAAAAATCATTCGACAGAATTCAGCGTCTGTTCATCATGAAAAAAAAAGTACTTCCTCATTCTGATAAAGGGCATCAACAGAAACATCCATCATACTCTACTGTTAAAGACTGAATATTTTCTCTCCAAGATTTAGGAATAAGGCAAGGATGTTTATTCTCACTACTTCTAGTCGATATGAATTCCTAGCCAGTGAAATAAGGCAGTTTTTTTAAAAAGGGCCATATTAGAAAGGAATAAGTAAAACCGTCTTTTTGGGCAACATGATTGTAGAAAATCTCAAAGAATCTACAAAAAATCTATTAGAACTAATAAATGAGTTTAGGTAGTTCTCAGGATATGAGAAAAATTGCTGGTTGGAATGTAAAATGGTTACCACACCAGTGTAGATAAAAGATAACCATACACTTATTCTATAATTCAGCAGCCCCACTCCATACTTACCCAGTAAAAATGAAGACCCCTCTTGATCTGTCGACACCAAAAAACTGAAAGTAATTAGCATTTCTATTCATAATCACTTACAATTGGAAGCAACTCACATGTTCCTCATTGGTGAATGGATACAGAAGTGGTAGTACATCCGTAAATTAGAATACTGCTCGGCAATAAAAAGGAAGAAACTATTGATACTCATCACAACACTCCCCAACTCATCCTACGAGGCCACCATCACCCTGATCCCAAAACCAGACAAGGATGTCACAAAGAAAGAAAACTACAGGCCAATATCACTGGTGAACATAGATGCCAAAATCCTCAACAAAATACTAGCAAACAGAATCCAACAACACATTAAGAGGATCATACACCATGATCAAGTGGGGTTTACCCCGGGAATGCAAGGATTCTTCAATATACGCAAATCAATCAATGTGATACGCCATATTAACAAATTGAAGAAGAAAAACCATATGATCATCTCAATAGATGCAGGAAAAGCTTTCGACAAAATTCAGCACCCATTTATGATAAAAACCCTGCAGAAAGTAGGCATAGAGGGAACTTTCCTCAACATAATAAAGGCCATATGTGACAAACCCACAGCCAACATCGTCCTCAACGGTGAAAAACTGAAACCATTTTCTCTAAGATCAGGAACAAGACCAGGTTGCCCACTCTCATTTTAAATTTTTAAACATCTCCCACTTGAAAGAAGATCTTCACTTGGTCCCATTTTCACCTCCCAGCAACTCCCAGCAACACGTCTTTGCCCCTTTATACACATTGTCTTCACTGCAGCCTCTCCAGAGCTCTTCTGCACCCATTCTAATCAATCTATTTAAATGCCTCTTGTCAAAGTCACAAATGATATCAGTGTTTTCAAATCCAGTAGGCAGTTCTCTGTCCGTAATTTATCTCAAAGCACCATTCACTTCAGTTGATCACTTATTCCTTGAGCTTCTAGGATACCACACTTTTCCTAGTTCTTTTCCTCACTACCTGACCCTTCTCAGCCTCCTTCCTGGACATCAAAGTATTGGGGTGCTTAAGGACTCATCCCAGGCATTGTCCCTCTTCTCTCCCCTGGTGGCCTCGCCCAATTCCAAAACTGTAAATACCACTTATACACCAATGACTCCCTAAAGCAGATATAGCAAATTGACTTATTCAACACTCATTCCAAACTCCTCTAGCTTGCCTTCCAGTGATGGAGAGCCTGTAAAGCTAAAATTGTACGTCTTTCTTGTAGCTAGAATGGAGACATGTGACCAAAGTTCTATGACTCAAATGCACAGAAGTGCAAGATTTGGGTGCAGCCATGCCTAGGAGAGACAGGATCACCTTTCATGACGGCTGAGGTGTCTGCCTTGTCTGAGGCAAGTCAGATAGATTTCCAATGTCCAGTTTCTAACATCACAGTGGGTAGTAGCAACAGTGGTGTTTCCATTAGAACTTTCCCCTGGTGTGGTTAGACATTTGCCCTGGCTGCATTGTTTCTGGCTGCATAACAACCAAGTGTTGTTCCACCTCACCCCGAAATTCTTGGAGCTATGTAACATCCCTTTTCTATTTAAACTGGCAAGAGTGGATTCTGTTGTCTGCAATTAAGAACTCTGTGCAGTACCACCCCCGTGTTTTTATTTCCAGCCAAGCACCTAACTTGAGATGCATATTTCCAAATGGCTACTTGACATCTGTGCTTGGGTATCTAACAAGTTCCTTAATGTTACCATGTCAGAAAATGAATTTTTGATATCCCCCCAAACTGGCTACTTCCCTAAATTCCTCAACTCAGCAATCATGCCATAAAACTTGGGTTGGTTTGTTTTTTTAAGTTACTTTTTTTTTTTAATTTTATTTTTGGCTGCGTTGGGTCTTCGTTGCTGCACGCAGGCTTTCTCTAGTTGCGGTGAGCGGGGGCTACTCTTCGTTGCGGTGCGCGGTCTTCTCATTGCGGTGGCTTCCCTTGTCGCAGAGCACGGGCTCTAGGCACACGGGCTTCAGTAGTTGTGGCGCACGGGCTTAGTTGCTCCGTGGCATGTGGGGTCTTCCCGGACCAGGGCTCGAACCCGTGTCCCCTGCATTGGCAGGCGGATTCTTAACCACTGCGCCACCAGGGGGGGTCCCTAAGTTACTTCTTATACTGAATTCATCTACAGCTCTGTTGGCTCAGTCCTCACAGTGTATCTCTAATCTGACCACTTCTCATAGTCTCCATCCCTGCCACCAGAGTCTAATGTAATAGATTTCTAAATGACATCCCTGCTTCTACCCTAGACCCACCATAGTCTCTTCTCTTCATAGCAGTGGAGGGATCCTGTAAGTCCTCTTTTATCCATATTCTGTTGCTTTACTCATCGGTGTTTTCCATGTGACGTTCACAGAGTGAATCATCTGACTCCCGAATTTGGTTGCTCTTAGATTACTGCTGACTTTAAGAGTAGGATATTCATAAGAATATTACTTTCAAAGGAGTGAAGTTACATGAAGAATGATGACCTCAGTCCATCAGAACATCCCTGGCTCATCTCAGTACTTCTATCTGTACTTAGTGAAGAAACCATATTTTCAGATCCCCACGCTCCAAACTTCGGAGTCCTTTGGCTTCCATTTCCTTTGTAATGGTCACTTCCTCTTTCAAAACCTTACTTATTTTTTATTTAAAATAGTTCTCCTTTTCGTTCCTTTGTTCCTCATTCACGTTGCCATTATTCTGCTGATGTACTTTATTGATCCATAGGAAGAAATAAAATAATTTTCTTACTATCTCCATGCCTTCAGGTTTTCCCTTCTCCAATCTTTCTAGCACGGTGTTACGTGATGATATTTCTAAGTAATTGTTTTGGTCATGTCATTCTCATACTCAAAAAAATATATTTGTCTCCAAACTCTTTAGTTTGGCTACCAAGGTGCTCCACAGTAATTGACCCACCCATCCATCCAGGCAACCAACCAGCCATCTAAGGGGGGGTGCTATAAGAAAATGATGAGTTGTACATAGCGCCTATAAACCAGGCAGTAGGTCATGAATGGTACAAACCCAGTACCGTGAAACAGCTCAAAAGAGAGTGGGATCATCCTTTGGAATGGTCACGGAGGCCACACAGGTGCTGTGGTTTGGGGATTTGGGGGCAAATAGGGAGGTCATGAGGCAAGGCTAGATGTGAGTTCACAGAATGGGTCCTAGCCTATATTGACTGTGGTTCAGGGCTCTTGCTAGGGGGATGTTAGGAACAAGGTTAGACTGGGGGCTTCCTAGGCTAATCCATAAACTCTGTGAAGGTAAGCATCACGCACAGATCATGTCTAGCACCACCTAGTGTCCAGCACCACTCTTTTTTTTTTTTTTTTTTAATTTTTTTTTTTTTTTTTTTTGGTACGCGGGCCTCTCACTGCTGTGGCCTCTCCCGTCGCGGAGCACAGGCTCCGGACGCGCAGGCTCAGCGTCCATGGCTCACGGGCCCAGCCGCTCCGCGGCACGTGGGATCCTCCCGGACCGGGGCACGAACCCCTGTCCCCTGCATCGGCAGGCGGACTCTCAACCACTGCGCCACCAGTGAAGCCCCAGCACCACTCTTTTATAGAGTAGTTGACTGTGGACTGTATCAATGAATAAGTAATTCAAAAGACAGAAGATAGATACTTGTCTTGCTGGTTATAAAATGGTGGTTCTCAACAGGGGATGATTTTGTCCCCCAAGGGACATTTTGCAGTTTCTGGAGATATCTGTGATTGTCAGGACTGGGGTGGGGGCGGGTATTGACATCTAGTGGGTAGAGGCCAGGGATGCTGCTAAACGTCCTACGATGCACAGGACCGCTCCCACGGCAAAGAATGATCTAGCCCCAAATCTTCATAGTGCCAAGGAGGTTGAAAAACTCTGGTTATAAAACATTACTATCTTTTTCTCTTTCATCTGGTAGTAAAAAAAAAAAAAAAACAAAAGAAAGGAAGAAAACCACAATTCTAATAGGTAGAATCAAGCAATGACTTTGCCAACATGTTTAAGGAATTTGATCAGTAACATATTCCATTAGCTTTGGCAAATGGGTCCATTACACTAATGAAAAGCCTGGCATTGTCCTTCCACTGGTGAAGGTCTAAAGAGACGATCTAAGTTCCAAAAAGAGAACTTGGCAGAAACCAAATGTAACTGTGACAGAGCACAATGCCCTGGGGGAGACCTGCCTTAAGCAGAAACTTAGATCTTCAGGTTCTAATGGTGACTAATTGAATCCGTGAGAGGCTATGTATGTATGAGTGTCGAGTCCCCTAGTGCTTAAAATGTCATGTCTTCTAGAGTTGCCTTGAAAATGTAACTAGGCGTTTCTGAAGATGGAAGCAATGCAGTGGGCTAACTTTATGAAATTGAACAGTGAACAAAAATGCTAATGTTTACTTTTTAGCTACCATGGAAGGCAAGTATATGGACTGCTAAATGGCACCATGGTTCAATAAGAGAGGTTTATATTCTCCATGATGAAAACTCATCTTTGTCCTTACGAAGGGGACATTCCCCATCATGATGACTCAGTGTTATTAAATATTCTGCCAATTGTTGGGATACATTTCAGTGTAATACACCCTCCTTTCAGGACTCTTTTGGGTTTTCCGAGTTTTCTTTATGTCAGCTTTGCCCCCAGAAGCAAAACCCACATACCTTCGCTCAGATCACCCAACCAAGGGAAAACAAAAAAACAAAAACAAATTGCTGACCCAGGCGAAAGTAAACAAGTAAAATTATTGTTAATTTTTAAGCTAAAAAAAAAAACAAAAGAAACAAACCCAAACGCCCAGAACACTTTAAAAGATTTGTTTTGGATACGAAAACCAAGAGTTATAGAATGGATAAGAGTCTTCGAAGCCTACATATTTTTCAGACACAGATTTAGAAGTGCACCTTGGTTCCTGCCACATAAAAGAAAAGCAAACCTTTGTTTAATGGTAAACAGTTTTTGGCAGCTACTACCTTTTAAACTGCTCCAGGGCCGTGATGACTATCTAGAGAGGCGAATTACAGATCACTTAGACAGATTATGCCATGTTGACCCGCTCTGAAGTTTGATTTTAAACAGCGTTTATATTCTTATTGTACAGGCTACATTTACTTGAGCCTTGTTATCTGGACCAAGCGGTAATAGAGCTAGCAAATACATTTGTGCAAACTCTGAAAAAGAGCTGAGGGGATGTAGGGAGCCATATAACACAGCACGACAGTTTGCATTGAAGAAAAGTCTTGTTACCACCAGGAATTTAAACTGAGATATTAATTTAAACATTAGAACAGAACAAGTTGCTTATCTTCAAATCTACATAGTGATTTCTGGATTTTTGTATGACTCAACTGTGAACTAAAGTGGAACTAATTCAAAATAAAATATTGTCTGCTTATTAAATGAAGTGAAAGTTAAAACTGACATGACTTAAAATTTTCTTATTTGGGTTTTATTCCAAAACAAAACCAGAATTTTATTTGGCTGAAGCCCCTGATACATCTCTTGATAGGATGTTTAATTAATTCTCCAGTTGTTTTGAGGGCCTACCATGAACAAGCCTTGTATGGAACAATGCCAGGTGAGAGAAGCAAGTCTTCCTGTCTGGTGGCCAAATAAAGAACCCCTTCCCGTGTCCCCACCTCTGTATTTGTCCTTTCTGCCGTACCCTGGGCTGGTAATGCCAACACATGTTTTCACTGCCAACAGAATCAGTTGGCTGCACTGTTTAATTGTAGCAGTCATTTTTTAAGTATTTTGATCTGTGAGTTAAATGATACACCAATTCTGTATTCTTAATATCTGCCTTATAATCCCCAATTACTTCTGTACAATAAAAATATAATTTGGAATAGCTAAACTATAACTTGGGTAAAATCTGAACTGACTTCAAACTATTTCTGAAAATTCAGTGGAACCTCAATCATTTGGAGAGAGTAGGACCTCGGATTTTTTAGCTTCCACTTAATGTCATAAGGAAATTAAATCTAAACAAAATAACCTTTAAAAAGACACTTCTGAGGCAATTGGGCATATTTGAACATAGACTATATATTAGAGAACATTAAGGAATTGTTAATCTTGTTTTGATTACATTTTGTTTTATTTTTAAAGTCACTCAAGGGATTCATATTGAAATATTTAATAGTGACATGAAATAAAGTATGAGATTTGCTTTAAAGAACTACAGGAAAGAACAGAAAATGGTTGTAGTGCTTGATGAAACTAATTGGCAAAATGTTGATAATCATTGACACTTGGGTAACCAGTTTATGCAGATTTATTATACTATTCTCTCTACATCTGTGCAAGTTTTTTTTTAAACGCTAAGGAGAAAAACAACAACAGTAACAGCGAAACAAGTTATTGGGTCAGCCAAAACGTTTGTTCGGGTTTTTCCATAATATCTTACAGAAAAACCCGAACGAACTTTGTGGCCAACCCAATGCTTGCCGAATAAAAAACAGTATTAAAAAACCCACCTAGGGGCTTCCCTGGTGGCGCGGTGGTTGAGAGTCTGCCTGCCGATGCAGGGGACACGGGTTCGTGCCCCGGTCTGGGAAGATCCCACATGCCGCGGAGGGGCTGGGCCCGTGAGCCATGGCCGCTGAGCCTGTGCATCCGGAGCCTGTGCTCCGCAATGGGAGAGGCCACAGCAGTGAGAGGCCCGCATACTGCAAAAAAAAAAAAAAAAAAAAAAAAAAAAACCACCTAGGATGATTTGAAGCATCAAAACTATTGATGAGGCACTACTGTACACTTATTAGAATGGTTAAAAACAAATGAAACAAACAAAAATCTGACAATGTCAGATGTTGGCAAGGATATGGAGCAACTGGAAGTCATACATTGTCGGTAGAAATGAAAAAGGGTTGGGTTTCCTTGAAAAGATTTTAGCAGTTTCTTATACAGTTAAGTGTAGAATTATATGATGCAGTAATCCACTCCTAGATTCTTACCCAAGAGAAATTAAAATTTATATTCACACAAAAACCTGTGTTATACTGGCTTTATTCATAATTACCCAAAACTAGAAACAACCCAAGCATCCTAACACCTGGTAAATGAATAAATAGTCATATCTTCATACAATGGAATACTCTTCAGCAACAAAAGGAACAGACTACTGATACATTTGCTGTCATTGGCACAGTGCTGGGTACCTTTCTGGCTCTTGCTTTTCTTTGTTTCTAAGTTGACCATGAAAGGAACATGGTCACACAAAAACATGTACATGAATGTTCATCACAGAATTATTCATAATAGCCTAAAGGTGAGAACAACCCAAATGCCCATCAACTGATGAACAGATGGACAAAATGTGGTCTATCCATACCATGGGATATTATTCAGCTATAAAGAAGAATGAAGTGATTCATGCTACAGTGTGGATGAATCTCAAAAACATAATGCTAAGTGAAAGGAGTTAATCACAAAAGACCACATATTGTATGACTCCATTTACATGAAATGTCCCGAATAGGCAAATCCATAGATACAGAAAGTAAATTAGTGGTTGTCAGGGCTGGGAAAAGGAGGGAAGAGTGAGTGACTGCTTAAAGGGTACAGAGTTTTCTCATTGCGGTGATGAAAGTGTTCTGGAATTAGGTAATGGTGATGATTGCACACCTCTGTGAATATACTAAAAATTACTGAATTGTTCACTTTGAAATGGTGAATTTTATGGTATGTGAATTGTATCTCAATTTAAATTAGAGAACATTAAGGAATCGTTAATTTTGTTTTGATTACATTTTTTTTTTAAAATTAAAAAACACAAGCATGCTTTCTTTTGATGCATATATTCTATAAGTCAACTCTCTATCGAGTTTTGGTATTGAAGGGGACTTGTATTTCCGGCTGACCTCAGCCTCATGTGTTGATTTTATTGTTCTACCTGTTAGGGTTCTGAATATAATTTGCTCTCAGTTCAACGAATTGCCTCTAAGAATAGCAGTCATTTGCCACTTTTCATAAGAACATAAAATTACCGGTTACATTTTATGAGTACAGATCAGTCTTAGTGAACTTTGTATCCTGACGCCTGGCATGTAGTAAGGATTTTATGTTCATTAATATTTACTGAATGAATGATTCTTTTGGATGAGAACAAGCTCTGTTTAGTTTGAAGAGGTTACCAACTTCCTTTTTCTCAGTTATTCATTTCTTTCATTAAAAGAATTTTACCTGAATGTTCCTCCAATTTGGACTGAGGAGCCTCCATGAGAACTGAAAACTTTTCCTTAAAACGCTGCCAGTTGCATGCAGCCCTCTGTGAATTCCTTCCAGCTCCATATTCCATCACTCTTTTGTTCATTAAAGAAATGAATTCCAGCAACTCAAGCTTTGTAAACAACTTTGCAATAAAAAAACAAGCGTTCACATTCAATGAACGAAAACCATTTTAGACAGGAAATGGGCTTCAGTTTCCAAATTCAGTGCCTGTGTTCCAACCAGGAACGTGATTAGGAAAATATTGGAATGGGGAAGGTTTTTCTCTGAATAGTCAACTGATGACTTTTGGGTTCCTTCACAACTGAAAGAAATAATGAACTTCAAAACGCTTCCTTTTCTGTGGTTAAGGATACCTATATCAGATATTGAGATAAAAATGAGAAGAATCAGATATTATCCTTTATTTGCTGGGATGAGGAAAGATTTTGCAACTGCTTCTGTCCACTGAATACTGTTTTAGGCAGCTGATGTGGAAGTAATAAACTTAGAGTAAGAAACTTAGGATCTAATCCCAATTCCTTTTGCGCTCCTGCTGTGTGATATTGGGACTTTATAAAATGAGGATAATCTTGCCTAACTAGAAAAGTCGTTGTGAAGCGTAATTGGTAATAAGTAGAGGAAACACTTTGCACAGGGGCTGAGAACACCAGGTGTAATCGCTCAAACTGAAATATTGATTGAATTGCTCTATTACGCGCAAACCACATAACTAGCGCATGAAGGACAGCTACTTAATATCCCTACCCTCGCAGAACTTACAGTCTAGTGAGAAAACACTGTCAGCTTCTTAGGCAATGAGAACACGACTTTTGCTTTTCTTGGTCTTCATTCGTCCGTACGAGTTAGTGCAGTGAGGTTTTATATGGCCATTTTCAAGGACACTACAAATAAACAGGGATATTTTAAAATAAATATTGTTAGGATTGGGAAAGCAAAGAGTCCTGACTAATAAAACCAGTAAATACTCTGAACAGTCCATGGGAAGGTAAGCGAGGAACTGGAACCAATCAAGAGGTTCTGTGCACTAAGTATTTCACCTAGTAGGAATTATCCCCCGCCCACCCACCCCCTCGTGGGGAGCCAGCAGCCTGTTAAGGAAATTTTACCGGCAATCCCGCCTTATCTTAGAGGTTTCCTTTGTAACTTTTGGACATGTTAGTTTCATCAGCCCCCTCCTGTTTTATGTAAATGTTGGATTGTAACTTACTGAGTTTCATAAATTTAACCACAAGTTTTAAAACCATTGAAGAAGTATGTCAGCATCTTTCACGTTTATTTTTTTCCTTTACAAAGAGAAATCTGGAAATCCACTTTCCTCTCATAGCCAGGGAATTACAGTGGGAAGTTTTGATCTAGATCAAAGTAGTACTGCTGGTCTGACTCCATTCTTATTAACCCAAACCTTGGAAGCATGAGGCTGACACTAGGTTGTTTCTGAAGTTCCTTCGTTCCTGTTCTCCCACATGTCTGGGTACTTGCTCGATTCCTGTGCATTTCATGATTTTATGGAATTTCTCAATGTGTATTATAAATGATAGTGTTCAGCTCCACAGCCAAGGAAATGATTGTGGCTGTGATGCTTCCCCTAAAATCTTGGAACATTTCACTAATTCTACACCTGCGTGACAATACACATATTATTATTTTCCAAATCAGAGAATACACTGTTCAAATAATTTACTCAGATACTGAGCTGATCTTTTAAAGCAAATGATCCACATGAAGGTTTCTAATATATATACCGCGAAAAGCCCCTGGGTATCTGGAAGTTAACAAAAAGAAACCGAAATAGGTTCATTGTTTGTGCTGAAAGCCTTTCTCAGCTCATGACTTACACATTTGTAGAAATACTGCAATTTGAAATAGTCTGTTGGTTCACATTACTGCTTACTTGAGGCAACTAAGTATTTTTGTATCTCACGACCAATATGATATAAACCCCCTCCTTTTCTATTGGAAATTCCAGGTTTTTAAATCAAAACCTCAGAGGGTAGTTCTAAAATTGCTTACTGGTGAGTATTTTTCAGTGAAGCCATATCTTACAACCACATCTGCTGAACCGTAAGGTTTGTCAAGCTGTGGTCACCCTCCAACTGCCCTGTGGCCTACTTAATTTATGCCCAAAGGAATGCATGGATTTAATAATCAGAATATTCACAGCCCTAAGGCTCAAATGATTCTATAGTCTGTTTACTGGTTTGGGATGTGAGACTATTATTTTTTTTCACAAGGTAAAAGCAAATTGCTGACAAGTTTCTTACATGAAAAACAATTTGCTTAATATTTCAACTCCCATGTTACAAAGTAGTAGATTGAGACGTGGATCGAAGTGTGTCTTACACCAGTCTTCAGTCTAATGAAATTTAAAACAGGAAAACATCTTCCTGATATTTTATTGAAATTGGCTCTTTTACTTCAACTCAAATCTGCAAAGTATGATACAGGCTCGAAATTAAATTTCCAGAGAACTAATAAGACACTATGGAAACTGAAAATATTGAAAGGTATTTTTCTCTCTTTACTCAACCCACAGATGAGCAGCTATGCCTTTGCCTATCTTGCATTATGTTTGCATCCAGATAACTTACAAGGCTGATAAAATTATAAAATACCATAAAATTAAGTTAGCAAAGAATTCTAAAAAGTGTTTTTAATGCTACTTGAGGATAAATATACAGAAATATCTTCACAGGGATTCCAGTTATAGAGAAGGGATTTCAAAGATTCAAGAAAAGCCCAGAGGGTACAAGGAAAATAGAATTGATATCTTACTCCTAAAAGGGTTAGTTTAATGTTTTCTGTATATTCTAACTCTCCTAGAGCAAGGTGATTTGAAATTCTCCTCTGGTTCATCCTTCTCTATTTAGCCACCATCATGTTCTAAAAGCTTGTATTTCAAAGGTATAATGTTTAAGGAGAACATTAAACAAAACACTAGGCCAGAGATGAATCAAAGGATGGAGAGAATGTTAGTGTTTCCTGTATTTCAACTTACTGAAATAATTTAAGCCAAGAACTTGGTTCAAATTACTCATATCATAAAATTTCAAGTTGAGGCCATTTAATAATAATAATAGTGGCTTATATTCAATTTTGGTTCAAAATATCTCAAGAAACCTCAACATAAAGCACTTCTAAAATTTAACTTCCAAATAAAAGTATGTAACGTATCTAACTGGGGGGAATGTATTATAAACGTAAGTAATTTGGTTCATTTCCGAGGTAATGCTCACCCCTCTATCTAGATACAGAGTAATAACTAGAGGAACTCTGACCCCTCGTTATCAAGAATCCTCCAAATTATTCTGCCTTGTTGGAAGTGACTGTAGTCATTTGTCTAGTCCTCTGCCCCTTGGGGAGGTTTTAAGTGAAGGCAGGACCGACCAGGAGGGACTGTGTATAGAACCCAAAGGACGTTTTGGCTGCAAGTGTGCTCTTGGCTCTATTGGCCTCGTGATTGGCAAACTATGATCCACAGGCCAAACGGACTCACAGCAAGACAAATCCTGCCATTCCCGTTCCTTTACGTGATGTCTGTGGCTGCATCCGCACTGCAGCTGCTGCGGAACTGAGTTGTGGGACAGAGCCTGTAGCCTACAAGCCCCAAAGACGTGTTCTCTGGCCCTTTGCAGAGAACAGTTGTGACGATACCAGCTAATCTTTTCTACTTTCCCGTTATATCACATTCACTGGCCCTGCCACCTTTGGTCTGAACTCTCTTGGTAATGGCTTGTGTTTTGACCAAGCATCCAATTGACCTCAAACTGTTTAACCTGTCCTGCCTATACTCTCTGAACCCCAGAAGGTCTTTTGTTCCTGCATTTGAAAGGCAGATTGAAGTGTGCAAACACGTACCTTCAGCCAGAACAGTTCGGTCTACAAGAAGCAACAGAGAACGGGAAGCAGCCCATCTTCAGCCAATGAGGTTTGGAGGGAGGATTTCAGGAGAAATAATCTGGGCCAATTGCCCAGTGCCTCCGTCCAGTTGTTAAACACCCCTGTGAATGTTTGGAAGGTCAGAAAGCTCGTGTTCAAGTTTCACTGCAAAAGGGGCGCTGTGAAGCCACGTACAAATATCATGTTTAGGTATCTGGATTATCTGCGCCTCTGTTCCTCTGCCTTCCATAGTTAATAAAGAGCCAACAGAAGTAATATTTCTGCCCTTATTCACCGAAACACTGCCCCTTCCCTTGCATTATTTATTATCGTTCGAAGCAACACAGTGCTACCAAGCTTATGGCTCTATCCGGCCTGACCAGTCCCCTGGGAAATACTCCCAGGGCTGAAGTCCGCCAGCACTAGACTCGTCTTAATAATCTACAATCGGCAAGTCATTCATTTCAGGTATTAACCAAGATGAGCCAGACAGCAGAGACTGCAGGAGAGATATGCACGCTTGTCAGAAGCTCAAAGAAGTGGAAAGGAAAGAGGAGCAGCATCTGCTGGAACTGTTGGACGGAAGCAGCAAATACAAAAGAATGATATGTACCAGGTAGAACAATTCAAGTTGAAAAGGAAGAAAAATGTCAAGGCATTCCCAGAAAGAGCGGAGCTGGAATAATCAGTCAGGAGGAAAGAGAAGAGAATGCTTCAAGAAAGTCTTGAGAGAAAACATGACTCAGTGAATGACCTTGGACTCAAGTCCCTTAACCTCGCCATGTCTCAATGTCCTCCTTTGTACTCCCTCCCAGGGAGTTACACTGGAAGAGTCTGATGACTGTAAGTCTAGGAACTGAAATATACGCATATATATATATATTTTTAATGATGTCAGTGGCTTATCCAACTTTTAAATTTAACATAGCATCCTTCAAAGTTGTACCCCTTGTGTTTTATTTCAGTAGTTTCTTCAGGGTAAAAAAATTTCATTTGGAAAGCAACTAGTGAGCGTAAACTAAAATGAACATGGTGAAAGTTGTCAGTAGACTTTCGTGTATGTGTCAATAGGTGGTGAAAGCGATTGTCTGATTTGTTAACACCTCATTTTTGGATCAGCCCCTCCATAAATACCCTTCTCGCACCTCAGAAAGACCAAGAAAGGAATATATTTAAACTGGGCTAACTGGATGAGTCCAAAGCCTTGTCAGAAGATCTGAAGCCTTGAAACCGTAGGTTCTCAGTGTACGAGTCAAGTGACACATTTATTCCAATCCTGCAGTCTGTTATTTAAAGGAACACATTCTTATCTCTTCTTGGTTTTTCTTATTTGTTTGTTTTGGTTTTTTTTACTTTAATGTATTGAAAATTCTTCACATCTGGCAAACGTCTGTATGGTAGAGGGGAGAGGGAAGGAGATGGAACGGGAAAAAGGAAATACACTTGGGATGGGTAACGGGGAGTTCCAGAAATATTTTCCGTGCAAGTTTCCACACCAAGCCAATGGTAATGAGGACTTGTTACATGCCAGGCACTGGGTGAGGCATACGAGGCACCATGCTAGATAGACATCAAAGAGACAGCAAAGAAACACAACAGCTTGGCAGACACACTGACTTAAAAACCCATTTGCACAGGCTTGAGAGTGCCTGTCGTCTCCTGGCGAGGCTTTGGCATGGACAGAAGAAAACATCAAAGACACTCCAGACTTCGAATCCCTTCCAAGGGTGCAATCAGCAGGACAGGAAATGGGAAAATCATCCTGGAAGGGATTTGGAAGGGAAGGGGCTCATCCAAGGACGCCTCTGGCCCTGCGCATGAGCTGTCACCATGTGCACATTCAAAAGACGTGACACGGTGAACAGCTTGGCACCCAGTCAGTAGCAAGCCTTGCCCTAGCCTCCCACCAAGAAACTGCAGGGAATAAGAAGACACAAGAAAAGATAAAGCAATGAGAGTGTTTTTGTCATCTTCGTGGTCGACTTAATATTTTGAAAGGATCCCATGGAACAAGAAAGCCGCATTCTAAAACAACAGAAGCATAAATAAATATCCAAACATAGAAGCCCAAAGGGATAGGAGAAGACCAAATTCGACCAAGGGAAAACGAACAAGTAGGGCTGACCTGAAGTCATATCTGGTACGCTAGACTAAAACTCCTGGTAACCCAGCAGGGTTTTTCATGCTTATAGTGCCTCAGTATGATCGAGGAACCAAAAGTTGCCAACAGACACAAGGAAAGGCCTTAAATTCCATGTCGCTGAGAAATAATGACAGACTATGAAATCTGCCTGTGTGCAGAGCCCAAACAAGGCTGAAATTTCACATGTGGGCTGCCACTGAAGTAGGATGGTAAAAATGAACTTGGTCAAGCTGTTTTTCAAAACACTAGTTCCTACAGAAGCAAGGGATACGAGCTTTCTTGAACGTAAAAGCAAATGTTTGGGATACACCGGATGTATATTGCTTGTGTGTACTGTATGGTGATTCGACCTGATAATACACACTGCATACATACATATATATTTATATTTATATATATAATATACTTATATGTTTTTAAATAAATTAAAAGAGGGCTTCCCTGGTGGCGCAGTGGTTGAGAGTCCGCCTGCCGATGCAGGGGACACGGGTTCGTGCCCCGGTCCGGGAGGATCCCACATGCTGCGGAGCAGCTGAGCCCGTGAGCCATGGCCTATGAGCCTGCGCGTCCGGAGCCTGCGCTCCTCAACGGGAGAGGCCACAACAGTGAGAGGCCCGCGTACCGTAAATTAAATAAATAAATAAAAAGACAAATGTAAATTTTAAAACATATTTTAAATCAAGCAAAGCTAAGATTTTAAAGTCAGGCCACAGCAAGTGGGGAATTTTAAGATGAACCTCCAAGCCCAGGAATCCTTTCTTCTACATGCTTAGCTAGCAAGGACCCATGCACGTGGTTTGGAGGCCGTGTACTGGTCAAGCTTGGAGTTTCTAGAGTGAAACCTTCAAGCCTTAGACACTAGGTTCGCTACTAAATATCAGTGTGACTTAGAAGAGGTCCAGACCTCAAAAAACATGGGCATAATATCAGTACTTACCTTATATGGCAGTCGTGGGGACTAAGTGAGATAATACATGTAAAGCACTAGACTGGACCCCAGCACATATTAGAGACTCAATAAACATTCACTATTAATATGACAGATCTATTATAAATCTATAAATAGAGATTATAAATCTGTGTCCCATATCACTTTGTAGTGTCCACAGCAACTAACAGAGCAAAGAGTAACCAGTAGTATTTAATACATGCCTGTTATTTGATTTCGAACTTAGGTAATCCACAATTTGTTTGATTCCCTAAATATCACAATATAAACAGACATATAAAACAGAACATTTCTTTTTTCTATGTGGTTATTGCCATCAGTTATTAAACAAATACGTTTTTTCATTTGTACCTAATTTTTTGTTTAATTGCATCTTCTGAGAACAGAGAAAACGTCTGTTCCTTGTCATCAGTATTAAATCCCATAAATAATTCTCCTAGGTGTCGGCACAATATTAGTACCTTAGAACAATGTTCCTCAAGGTTTCTTCAAGGAGCAGATTCGCCAGATGTGACTAGGTATCCCTATTTAAAACAAAAAAGAATTCTGTATTAAAGTTAATTTAAAATGTTGGATTAAACAATGTTAATCAGGCGTGTAGGATTTATCAGAGCCTTAAATATGCTAATGTGTGCTATGAATCTCCAAGAGATGAATCTAAAATACCACATTTCCCCCAACCACTTGTCCACACAACTCCTTTTTCATGGAATTACCTCTTGCACAGAACCATGACCCCTAGACAGAACTAATGCTCTACGATAGAGCATTTGGGACACTTATCTTAGAGGGAATACCTGAAATCTGTTGATTTTACCCTGTAAAGTGGCGTCATAATCTCATGAGAACACAATTACTTTTCTGCTCAGATGGTCTGCATAGAAAGCAGTGGTAGCTGTCAAATGTCAGTGCTCTAATCCCTAGGGTTGATCGTGATAATTTTGCTGGTTGGGAAGCCTCCTCCTGCCTCTATAAGCTCAGAAGATACAAATGAATATAATACTGTTTTCAGTCAAGGTCATCACTTGTTCTGGAATTGTGTCATGCTAAACACGTCATCCGTGGATACGATGAAAAATAACAAAATCTACATGGGTATCATACCTTCCAGCTATTTAAGCCTACATTCCAATTCTGTCTCTTGATCAGTATTTCACAAACTTTAGGATAATAGTCACCCATGGAACTTGGAATAAATGGTGATTCTTGAGTTCTACCAGCCCATGTGTTTTGAAACGTTTCCCTGGTGAGGCTTATGATCAAGCATCTTTGGGAAATTCAAACTTGGCTACACATTACAAATCTTCTTGTTTCTTGGAAAACATCAGAATCCTAACGAAAACCCTACTGAATCTGAATTTCCAAAGGTGGGCTGGGTATCTGTATTTTTCAAACATCTAAGAAATTTGGAGAGCCAGCTCTCTAAGGGGAACTGCAGCTCTACACCTCAGGTTCATCTACCAACAGAGCCAGAGATGGAACTGCAAGGCAGCTCCTCCAACTTGAAGTCCCGGGCTTCTTCCATGGGATCACTTAATACTGGCCACAGGGTTCTGACCAGCATCCGCCCTCTACATGGGAGAAGCCCAAATACCCACTGAATGAGGAAGGAAGGAACGTTAACAGTAATATCTAAAACTAAACAAATAATTTTCTTTGAAAATAGTCAGAGGTGAGAGCAGGAAATTTGTCCTAAAAGCCCCAGCAGGGTTTAAATCTTAACAGTTAATCTTTTCTTTTGGAGATCATTGTAGACTTACAGAAAAGTCTCACAGATGGTACAGAGAGTTCCCATATACCCTTCACCCAGCTTGCCCTATTCTTAACACCTAAGAAGTTAACTTCAGCATAAAACTACCAGCAAAAGTATAGAACTTATTCAGATTTCACCAGTTTTCCCACTAACACCCTTTTTTTTGTTCCAGGATCCAATCCAGGATTCCACATTGCATGCAACTGTCACTTCTCCTTAGTCTCTTCTGATCTGTGAGAGTTTCTCTTTCTTTCCAGATCTTGACACTTTTGAAGACTAGTGGTTGCCCCTCAGTTTGGGTTTGTCTGATGTTTTCTCATGATCAGACTGAGGTTATGCATTAGGAGCAAGAATACTATTGAAGCGAGGAGCACTTCTCAGGGTACCATATCTGGGGGTGCATGGTGTCCACAGGTATTACTGGTGATGTTAACTTTGATCACCTGGCTAAGGTGGTATCTGCCAGGATTCTCCACCATAACTTACTACTTTTTCCCTTTGTAATTACTAAATATGTTGGGAGAGATATTACTGAAGCAAATACCCTGTTTCTTCTTAGACTATTACCCACTCATTGAAGCATCCGTTGGTGGATCTTCAGTTACCACTGTGGTTTTCAAATTCATTTACAGCTGTTTTATTTAGAAATTCTATTTTTGATTTCCATCATTTTTTCTACTTTTATTAATTGGAATTCTTCCATAAGGAAGAGTTGTTGCTTCCCTCCTCCCCACATCCAATGAAGACAAGAGGCTGAAAGGACAAACACAGGCTACACAATTTTAGGTAGACCAGTAGGACGGAATGCGTAGCAGATTGCGTCTTTAGAATATGATAGACCACTGTTCCCTGAGGGGATTCTACCCTAAAGACTAGCAAAACACACAGTAGAAATGGGAAATCCTAGAGTTTAAACCTAAATATAGAGCTAGGACAGAGATGGCAGCTTGGTGGTGATGATGCGAGGAGGGGGTATTGCTGGTGGTGTCCATCTGAAGAAGATATCCATCATTAGGAGTGTCAGCTCAGCATATGTGCCACTCTGTGCTTCCTCCTTCCAGGGAGGATGTAGCTCACAAAGTCTTGCCAAAGTATTGTTCAACACACAGAGTGTGGTCCTTGGCAGTATCCTCCTTTCATGCTTATGGCCAATTATGTTTTCAGAAGGAAATAAATACATCAATACATAAATAAATACAAAAATATACAAATATAGAATATATAAATTTTTATATTTATGTGTTTTTTAAAAAGAAAATCTACTTCCTGCTAGAGTGAAAGAAGGATTTGTCTATGATAAAAATCATGAAAAACAAAAAAGAGTTAAGGAAATCACTGGACCAAATGTCCAAACAACAAAAAGTGTTACCCTAAATACACAGTTTTTCAAATTCTTTGTTAAGTATTTACGGAAGTTTTATAATGTGACTTGCATCGTGTTAGATATGCTGGTATCTAGCAAATAACTATAAGAGATTATCTTTGCACGCAAAGGCTTTACTATTTTAAAATCGGAAACTTTGCATTGGGCACCCAGACAGCAATTCCCAAAAAAGGTGAATGAAAGAATATGCATTCCAAATAAGTTGGTCAGAAGAAATTGAGGGGAAAATGCTTCGTTTTCACTTAGTGCTTAAAATTTAGAAATATGTGCTCATGAGAAATAGCTCAGAGCTTTCTTAGCAATATCTCCCAGTAAACAAGACTTCTACTAATTTACCATCCTATCTTTGCCTAGAATATAATAATAGCAAATAGAGAACAGGAGAAGGGGAAAAAACTAGGTAAATACTAGGGCTATGATTCATTTTAAAAATATACTTCCACTCCACCATACCTGAAGTTGATTACAAAATACTAGATTAAATTATAGTAGTCGCTTTTGAACCCCAAATGGGATCACTCAGAAGATAGTCAGAAGACAAATTGGGAGACCCACCAAGCCCGCCTTACAGGTATTTGAGGCCCCTGGGATTAACTTGCCTCCACCCGCTGAGTGCTTCAGCCTAGTATGGAATGTGACTGTAAACGTTCAAGGTCCTTAGACACAAATGTGCTAAAAGCTTAAACATTGTTTGCTATGTGGAGATTTTAGATCGTATTACATTATGTGTTATGGCCCAACAGACAGCCCCACCTATACCCACAAACATTTGCTGATTCTTTCGCTATCTCCCTACTCCGAGGCCTCCTAACACTCAGCCGCTTACCCGGGGTTGAGGGACAGGGGTCCACATCCAGCTGTTGTGTAAACAGTCTATAGGTGACAACAGAACAGACTACTTTTCCTTTGTCTGGGCAGTTTGAGTGGCTGTGTGGCGCAGCCCATGACACTAACCCAGGAAATGTTGGAAGGTGATGACACAGAGGACTAGATCTGAAGACGAGTTGTCTGCTCTTGCATCCCGTTGGCCTTGGTTTTGCTTGACGTGTAAGAATGGGGTAGAAGATTACAAGCATTGGAATTCAGTTTGCATAACAGCCTTGTGTATATAGAATGTGAATTGGACATAATGTGTGCTCAGGGGTGAATGGATCTGAAGTGTGAGATTTAACAGAGCGTAATGTATTTGGATGGTTTCCCCAGTTCTCTCTACTGGAAGCCTGACCCTACTGTCCTGTGTGGGTGTAAAGACACCCTGTTAGCCATGATTTTGAACGGTGGGCTTTTCTGCTGCTTGTATAAGTCTGAAACTGAACGTAGAAAGCCAGAGAGGAATTTGAGATTGCAAGTAAACCCTCAGCTCCAGAGACCCTTTGTTACAGACAGGAAGGGACATGTGCTCATTATTTTCATGTAGCTAAGAAATAGAAGTTCAACTTAGGTTTAAATGTAATTTAACCTAAATTCCTATGACGACTTCTAACAAGTTAATTAGATTTGCCCAGGTGCTTAAAAGTCCTACTGGGCATATTTTTTGTAGTTTTATTTATCTCACTCCAGAAAAACAGCAACTGCGGAAGGGGTATGTACATTGGAGCAGTTGGGTCATTAACCTTTCTTGAATATTTAATATGTGCTAGACCGATGCTTCTCAGAAAACTTCTAAATAAAAATTTAGCAAATCAGGGCTTCCCTGGTGGCGCAGTGGTTGGGAGTCCGCCTGCCGATGCAGGGGACACGGGTTCGTGCCCCGGTCCGGGAGGATCCCACATGCCGCGGAGAGGCTGGGCCCGTGAGCCATGGCCACTGGACCTGCGCATCCAGAGCCTGTGCTCCGCAACGGGAGAGGCCGCGACAGTGAGAGAGAGGCCCGCGTACCGAAAGAAAAAAAAAAATTAAGCAAATCAAATCCAACAATATATAAAAATTATAATACATCATGACCATGTGTGGTTAATCCCAGGAATGCAGGTTGGCTTAAGATGTGAGAATCAACCGATTAATTCATTATATTTACAAACTAAAAAAAAGGAAAAAAACCTATGTGATAATACACACAGAAAATAGCATCTGTCAAAATCCAACATCCATTCCTGACAAAACCTCTCAGCAAACAGGAATAGAAGAGACCTTCATCAATCTGATAAAAGGCGTCTATGAAAAACCCACAGCTAACGTCATACTTATGGTGAAAGACTGAAAGCATACTCTCTAAAATAAGAAACAAGATCAGTTTGTCCATTTTCATCACCTCTATTTAAAATTGTACTGGATAGTCTAGCCAGAGAAATGAGTTAAGGAAAAGGACTAAAGAGTAGAAAGGAAAAAGTAAAAGTGTCTAAATTCACAGATGACGTGATAGCCTATGTAGAAAATACGATGGATCTGTTAAAAAGCTGCTGCAGCTAGTAAGCGAGTTGGGGAAAGTTGCAAGATACAAGATCGATATACAAAAATAACTCTTCCTATATACTGGCATGGAACAGTAGGAAATTAAAATACCATGTACAACAGCATAAAAAGTGAAATGCTTAGGGATAAATTGGACAAAATATGTAAAAGACATGTACGGGTAAAGCTATAAAACATTCTTGAGAGAAATTAAATAATTACCTACATAAAAAGTCAGATATGCCTTGTTCAAAGGGCAAGACTCAATATAGTTAAAATGTCACTTCCCCCAAAACTGATCAATACATTTAATGCAATCCTAGTCAAAATCCCAGTAGGATTTTTTAATAGATACTGACGAACTGCTTCTCAAATTCATATGGAAATGCAAAGAAGCTAGAATAACCAAAACAACTTGAAAAAGTAGAAAAAAGGTGGCAAAACACTACCCAGTTTCAAGAATTATTATTAAGCTCCTGTAATCAAGACAGTGTGGTATTGATATAAAGATAGACAAATATATCAATGGAATAGAACAGAGAACCTATTGATTCATGCACGTATATATGGACAACTGAATTTTAACGTAGGTGCAAAAGCAATTCAGTAGAGAAAGGATAATCTTTGCAAAAAAAAAAAAAAAAAAACCGTGACGGAACAACTAGGATATCCATAAACCAAAAAAAAGAAAAAAAGAAACTTTGATTTCTATCTCCTATGACATACACAACATATTTGATCTGTGATCAAAATGTGATGCCTAAAAGTATAAAACTTCCGTAAGAAAATAGAAGGGAAATGTTTTGTCTTGGATTAGGCAAAGCCTGCGTAGATGCAAAACCAGAATGTGATCTATAAAAGAACACATTGATAATATGAACTTGATCAAATTTTTAAAACTCTGCTCTTTAAAGTCACTGTTAAGAGAATCGTAAGACAAGCACAGACTGGGATAAAATGTTTGCAAATCATATATCTGATAAAGGATTTGTATCCAGAATATAAAGACAACTCTCAAAATTTAATAATAAAGAAAAGAGCCACCCAATAAAAATTGGCAAAATTCTTGATAGGTAGGATGCTCTTCTCCATACCTAATTTCAGAGACCCAGGATCTTCCCATCATGTGGGTTTGCTGTCTTCCACAATTGCTGAAAAGGGGGAAAGAGCAGGGGGGATCTACAAATGAGGGGTTTTACGAGCCAGGCCTGGTGGGGTGTGGTGTACATCACTCCTGCCCATGTTTCACTGGCCACACTCTGTCATGTGATCACACCGAACTGCCCAACAAAAGAGGAAAATGGGTTTAGCAAACAGCTAGTTCATCTCTTCCACATTCTGTGTCATTAGAATTAGTGACTATCAGGGGATGCTGAAATTAAGGTGGTGTTATGGCAAATAAGAATATTCTACAGTAAATCCCAAGCAGAAAATCTACTTCCTGCTAGAGTGAAAGAAGGATTTGTCTATGATAAAAATCATGAAAAACAAAAAAGAGTTAAGGAAATCACTGGACCAAATGTCCAAACAACAAAAAGTGTTACCCTAAATACACAATTTTTCAAATTCTTTGTAAGTATTTACGGAAGTTTTATAATGTGACTTGCATCGTGTTAGATATGCTGGTATCTAACAAATAACTATAAGAGATTATCTTTGCACACAAAGGCTTTACTCTTTTAAAATCGGAAACTTTGCATTGGGCACCCAGACAGCAATTCCCAAAAAAGGTGAATGAAAGAATATGCATTCCAAATAAGTTGGTCAGAAGAAATTGAGGGGAAAATGCTTCGTTTTCACTTAGTGCTTAAAATTTAGAAATATGTGCTCATGAGAAATAGCTCAGAGCTTTCTTAGCAATATCTCCCAGTAAACAAGACTTCTACTAATTTACCATCCTATCTTTGCCTAGAATATAATAATAGCAAATAGAGAACAGGAGAAGGGGAAAAAACTAGGTAAATAGTAGGGCTATGATTCATTTTAAAAATTAGAATTTTACAGTACATGCCAAACAAATGTGTAAAACATTATTACAATACCATGGGTTTGACCCAATTTAACTCTTTTTTCCCTTCGTTTATTTCTCATGACATCATAGGGGTAAAGAAATCCTCTTTCCGGTTGGGTAGAGTTATCTCTCGTTTCATCTGTAAATATGAGAACTGTGGTCCTTTATCCTTAGTCATTCATGGTATGCATAGTGGAGTTTGAAAAAAATGTTATTTTTTTGCCCTGGCCTCACAGTTACTTTTAGAAAGAGAAATAATAAACTGCTTGAACTGTGGCAGGTGATATCCCAATTACATAATTTGTAAAGGGGGAAGTTAACAGAGATCTAGGGGGCACAGCAAATATTGAGTACGGAGTGGAGGTCAAAGAAATGAGGCAAGGCTGGGAATGTGAAAGATGGGGCAAGAGGTTGGAGCCTATGGGAAAAGAGTTGATGGGACGTTCGAAGATGGGGTGTAAACAAAAGATTTTGAGTACAAGGATGCTAAAGATGCAGTCTTACATCATTTTGTGTGTTACAGGGTAAATGCCATCCTTTGCCTCCAACCTTCAGTAAAAAACTGCTAAACACAGAGCTTTGTGTCCTTGGTACTTTGAATGGCATCTAGCATAAGGTAATAAGAATAACTGTGTCAATTCAGGTCGTCTGAGAAGCAGATACACAGATGGAGAAAATACCAGTGAAAGATAAGGGGGAGGTAGAACAGCAGGAGGCGGGGAGAGCCTTTAATCCGTGATGCACGAAAGAAGGAAGGAAGCGAGATTGGGTCAGGAGCCTCCTGGCCAGCAGTGCAGCTCTGAGACCATCGTGGCCTAGACGATGGGGACTCCCAGAGCAAAGCTCTGCCATTAGGGAATCCGCGTCAGATAGGGACTGGGATCTAGTCTCCTTTCCTGCTAATTCTTTGGCTGGGAGTGGCCCTGAGGCAGTGTAGCCGTGGCAGGAATGTCATCGCAGATCTGTAGGTACCACTGGCGGCTGTCTGCTAACCACACTCCTGGCAGCAAATAGTCCTGAAGGGAGATCTGACTGGTACAACCCCATGACCACTAAAATAGTTGAGCTCAAAAGGGTGACGCAGTCCAAACACCACTAATTCGTCAGAAGAAGGAATTAGAGTCAAAAACAACTAGGAGAAGTCCAAGCCCCCCCCTGCCCCCATGAATCCCTGGAGGATCTGTACTGCTGTTGGGATGGAGGTACCACCTGATTTAGTGAGAATCAAAAGGGAAAGCATGGCTGGGCTGACATCTGGGTTACAGCCTGAGTCTTCTTAAAGAATAAAAGTTCAGCCAGGTCTCATTCCTCATCTGTGCATTTTGTCTAGCCATCAACTCAAAAGTAGGTGGAAAAGTTCTCAACCAAAACACCTCCTACAAAATGGCCGATCGTGAAGGACAGATAAGAGAGGTGTCTAGTTGTTTGTAAACTACTTAATATATGATCTGGGAGTGTTAATAGCTCCTTTTCAGAGGTCTTTTCTTCACATCCGATGCGTTTAGATGCGGTCTCCAATTCTGTGCCTAGCTGAATGGGGGCGACAGTGGCAGATTCAGGTATAGCTTTTTTTAAAGTTGCCACCAAAATGTCAGCCACTGGTGATTTTTTCCCCATAAAATGGACTTTGCACTATCTTGGAGAGTCCAGTGCTAATAACGATAAAAGAAGCTGCTTTCTCAATGGCTTTCTGAACAGAATATTGCCTTTCGACCCATACTGTAAACGTCCCTCTTCCCGTCATAGCAAAACACTAAGTTGATGTACATCTTAGACTTGACGTTTATCTTAGGGAAGGTTGTTTTTCTCTAACTGAATTTGTTTTAGAATATATTGCATTTATATCAATATCCTGATCACTCTGGAGACATTCAACTACAAAAAGCATTCATTTTCAACTTATAAAACACGTAATACTGTGGGTTCAGAATTTTTTCTTCCATTTTGACACTATGAGCATGTCCTAGGGATGATGTCAGTTCTGGGCGCATGAAGGACAGTCATGTATTCCAATATCAAACCCAGATGGGTACAGTTTTAACACCCATGACAGGTCTCCCTGCTCTAGGCTGACCAGCTCGTCATAGTTTTCCCAGGACTTTCCCAGGCACTGAAAGTCCTGTATCTTGGGAACCGCCCCAGTTCTGGGTAAATGGGACAATCGGTCACCTGTGTTTAACCTCGAGCAGAAAAAGGAAGTGCCGTCATCAGGTGGTCATTCTTGGCTGGCAAATTACACTCCTGTTTACTTTCAAAGATGGTGAAAAAGCAGGACCCTATAGACATCTTCGATTGCTGTCACAATATTTCAAACATTTAAGACTTACACTGGTTTAGGGTATCTAGTGGATTTGCCTGTAGTTACTGATTTATCAGAATATATTCTTCTTAAATCCTGAACACATAAAACAATACTGCTTATTTTCCAAAAGCAGTGAAGGGATGGAAACAATTGTATTTTCAACAATCTACATATATATTTATTGTTTGTCCTCTCTCTTGAGTTCACTTTTTTTCAGCTTCTAACTCCTTGGAGCTGCCCTAAACAAAGAAATCAAATTAGCAGTAAGCTGAACCATGCACGCATTGCTTCTCTTCTTTAACTTCAGTCTCTGTGTGTGTGTGTGTAGATGTGTGTATATATATATACACATATATGTATATTTCATAGCACATCTTGCAAATCAATAAATCATAGGGGAGAAAAATGTAAAAAGTGGTGGTTCATTCCTCAAAACAAATGCAGTCCAACTGAATTACTATTTCAGTTTGCATCATGACAAAGCCAATTGGGAATTTCCAGACGCAGCAGAGGTAAAAATGCCAACTTTATTAAAATGTAAGCCAAAGCGAAATCACAGTCTAAAACTGAAATGGGATTGAGGAAAAGGCTGATTTTGTTTGGCATGTACTGTAAAATTCTAATTTCATGTAGGTTAAAAAAAAACGAACGCCCACCCTTATATAGCCATAGAGGGAAAGAAAAGCCCACACTAAGCTGATTGTCCCTGGTTCTTAGATTTTTTATGTTAATAATGATACTCTAAATTGTTGATAATATTTTGGCACTCGATTGATAATGACATTGGAAGATTTCATGAACTAAAACAAATTATTTTAGTAGAGATCATCAAAAGGGAGATACAATTTGATCTTGGGAGACCAACTTGGGCCTACCACGTAGCTATCCATATCATACAGCTGAAGTCATAGAGGAGCCGTGTTTTTTAGAAAAGATTGGAAGTATGAGTACACCTTTCTATAAACCACAGAAAGCCATTTTTTTTCCAGTGCTTTAAGTAGGACTTCTCTTAGACAGATGATCCACTTATCTGTATATAACCTACACAGGAAGGCCTCAGGGAGTGACATTTTCACAACGATTGGAAGGATACACACTTAGGAAAGTCAGGCTTCTCTGAAACTTCAGGTGTCATTTCCCTTAGAATGATGACCTAATGCTGAACGCAGGACATCTCACTTCAAGAAAACCATTATATTAAAAGTAAAAACTTCTGACCAGTGAAAAACCTACCGTACACAAAATTGAAAGACAAAAGACGAATATGACAGATGAAGAGCCGATGCTATTAAGATAGAAAGAGTTTTTACAAATCAATACCCAAAAGACATGTACAGGCCAGTCACAGAAAAAACAATGAATAGATTTTAAACAAATGAGGCTCCACCTTCAGCCACGATTAAGTGAGTGTCTATTAAAACAACTTAAGAGTAAACATGAAAACCACACCATGTCAACTGGCGATCCCCTTTGCTATTGCTTAGATGAATAATAAAGAACGTGAGGAATGTTCGTCTGATCTCCTGAAAATAAGAAAATATGTGGGGCACAATGGCTTAAATAAGTCCAGATTTACTTTTCTCACGTAATTTGAAGTTTAGAGGTACGTGGCTGCTGGCAACCCAGAGCCCCCGAACCATAGCATGGGGAACCATGTCTGCAATCAAGTCAGTAAGGAGTGAGGAGGGAGGGAGGGAGGGAGCAGTGCTGGCACACCCATCCCTTTATTAGGTAAATGAAATCGTACCTAGATAGGTCCCAACGGACTTTGATTTATACCCTACTGGCTAGAACTGTGATGTATTGAACACACAGAACTGAAAGGAAGACTGGGAAAGTCTTAGCTTAATGATGGGAGGCAACATCTTAATTGTGCTGGTGGTAACTGCACACTTAAAAAGGATGCATTTGATTGTATATAAAGTTTAGTTAAAACAAAAGAAAATGTACACACCCCTTATGTCAGCAACCCTACTTCTAGGAATATATCCTTCATATATATCTGCACATGTATGCAGTGGTCACACAAGATCTTCATGGCATTGTCTGTAATAGTCAGTCTGAAAACAAGATGAATGTCCACCATCTGGGGATTGTTAATGCAGCATAGCCTGTGCCATCACGGCGCATGTTTTACTGCATCTCACGATTTTTTAATTAGACCCACCCACAGACCTCCCATTTGGCCAACTGCACCAAGTCAAGTCCTAAATGTACAATGAAATATTATTTAGCCATTAGAAAAAGTGGGTCATTCTATGTGGATGGAAGAGGAGCAATGGCCAAGATAACCTTGTCCAGTTAAAAAAAAAAAAAAGCAAGGTTAAGAACAGTGTACACAGTCTGCTCACATATTTGTTGATAACTATGGGGAGGGGTAGGTTTTATACATTGTATATATCATATATTATGTCTGTGTATGCACAGAATATATAACAGTAGCAAGAGTTGCTTCTGGGGAGGACTGGAATCTGGATGCCTGGGGTGAAAATGAAATGTAGTTTACCCTGCATATCCTTTGATAAGGCTTAATCATTATTTCAACATTGTACAAGCATACTAATCTTTTAATGAAAAGTGGCCGGTTATTTTATGATCAAAATGAGAAGAAGTTAAAAATGAAAGCATTTAGAATTTGCAGAAACACATTTTTTCCCTACCCCACACACTGATACAAGAATGATTCTTCTTCCTATTGGATTGGCTACTATTCTTAAATTAGTAAGTAGTGTTTCGTTGGGGCCAAATATCTCAGTGGGGAATGGGGGCCCAAACAGTTTAGCATGAAACAAACGTGGGAAAATATAAAACAGATTCCAGCGTGCTCTGGAGGTCCATACTAGTTCTCTTGACCACTCCCTTAGAATGGAGTGCCTGTTTCAATTATAGCTCACGTTATGCAAAATACACCCCATTTCCCCTAACACTCCCCCCGCACCCACACACACTCATTCTCATAACCACCTTGGGAAATACCACTCTTGTCCTTGCTTTACAGAGCAGCGAGAGGAAACCCAAGACGATGGTGGTTTGCTGAAGTTATAATGAGGCATTGGAACTCTGAGTATGTGTGTAGTCTCATCTGTCTTTCAGAGAGAGAGAGCGGGAGAGGGAAGGAGGGCGGCAGAGAGAGAGAAAGAGAAAGAGAATGTTAGTTAAATATAGAACAGACTGGTTTGTTATGGTTTGTGTCATAACTTCATATGTTAGTGGGAGGCTCAGGGGAAAAGAAAAAAATATGAACCCTTTTCCTCCCTTCACTGTCTCAAATAAGCTTGAGGAAGCTGATGAATATGACACATGTGGTAAAAAGAGTGCAGGGGGCCAAACCAGAGGACTGTACGTGGGTCAAGCTTAAAATCGCGAAATGAAGTAAGATACCAGTTGGGATAGCACGGATTGTGCTACGCTAAAAAAGACCTCCAAACTCCTAGTCAGGTAGCACAATGAGGTTTATTTTGTTTTTACAAAAATAAATTTTATTTTTTTCTTCCCGTTTTATTGAGATACAATTGCCGTACAACACTGTATACGTTTAAGGTGTACAGCCTCATGATCTGACTTACATACATCATAAAATGATCACCACAGTAAGTTTAGTGAACATCTTCTCATATGGATACAAAATTTTAAAGATAGAAAAAAGTTGTTTTTCTTATGAGAACTCTTAGGATTTACTCTCTTAATAGCTTACATATATGACATACAGCGGTGTTAATTATATTTATCATGTTGTACATTACATCCCTAGTACTTATTTATCGTTTTCTCATTGAAGTATAGTTGATTTACAATACTAGTTTCAGGTGTAAAACATAGTGATTCAGTATTTTTATAGATTATATTCCATGTAAAGCTATTATAAAATATTGGCTATATTTCCCTGTACTGTACAATATTTCCTTGTAGCTTACTTATTTTATACATAGTAGTTTGTGTTTCTGAGCCCCCTAGCCCTATCTTGCCCCTCTCCCCACTGGTAAACACCAGTTTGATCTCTGTATCTGTGAGTGTCTGTTTTGTTATATTAGTTTGTTTGTTTTATTTTTTAGATTCCACATATAAGTGATAATGTACAATACTTGTCTTTCTCTGACTTATTTCACTAAGCATAACACCTTCTAGGTCCATCCATGTTATTTCAAATGGCAGGATTTCATGATAAGGGGTTAATATCCAAAATATACAAACAGCTCATATAACTCAATATCAAGAAGACAAACAACCTGATTAAAAATGAGCAGAAGAAGACGTAAATAGACATTTTTTCCAAAGAAGACATACAGATGGCCAACAGGCACATGAAAAGAAGCTCCACATCACTAAGCATCAGAGAAATGCAAATGCCATGGCTAGGACTTCCAAAACTATGTTGAATAAAAGTGGCGAGAGTGGACATCCTTGTCTTGTTGCTGATCTTAGAGGAAATGCTTTCAGCTCTTCACTGTTGAGTATGATGTTAGCTGTAGGTCTGTCATATACGGCCTTTATTATGTTGAGGTAGGTTCCCTCTATACCCACTTTCTGGAGAGTTTTTATAAGTGTGTGTTGAATTTTGTCAAAAGGTTTTTCTGCATTTGTTGAGATGATCATATGGTTTATATTCTTCGATTTGTTAATACGGTGTATCACGTTGATTGATGGGTCAATATTGAAAAATCCTTGCATCCCTGGGATAAATCCCACTTGATCATGGTGTATGATCCTTTTAACATATTGTCGGATCTGCTTTGCTAGTATTTTGTTGAGGATTTTCGCGTCTCTGTTCATCAGTGATACTGGCCTGTAATTTTCTTTTTTTTTTTTTTTTTTGTGGTATCTTTGTCTGGTTTTGGTGTCAGGGTGGTGGTGGCCTCATAGAATGAGTTTGGAAGTATTCCTTCCTCTGCAGTTTTTTGCAATAGTTTGAGAAGGGTAGGCGTTAGCTCTTCTCTAAATGTTTGATGGAATTTGCCTGTGAAGCCATCTGGTCCTGGGCTTTTGTTTGTTGGGAGTTTTTAAATCACAGTTTCAATTTCAGTACTTGTGCTTGGTCTGAGGTTTATTTTTTTAATCACATCTGATAAATAGCAGATGTCTGTAAAGGGTGCTTCTCTATGTCATTCTGCCTCTGGAACCCAGGCTAATAGACTTACCAGCATGCGGAACATCACCAGTCATGACAGCAGGGGGAAGAGAGTGCTGCAGGGTCTCACAATGACAATAAAATTCCCCAGCTGGGAAATGACACAAGTCACTTCTTCCCACAGCACATTGGCTATTGCTAGTCACATGACTCTGAACAACTGGACACAGCTCTAGGGGAGAGGAGACGCAGATATGTGTGAACGGGAGAAATCTCTACCACCAGAACGAAAGCAAAGGCAGGCTAGAAGAATAGTGAGCTGGGATCTGATGGAACGACGGCCCTTGTGATTTCTCTACCTTGGAGTCATCCTTCAGGACCTAAGAAAAAAATTGCATCTTGGGCTAAGTTTTTGATTAAGAGAATAATCCTTATTGGTGAACTTTGAGATCCCTAGAACGTTCATACCAGACCCCCAGGTTGACATAGGAGGCAAATACATTAATTAGTGTCATATTTATACTTCATCCAACCACTGTAATAGTTTTGAAATGTACTTTTTTTCACTATATTAAACTGGTCACTCTTGGAAATGGCATCATCTTGCATTTGCAGTATAGGTCTAGACTTAGTCAAAGTTTTCTTCTGCATCTGCCCAAAGTCGTCCCTGGCTCCTAGTGACCAGTAATGGAATCAAGGTCCTGGTGTGGCATCTCTAGAATTACTGCTGTCACTCACTCCTTGAACATTCTCAGCCTTCAGCCTAAAGGATATAGATACAGATATATGGGCACATGTAGATACATCATTGGGTCTAATTCCCTCCTTTCCCTGGATGACTCATCTCTCTTGTAGTTTGACAGAGTACGAGAAAAGTGAATAGAGGTCTATTTGGCTAACTGAGAAGAGAGTTTAGTGGCCTTGAATGAAAAAGAATACAGACTTAATTAGTTCAGGAAAGTCACCCCCCCCCAAAAAAAAAAAAAACAAGAAACAAAAACCAAAACCCAAATATGGCAACAAAAAAATAACAACAAACTCTAGGAAAAGGGGAGAATCTGATTTCCAGGGTGGCTACCTTGTATTATTTTAAATGTCTCATTTTTAACAAGAAATTATGAGATATGGAAAGGAATAATAAAGTATGGACCATCCACTAGGGGAAAAAAACAGTCAATAGAAACTGGCCCCGAGAAAGCCAGATTTTGGCCTTACTAGACAATTAGGGCTTTTTTTGTTTTTGTTTTGTTTTGGGGTTCTTTTGTTGTTGTTTGGTGTTTTTTTTTTGGCTGCCTCGGGTCTTTGTTGCTGCGCAGGCTTTCTCTAGTTGCGGTGTGCAGGGGCTACTCTTCCTTGTGGTGCACGGGCTTCTTATTGCGGTGGCTTCTCTTGTCGCGGAGCATGGAATCCAGGCGCGTGGGCTTCAGTAGTTGCAGCACTGGGCTCAGTAGTTGTGGCTCGCGGGCTCTAGAGCACAGGTTCAGTAGTTGTGGCGCATGGGCTTAGTTGCTCCGCGGCATGTGGGATCTTCCTGGACCAGGGCTCGAACCCGTGTCCCCTGCATTAGCAGGTGGATTCTTAACCACTGTGCCGCTAGGGAAGTCTCTAGACAATGACTTTAAATCAGCTATTTTAAATATGTTCAAAGAACTGAAGGAAACCATGTCTAAAGAACTAAAGAAGAGTGTGAGAATATCTCACCAAATAGAGAATATTAATGAAGAGCTGGAAATTATTTTTTAGGAGCCAAATAGAAAATCTGGAGTTGCAAAGTATAATAACTGAACTGAAAAATTTACTAGAGGGGCTTAACAGATTTGAGCAGATAAAGACACCAGAATGAAAACAGCAGGCACCAAATATTCCCACTTTCAATTCTCAAAGTCCATAGAACTCAATGAGAGTTGGGGGGCCCCAAATAGCTGCAATTTCCTCACCGCTTCCCTCAACCTGTATGGGTAGAAGACTGCGAATACAGTGGAGAATCATCAGAGAACATCTCTAAATTTTAAATCAAGTGCTGGAGAAGGTTCTAGAGCATCATTATTAGAGATGAAGGACGTCATTTAATTCCGTAGTTGGCTGTTTGCCTGTGTAACGGACTTGCTGATTTCTTCTCTGGGACTGAGGAGCCTGGCAATCAATGTAGAGAGATAGCAATACAGAGACCAAGGAATGCTCACTCTGGGTGAACCTGGACGTTTGGGTTTCCCACGAGTCAAACAGACGCAAAGAAATGTACTTGGTCTTGAGTCATCACGTCATGATGGCTGCCTATTTGGCCAGCGGCAATTTTTGCAGTGGGTTCAAGCTGAAGTATATGCTTCATGCGTGAGAACTGTGTGGTGGGAGGATCCATCCCAAGGTGCTTCTACAAAAATACATCCATGAGCCTCAGGTCAGATGGAGTGTTTGGTTTCATGCATGCACGAGGCCCCTAAGGACGAGCAGGGATAGTCAACAGAGAAGACCGCAAAAGCCCTCTTCTGTCGGGGATGTCTGCCCCAGGTACCACCACCCCTGTTCTTTCTTCCTAGGCTGTGATACAGAACAGGAGGAAAGAACCCAGAAGAGGGCAGTATGAAAGAAGTCAAAAATCTCTCCCCCCCATTCAAAACCCTTCAGGCCAAGGCCCCGTACTGGGCACCCAGATAAAGTGTTCCTGATAAATTGAATATGAGATTGAAGTTTAAACTGGACTGGCCCGGGCATTTTCGAAGATCAGAATAGGCAGGCAACTAAAGGATCTGCCCGGGATATCTTGGAGGAAGGAGAAGGGAGCTGGAACAGAGAATGTTTGAAAGGAGTAGCTGGAAAAGAAATGTTCTTGTCATGTTCTCTAAATCGGTTCTGAATAGATATCGTGGAAATTATCACAGTGAGTGAGTACACCGGGCGACAGAATTGTTGGTGTCATTCTTGTGTATCTTGAAAACACATCTACTAGGTAACCATGCCAAACTTTTGAGTTTCTTCTCTTCTTTGTGCCTCAGATCACTCATCTAGAAAATGAACTGGTTTTACCAAATAATCTCTAGAAGTACCTCTAACTTTCTTTAGCACAGAAACCAGTCATTGGATACCAGTAAGTAACCCACTTATTTGTAGCACTTTACAAATAATCCAATACTTACAAACACCCTGCAGGTTGTTAAGAGAGATATTCTTGGTCCCTTTTATTTGTTTTTATTTTTTGCGGTATGCGGGCCTCTCACTGTTGTGGCCTCTCCCGTTGCGGAGCACAGGCTCCGGACGCGCAGGCTCAGCGGCCCTGGCTCACGGGCCCAGCCGCTCCGCGGCATGTGGGACCTTCCCGGACCGGGGCACGAACCCGCGTCCCCTGCATCGGCAGGCGGACTCCCAAGCACTGCGCCACCAGGGAAGCCCTTCTTGGTCCCTCTTAAGATAAGGAGGATCATGAGGCTTCGAGAGGCCAAATGACTTGGCCAACTTCCCCCAGCTGGTGAATGGCAGAGTGAGTGCCGTGAATCAAGGCTACTAACTGCAGAGCATGTCTTCTCTCCAGTAAATCACACCATTTCATGCGTAGTCCAATTCCTGCGTATGTCATCCAAAATGTTTTCCAAAATGCTGTTTTTATCTCTTAATATTTCACGCATTATGAGAGCGTAATACTTGTGAGCAAGAAAGAACAGTCTGCAAAAGTTTCCTAAGTGCTGGAGCAGGTCGCTGGTGGTAGTGGAAGGGGCAGTACTACAAGTTGTACCTCCGTGGAGGGTCCGAAGACATGTATCTGGACTGGCCAGGAAAAGAGGCTATGGGTTGCAGGGAAATGAGGAACCTGCAAAAGTCATCTAAGAAGTTTCTTTCACTTGGGCTAACATCAGAGAGAAGCAAGTTGGTTGGTGACCCGACAGCAAGATCAAGAAGAAAGAGAAATGCTGGAATCTTTTTTGTATTTACTTTCATAAAAATAAAAAGCCCCTCCAGAGAGTTCCAGGTTGACATTCTGTTCCAATAGATAGTGCTGGAGAATGATAGACATCCAGGCACTTCACATGACAATATTTGTGTAAAAGCATTTGGAATCGTGTCTGTTATCCTGAGAATGACATCCTGGGGAAAGTGCGTGTTTCTTTGGATTTTTAAATCTACAAGTATCTACCGTTATGTGAGGCCAGCTCTTATTTACACAAAGGATCGCCTTCCAACCTCCTGTCCACTCGGAATTCTTGAAGCTCTGCATTACATTGTTTTATCGTGTGGTCATGTGTTTTGGGTTACCCTCATCGTAAACTGCAGCTGCAGGAAGGAACTGTGTACCGAGTCTAGTTTAAACTTAATCAGATCTTCCACATGGGAAAAAATTTAAACCATCCTATTGTGGTACATGTTTATTGTGACGACAAGAGCAGGGGGTGTTTGGTTTTCTGTATTTTTGGTTTAGGACATTGGGCTTTCGAAGCCCCCTGGGACGTTGACCTTTATAGAGGAAATCCACTGCGACCTCAGTATTCAAAGATGGACGTGTCTAAGTAGGTCTCTGTGGAGAAGAAAGTGGAGGCCAAGGTGATTGAGAGACTCCAGGCCCACCCCTTTCCTTCTCAAGGGTGATCAAGTCTGTGAGGTCCCCTCTGAGCTGGCCGCTTCACCCAGATAGGGGCTAGTTTGTCCCTGACCCCCAAATTGCTTAGAACTAGAAATATTTTTATTAAAGTCGACCTGGAATTCATAGATTCCCTGAACCTAAAGTCCAGAATCTACCTTCAGGGTAGATGTGGTAAAAATAAGAAAGGGACACGGGGCTTCCTTGGTGGTGCAGTGGTTGGGAATCCGCCTGCCAATGCAGGGGGCACGGGTTCGATCCCTGGTCTGCGAGGACCCCACATGCCGCGGAGCAGCTGAGCCCGTGCGCCACGACTGCTGAGCCTGAGCGCTAGAGCCCGAGAGCCACAAATGCTGAAGCCCGTGCGCCTGGAGCCCGTGCTCCGCAGGAAGAGAAGCCACCGCAATGAGAAGCCCGCGCGCCACAGCTAGGGAGAGCCCACGCACAGCAGCGGAGAACCAACGCAGCCAAAAATAAACAAATAAAAATAAATTAATTAATTAAAAAAAATAAAGGGACAGAAGAGATTTTCCAAGGAACACATAATCAGGTCCAAATATAGAGTTTTCATGGGACATTCAAGCCAGTTTCCTAAGTTTCCTTTGCCTGGGATGGGCCCTCAAGCAGTATTTGTTTAGTAATTCAAGAGGCTTCGACTCTATCTTCTTTCCCACGGTATGGGAAAGGGTCTTCTATGAAAGCCTGTTCCCTCTCCCTCTGCCAATGTCTGTGCATGCATACATGCTCACCCACCTCTAGCACCCGTACCAGCACCATCAAAGGTCAAATGAAGGTATCTGTCTCCTCAGAGATAGTGGTCACCATGACCAAAACATACACACTCACACATAGATTTACATGAAAAAGATGCTTTTATTCATGTTCTTTCTGTAGTATTACACTTCAGAGCATGGGATGGTAGAGATATAGATGAAAAATGAGAATGAAATGCACCACGACCAGCTGGGTCTTAGGTGACTCTACCCTGCTCGTATTTATGGGATGAGTTAGTCTGTATTCCAAAAGTGGGCGTACCTGCCTTACTGAAGAGGGGACCAAGGGGACAGGCAAAGGGAGTGAAAGAAAAATCCTTTGACAGGACAGTTAGCAATTTGATAAATGTGAAGTATGGTAGGTCTGGGGCACCTTTGAATTTCCACTGTCCTTTTTCTCCCGGGAATGCATTCTGTTGTACATGTTGAAGCATCCAGAATCTAATCATGAAGAAATCCTTAAAGATTAGCAGTTGCCTTATATCACAGGCCATCGTCAGCTACATTGGTTCTTTATTCACGGCGAAGAAGGACTCAGCTACATGATGTACTTAGTTCCTATACTTAAGGACAAACAAAATTGCAAATTATTTCATCAACACCATTAGAGTAAAATGGAAACATAACTTATAAATACATTTAACTCTGGTTCTGACAGACCTAGGGGCAGGACAGGAATAAAGATGCAGCCTTAGAGAATGGACTTGAGGACACGGGGAGGGGGAAGGGTTAGCTGAGACGAAGTGAGAGAGTAGCAGTGACATATATACACTACCAAATGTAAAACAGATAGCTAGTGGGAAGCAGGTGCATCACACAGGGAGATCAGCTCGGTGCCTTATGACCACTTAGAGGGTTGAGATAGGGAGGGCGGGAGGGAGACGCAAGAGGGAGGGGATATGGGGATATACGTATACATATAGCTGATTCACTTTGTTGTACAGCAGAAACTAACACAACATTGTAAAGCAATTATACTCCAATAAAGATGGTAAAAAAATGAACAAGGTAAAAAAACACATTTAAATTTTTTATTGTCCATAGCTCCTTTTTTTTTTTTTTTTTTTTTTTTTTTTTTTTTTGCGGTAGGTACGCGGGCCTCTCACTGTTGTGGCCTCTCCCGTTACAGAGCACAGGCTCCGGACGCGCAGGCTCAGTGGCCATGGCTCACGGGCCCAGCCGCTCCGTGGCATGTGGGATCTTCCTGGACCAGGGCACGAACCCACATCCCCTGCATTGGCAGGCGGACTCTCAACCACTGCGCCACCAGGGAAGTCCTGTCCATAGATTCTTTTAATGGAATTTTTAAAATTTTTTATATTGGAGCATATTTGATTTACGATATTGTGTTACTTTCAGGTGTAGAGCAAAGTGATTTAGTTAGACATATACATATATCTGTTCTTTGTCAGATTCTTTTCTTATATAGGTTATTACAGAATATTGAGTAGCGTTCCCTGTGCTATACAGTAGGTCCTTGTTGATTGTCTATTTTATATATAGTAGTGTGTATATGTTAATTCCAAACTCCTAATTTATTCCTCCCCCCACCTTTCCCCTTTTGTAACCATTTATTTTCCATTTTGTAAATAAGTTTATTTGTATCATTTTTTAGATTCTACATGTAAGCAATATCACATGATATTTGTCTTTCTCTGGCTTATTTCACTGAGTATGATCATCTCTAGGTCCATCCATGTTGCTGCAAATGGCATTATTTCATCCTTTTTATGGCTGAGTAATATCCCATTGTATGTATGTACCACATCTTCTTTATCTATTCCTCTATCGTGGGACGTTTAGGTTGCTTCCGTGTCTTGGCTGTTGTAAATAGTGCTGCAGTGAACATCGGGGTGCATGTATGTTTTCGAAGTATGGTTTTCTTTGGTGTCTGTAAAAGTAATAAACAGAAACCTCAGTTAAATAGAGCTGGGAGACAAGAAGGGGGCGCTGTCATGCCCTGTGACTATAGCAGAGCCCAGCAGGAAGAAGAAAGACTCCTCTTCTTTCATGGCGAGGGTTGAGCCAATGAAAAGCCATGGACTCTTCATTTATTCTAGCCCTCCCAACTTCCTTTTCCCCTGTATGAAAGCATCCTTCTTCCTCTGCCATGTGGGGACTTGCACGAGGCTCGCCATGGTTGCAGACCCTGAATCGCAATTCTCTGCTGATCCCAAATAGACCCATCTATGCTAGAGAAATATCTGGCAGTCTATTTGTTTTAGGTCAACATGCCTATAGTTACAGTTTGGATTTTCTTGGCCACTGACCAGAGAAAGTAACAACCTCTTTTATGAAATACTTTATCCAAGCGTCAAAGTACCTCAACGGTGTTTGACAAAATCACAGAGAGTCAAAGGAAACCCTGGTTGGTCCCACTTTGGTACACGTGTGTGCATGCGTGCACCCAAACACACACTCACATAAAACTTATCACTGATCAGACCCTGTGTGGACTCACGGAACTCTGTTTTTGAGGAATGGAGCTGCAGAGGAATCTTGGCCAATATCCTGTATGAACTGAAGGCATAGGAATTAGAGCACTGCCTCGGGGACTGGCTCAGATTCCCTGCAGCTTCTAGCTGGAACTGGAATGTTCCTTCCAAAGCACTAGGGAATTGCTGCTCCACCCAGATTCTGCTGGATTATGTGATTCTTGGCACTTCGATCATGCTCAAAACTTCACACCATCTTGAAAATTCGTTTCAGAGTTCAAAGCTGGGTTGTCCCATATATGGTTGCCGACAGTCGCTGACAAAGGCCATAAACTATCAAATAGTTTGGGGCGGGGATCACAAAGCATGTTTGATTGTGCGAGTCTAGAAGCAAAAATAAATGCACACAAAACCTAAATGTATGTATATTAATTTATGTTATACACATGAGTCAGGAACCAGTATATTTTGAGATGTGTTGCTCCCCGTGGTGGCTTCATCCTATGGAAAGGCTGGGTACGGTTTGTCTACAGTGGAAGTGGTTGTCAATACATGTTTTATATGGGTTTCTTGATAATGTCAAATATTTGTGGCCGAGTTCTTTTTGGCTCTGAATGAAGAGTCATAATGTGACTGTCGATGGCCTACTTGGAGGAGAAAAAGAGTTGCTTCTGACATTTTCTTCTTATTAGCTTGAAGTTGCGTTAACAGTATTACCTGTACCCATGGTTTCCTTACAGAAAACTTTGAAGACCATTGGTCCATTATGTGAGCTTTATTCTAGTTAAAATTAGACAATAACATTTTAAGTTCACTTAATAGGGTCTTACAAAATGTAATACGTTGAAATACTCCAGAGGGAGAGTGACTGTCATAGGGACCAAGTGTAGGGTGCCAAAGTAAAAAGTTACATAATACCAATTTTCAATTTCTACCTTGTTTTCTATTTTCAAATAAACACAAATCGATGTTTTCATCTTTCTCCCGCGCACTCCATCCGATTAGCTTGCTCACTTGGTAGTACACACGCCTCACTTTGGAGACGAAGAGAGGGGCCGTAGTGATCCAGGCTCTGAAGAACATACAGCGTGAACTGCTTATCGTCAAATGATGGCTCACATGTCCCCTCTCCAGAGACATCTTCCCTTAGAGTTGCCTCCCCTCTCCCGCAAACACAGCCCATCCTGTCGCCGTCACCATAGCACCTACCCTTCTTGGAATTACATTGTTCCCATATTGGCTCACTTACGTGTTGGTATATTATTTCCCTCTTATCCTCCATTAGAATGTAGGCACCACAAAAGCAGGCGCCCTTTCTGTTTACACCACCCTTGTCCTTAACCAGGCAATCAGTTAACCTTTTGATCAATATAAGTTTTGTTGGGTGGCCATTTACTTCACTGTTTTCAGTACAGTACACGGCTATGATAACCTTCACGGTGCTAAGTCCAACCTGGCCTTCTTCAAATCTTGCAATTACCTTCTCAGTTACTCAAATGGATAATCACATATGATCGTTGGCTTGTTGTTTGGGGGAAGAATTCCTAGCTTCGACCACAGAAACCAAAAAATTTTTCTAGTTCCTATCTTGTAGAAAGCCAAACCCCAAACTACGTATAAGTAAAAATTATATGTAGACTCAAAAATTGTGTTTCTCCTGTATTAATTTTGAAGATGAGAGGATACAAACTGAAATCGTTTCATGGGGCTTTCCAAATCACAAAATGACATCTGAAACCTAAACGGTTATCATTATTACTACTGAAATATTTGTGTTTCCTAACTCAGGGAAAATGATATGTATTAAAATGGTGTGTAACGACTGGAGACTCTTTCAAGCACTTTCTCTATAACAGTAACTTTACCTGCATTATTAATTGAAAATTCAAAAATCGAAACCCTTTGAAGTGGTTATTTTTATAGTTATTTAATATGTAAAGACATCAAAGCAACAGAATGTGTCTAGGGATTTTTTTGTGTCTATAGGGCGAAATTTAAAGCACTCATAAAATAGTTTTAATTTCCACCACGTTTCATTATTTATAACTGCAAAGGCACAGGTCTCTAAACTGTTAAATAATTATTTAATAGCTGTCGTAGTAGGCGGAATAGCGGCCCCCAAAGATGTCCACATCCTAGCTTCTGGAACCTATGAGTATGTTACCTTACATGGCAAAAGGGACTTTGCAGATGTGATTTAGTTAAAATCTTGAAATGGGGAGATGATCCTGGATTATCCAGCTGAGTTCAGTGTAATTAGAAGGGTCCTGTAAGTGAAAGAGGGAGACAGGAGAGGCAGAGAAGGAGACGTGAGGACAAAGCAGCGTCAGAGTGATATGATGGATGTGAGAAAGGCTCGCCAGCCATCGCTGGCTTTGAAGATGGAAAAGGGGGCCACGAGCCAAGGAACACAGGCAGCCTCTAGAAGCTGGAAGAGGCAAGGAAACGGATTCCCCCCCAGAGCCTGAAGAAAGAACACAGCCCCACTGACACCTTGAATTTAGTCCAGTGAGACCCATTTTGGACTTCTGACCTCCAAAACTGTAAAATAGTAAGTTGGCTTTGATTTAGGTCACTAAACTTGTGGTAATTTGTTACAGCAGCCATAGGAAAGTAGCACAGCTATTGTTTTTAGAGTACACAGTTTTATAAATTCACCAATTCCTCTGCGTAGCCTCTCGCATTGAGTGCGTGACACATTTTGATGGCTTCAACAAAAGAATTCAGTTAGGGCTTTTGAAATCTGAGCTTTGATCATATTAGAGAAACATTTTAAGTCATGCAAATGGGATAATAATGCCAGGTCCTTGTGGGTGATTGTTTATGACTCTGTGTTCATATGCATGCATATAAAAGACACCTCCTTGACACAAAGCCACAGTTAGATGATAAACTATTTGAATGTTCAGTCCAGGCCTCTTATTTCTATGGAACAGACCAAATAAGACCGTGCTCTGTAAGGAGTGTGTGCTCAACAGATGTTAACAGATCAACATAAGACACACAGGTGTGTGGGTGGTGGTCTTTGGACCTACAGATCTTCCCTGGTTTCAGAGTTTGACACATGGCTGTCTACAGCCTACTGCTGTAATGGAACTTACGGCGTCACATATCAGCATTGTCTTTCAAATGGAACTAGAAGTACTTACCTGGGAAATGTACCGGTAGCTGGAACCAGAAGGCATCATGATGCTTGAAGAATCGTAGCACTCTGGGTGGACCACGATTTTCCATTAATCACAAGCTACTACCCAGTCTTCACTGCAAAGCGCACTGTAGCAAAGATCCACCAGTAACATGCTTTAAGAACGATCCATATGGAAGCCATTGGCAATAACACATGCTGGCACATGGCAAATGACATGTATACATGTAAAAATAACAACTATAAACATCGCAGGCTATTTTAATAATGAAATAATTTTCTCCCGCACCACCACCTCTCCAACAGAACACAGCAAAGAGGCCCCCCAACCTCTGCCACCCGAACCCCCCAGCAGGAATGTGAATTGTATAATAATGGCTATGCTCAGTCATTGTACCATTTAGGGTCCCAACAGGAATCAGATGACACGCTCAATCTTGCCAGATCCTCCTTTTGGCCAAACCCAACCAAATTGCAGGTGGTCAGTAGTCTGGGTACTACAGTCCATGGAGGTCTCTCTGGCAGAGAAAACTGGACAAAGAAAGGTGTGAGAATGGATGGAATCTAGAGAACATCTAGCACAGTTTTTCAATTCAGCAAAGATTTTAATGAGCACTTACTGTGAGTTATGCTCTGGGAGATAGATGTGGTAGAAGTGATCGAAGCGGTTTAATTTGCCTTACAAAACTCAGAGACTGCCAGGGGACAGGCCAGTAAATGGCAATATGATGGCAATGATAGCATGATACAACAAGAACAAAGTATTATGGAAACATTGATTTAAAGGAGCAAGCTCATACGTATGGGATCAGAGACAGCTTCTAAGAGGGAGCGGAATCTAAGGCAAAACATGAAGAATTCGTTGGTCATCACTAACTTTCAGTGAGGACTGTCCTGAGGGCTTCACACGTGGTAATACATTTAATCCTTCCAAGGACTCTCTGAGTGGGAACAAGGATTAACCGTAAATAGTAAAGAGGGATCTCTTCGGGGGTGATGGCAATGTTCTAAAACTGGGTTACAGTGATAGTTGTACAACTTGGTGAACTTACTAAAAGTCATTGAAATGTACACATAAAGGGGGTGAGTTTTGTAATATGTAAATTATACCTCGATAACTTTTGCCAAAGCAAAACCAAACAAAACAGTCTGATGTGATTATGCAAGGAAGACAAGATGGCTTGAAGCAAAGTAGGGGCGGTGGGGATAAAAATTAGATAAGCGCTTGAAACTGGGAAAACCACCTATGGTTGGGAGAGATGGCTGGAAAATCTGGCACCTTGACCTAGAGGTTTTAAGAAAGGAACTCTGGCTCTTTGCCTTCCTCGTGTTGGAGGTTTACTTGTTGGAAGACAGTGATCCCTAACTCTGGAAGGGAGGTTACGTAGCAGGCCTTGCCTTCTGATTGAGCAGTAGGTCTCTGCTGATAACAGCGCATAGAGTTCTTGCAAGTTTTCTGACATCAGAGGCGAGGTTTTGAGAATTAGCTCAGTATTTTGGACTGAACTCTGAGAAGGCACTGAGAACAAGTGTAGCACGATGTCTTTGTAGATGACTACCCTCATCTGTGTCAATCAATTTGCCAAAACAAGAATGAGGAGATCTGGGTTCTTGAGTTAATACCCCTTTCCATATCAATTATAGTGACATTTGGTATCCCTTGAGGAATGTGTGGGTTGGGAGGTCCCCTAATGTAGCTTGAGAGCCAAGAAAATGTCAGTGATCTTTCTGCTTTCCCCTCGAGCCACAATAAAATCCAGGCTCTGATTAGTTGTTTGGGCGACACCCAGTCTTGTTTTGATGGAGTTTGGTTAAACAAGTAAGAAGATCCATTTTTCCCAGGCCCGTGAAATGCATGTAGTGGTGAAAAAAAAAATTGGGTTAGTCTGTGTTTCCCTTGCCAGGACATAGAGTTCTCCGTGTAGTTCAATACCCCCTAAGGGATGGTCCAACCTTTCAGCATATGGTTAGTTAATGTCTCTTACGCTGGGTTATCAGTGGGTCAGCTGAAAGGTCAGAAGCCACAACAAGAACATGAGAAGTCTGAGCTTCGAGCTCTGAATTGTAGGATGACTTTTCAAAACATGGGATGGGGTGAGGGATGTCTAGGGCAAGGTAAGAAGGGGAATTTCCCGCTCCGTTTCGACAGCTTTTCTCCGTGTTACCTTTTCTCCTCTAAGATATCAAAGTTACCTGCATCTCTGCTAGGAGATTTGCTCTATGTATGTACGTTTCTGGCAGCTGGTAGGCAGATGTAGCAGAGTGCTGCCCCGCAAAATGTTCTCAGCACATTACAGATTTTAAACCGAGACCTGGGACTCTTGGTTTAAAGCAAAATATTTCTTCTGGTTAAAATATCTTGAGGGAGATGATCTGAACCAACAGTATAAGCTAAGAATTGTGCATAGAGGGGGATAAATATATCCTGGCACTCTCATGTGGTTTTAGCTGTGAGGCTTAACGTGGGCAAGTCGGGGTGACAAGAAAGAAGCTTTTGCATCAACTGTTGATCAGGACTACATCCTCTCGGTAGTAACACATGCTTTTCCTGTACCCTTGAAAATCATCCATGGGGCAACCGAGAAAATTCCTTATTTACAAAAGTTTTTCTTTTTAAGTTCTACTTTGTATTGAAAACAAAGTCACCTTCTGCTTCCCACTGAAGAGTAAAAACTGAGAGATCACGTGTTGAAGGACTAGGACCTCATTTTCTTTCTTATCCTTTTAATGCCTTACAAGCCTTCAAATTATGTTGTTTGCTTTGACAATAACAAGACTTCTTTTCAGCCTGGGTTCTTGGGAAGCAAGTGAGCAAACTGAATTCTCTGCAGGCTCAAATCGGATTACTGGACAGTTATTAAGAGAAAAGATATAAGGGGCAGATGGAGGAAAACCCAGATTTCTCATGCTGTGTTGAGGACCTTGCAGCTTGCAATACCATGTCTTGGTTCTAAATAAATTTATTAGAGAATGACCAAGAGAGAATAAGCATAGAATGTTATGTTCTGGTTTTGAGAAGACTCTGTCAACAATAGCATTGGCAAATCTGACACAGAAACTTGAAGGAAACTTGAGGAAACACAGTGAGGAGACACTTGAGTGTTCTCCAAGGATGACTTGGAGAACTTTTCATGTGTAGAGGCATAATTGTTTGTATTTCTTTGTTTAAACTACACCTGCCCACTTACTACATAATGCTTTTGGTGGGGGGCGGGACTTGAGTTAACTCACGGGGAGCATCAGTGAAAATATATTTTTGGTAGCAAATTCAGGAGTTAACTCCATTTGCTTCTTTGGATAAGAGAGGTTCTTCAGTTTATCTCTGGGCTGCAATAGGAAACTTTAGCATTTGTGTCTGTTTCCCTTAAGCATTCCCTTAAGGTATTTTTGGAGGCCTTGTTCCCCTGAGGAAAAACAATTCATTCCTGTAGCACTGAAACAAAATGTAAATGTTGCTACAAGTCTTATGGAGACCTCGTCTAAGTGTCCGCAAAAAAGATTGTTTGCTTTGGAGACTCTGTTAAAGAAGAAGATACATGTAAACACTTATGCTCATCAAATTTTTCTTAATAGCTGTCAATGTCAAGAGAGTGAAATGTATCATATTTAATATCTGTTCTGATCTAAGTAATTTTAAAAGTAGCCTGTATAGTAGTACATTTTTTTTTTTGAAGTAACTCTGCCAGATCCCAGGAGAGTTAGGTGAGAATTAAAGTTTAAACTTTAGGTATTTTGACGAGAACAAAAAAAGTTCTATCCATATGGCCAGAATGTAAACTGGATGGATGGGAATGTAAATTGGTACAGTCACTATGGAAAACAATTTGGAGATTCCTCAAAAAATTAAAAATAGAACTACCATACGATCCAGCAACCCCACTTCTGGCTATATATCTAAAGGAAATGAAAACAGGATTTTGAAAAGATATCTGTACTCCCACGTTTATTGCAGTATTATTCACAATAACCAGGATATGAAAGCAACCTAAGTGTCTGACAACAAATGAATGGATGAAAACGGTGTTATGTATGTGTGTGTGTAGACACACAAACACACACACACACACACACACACACACACACACACACAATGGAATGCTATTCAGCCATGAGAAAGAAGAAAATCCTACCAATTTCAACAAAATAGATGGACTCTGAGGGCGTTATGCTTAGTGAGATAAGCGAGACAGAGAAAGACAAGTATTGTATGATGTCACTTATATGTGGAATCTTAAAAAGCCAAACTCATGAAAACAGAGAGTAGAGCGGTGATTACCAGGGGATGGAGGTGAGGGAACTGGGGAGATGTAGTTGAGGGGCACAAACGTGCAACTAGTAGATAAATAAGTCCTGGAAATCTAATGCACAGCATAGAGATTATAGTCAACAATACTGGATTATAAACCTCAAAGTTGCTAAAAGAGTAGATCTTAATTGTTCTCACCACAAAAAAAGGAATGATAGTTGTGTGACGTGGCAGAGGTGTTACCTAATGCTGCAGTGGTAATTGTGTTGTAATATATAAATGAATCAAATCAACACATTGTACACCCTAACTTACACAATGTTATAAGTCAATTATATCTCAATAAAAAAAATTAAAAATAAACTGGGTGGAGAGATCGGACTAGGTCACCAGTTAACTTCAGGATACCTGTAAAGAGGCTTGGAGCCAACTAAGGTCCAAAGAAGGTCAATGGCCTGAGTCCCACCCAGATAAACGTTGATACCTGCAAGTGAATCCAGGTCATAGGGTTACAGCTCCCTGCTGAAGGCGTCCCACACGTGCTCATCATTCTTCTGCACTAGTGGTTCTCAAGCAGAACAGTTGAGCCTCCCCCCCCCCCCCCCGCAACCACCCCAGGTGACATGTGGTAATGAATGGAGACAATCTTGGTTGTCACAACTAGAGGAAAAGCTACTGGTATCCAGTGGGTAGAGACCAAGCATGCTGTCAAATATCCTCCAAGGCCTAGGACAGCAGCCCCTACTGTCAATAGTGGTGAAGTTGAGAAACCCTGTTACACAACCATGATAGTGAGGGGCTTGTGATATGAGGTCAGTGTAACAGAATTCTAGAACGTAACCAATTGTTGGTTAGAAAATTAAAAATTGAATCACGACCTCATTACTCCACGCTATGGACTGAATTGTGTCCCCTCGAAATTCATATGTTGAAGCCCTAACCCCCAATGTGATGATGTTTAAAGATGGGGCCTTTGGGAGGTAATTAGATTTCGATGAGGTCATGAGGGTGGGGCCCAACTGATGGGGTTAGTGCCCTAATAAGAAGACACCAGAGAACTTGGTCTCTCTCCACCATGTAAGCACACAGTGAGAAGGCAGCCATCTGCAAACCAGGAAGAGAGCCCTCACCAGAACCCAACCATGCTGGTACCCTGATCTTGGACTTCCAGCGTCCAGAACTGTGAGGAAATAAATTTGTGTTAAGTCACCCAGTCTATGGTGTTTTGTTATGGCATCCTGAGTTGGCATAAGACAGTCCTCAAATTGAGGAATATGCAGCAGGGACCCATATCAGAATTTAATTCATACTTTCAACGAAACTGCCAAGTTTATCATCAGTTAACATTTTAAAAAATTTTTTATTTAAATTTAAATAAAATTTAATTTAATTCATACTTTCAACGAAACTGCCAAGTTTATCATCAGTTAACATTTTTAAAAATTTTTTATTGGAGTATAGTTGATTTACAATGTTGTGTTAGTTTCTGCTGTATGGCAAAGTGATTCAGTTATACATACACATATATCGAATCTTTTTTAGATTCTTTTCCCATATAGGTCATTACAGAGTACTGAGTAGAATTCCCTGTGCTATATAGTAGGTCCTTATTAGTTATCTATTTTATATATAGTAGTGTGTATACATCAATCCCAATCTCCCAATTTATCCCTCCCCCCACTCCCCCCCACCCCGTAAGCATAAATTTGTTTTCTACATCTGTGACTCTACTTCTGTTTTGTAAATAAGTTCATTTGTACCATTTTTTAAGATTCCACGTATAAATGACGTCATATGATATTTGTCTTTCTCTGTCTGACTTACTTCACTCAGTATGACAATCTCTAGGTCCATCTGTGTGGCTGCAGATGGCATTATTTCATTCTTTTTCATGGCCGAGTAATATTCCATTGTATATATGTACTACATCTTCTTTATCCATTCCTCTGTCGGTGGACATTTAGGTTGCTTCCATGTCTTGGCTGTTGTAAATAGTGTTGCAGTGAATATTGGGGTACATGTATCTTTTTGAATTATGGCTTTCTCCAGATATATGCCCAGGAGTGGGATTGCTGGATCATATGGTAGTTCTATATTTCGTTTTATAAGGAACCTCCATAGTGTTCTCCATAGTGGTTGTACCAGTATACATTCCCACCAACAGTGTAGGAGGGTTCCCCTTAGTAACTTGACATTTGTCTTGTATGTGTGACGAATAGTGTTGTCTGATTTGTTTTACTCAGGAAAATCTGAGGCGTATTCTTTATAACCTTTAATTATCATCAGGTTCAGTAGTGTGCTTCTCATATCAGTCATCTGTTCATTTATTCCTTCAGTAAATAAGTAAGCAACATTAGTTGATTATCAACTAAGAGAATTTTCTGCCTAAGCCCTAAGTATTTTTACCAAATAATTGTTCATAACTGATATGGGAGATGATACTCCAGAGCTCTGTATATGTGGAGGCTAAAGTTAAAGATGTTACATATTTTTAAACCCTCTGTATCAAAAAACCTGAAGAACTATACTTTTAAAAGTTAGCATACATATTAATTCACAAGTTCTGAATTCGTTGTATGAGGTATCATGTGTTCATTTTTTAATCCAGGCATTTTAAATACAACATTATAATAAATTCTAGAAATAATCTTTAATATTATAATCCATAGAACACTCCAGTTTTAGACTATCTCATGGCCTTTTCTATTGGCATGATGCAGGAGATGCGTATTTCTGGCCCTTTGCAAAGCATTTCAAACGTGTGCTGAAATTATTAGAAGTTACCCTTATTAACACTTAGACTTCAGGAAGGTCCCTTTTATAGATGGGGGGAGCTCAGGATAGACTTCTACTTCGGTCACTAGTTTTGGGGCATTGGCAAAGTAAGCATTCCCTCCTTGGGGACTCTATTTCATTACACACACACATACACACTCACACACTCACACACTCACATACACACTCACACACACACTCACATCCATATAAATGTTGGGCTGGCCAAAAAGTTCGTTCGGGTTTGTCTGTAAGATGGCACAAAAACCCGAACGAACTTTTTTGCCAACCCAATACATAGTTTAAAGTCTATTCGATGCACAGATGTATATACATATATGGTTTAAATTCTATTAAATAAGTATATGTGTACATACATACATATAAATATGGTTTAAAGTCTGTTCGTTGCATATATACACATACATCTATATGGTTTAAATATTATTCAGTACACACACACATATATATATGTATGTGTGTGTGTGTGTGTGTGTATATATATATATATATATATAAAGTCTAATCATTACAAAATCTATTCATTATACACATACACACACACACAGAGTTAATAATGTCATCTTTGGAGTTAGATTTGCCTCCTAATCCCAGCTCCTCCTACTTATTAGCTGTGTGGCAACTTCTCTGCAAGTCACTTTTATTATCAGCACATGGCAGTATAATACTAATATTGATACTTTATCTCAGAAGTTTAACTAAAACTGTACAAAACATGATATACTGAGCACAAAGGCCTCACACATATTAAATGGCATTATTATCCTGGTAGTTGCTGTGCCCATGATCATGATTACCACTGTTCTACAAAGCTCAGTGGGAAGCAGTGTATTTTCCAACGGTTGCTTCCTCCGAGAACTTCGTGATTGCAAAGCGAGAACTTTGCTACTAGTTGGCTTCAGTGGTCTTTTTCTTCTTTTTAAAAACGTAAGTCTTGGGCTTCCCTGGTGGCGCAGCGGTTGAGAGTCCGCCTGCCGACGCAGGGGACACGGGTTCGTGCCCTGGTCCGGGAGGATCCCACGTGCCGCGGAGCGGCTGGGCCCGTGAGCCATGGCCGCTGAGCCGGCGCGTCCGGAGCCTGTGCTCCGCAACGGGAGGGGCCACGACAGTGAGAGGCCCGCGTACCGCAAAAAAAAAAAAAAAAAAGAAAAGAAAAATGTAAGTCTTGGGGTTCCCTGGTGGCGCACTGGTTAAGAGTCCGCCGGCCAGTTCAGGGGACACGGGTTCGAGCCCCGGTCCAGGAAGATCCCACGTGCTGCAGAGCAGCTAAGCCCGTGTGCCACAACTACGGAGCCTGCACTCTAGAGCCCGCAAGCCACAGCTACTGAGCCCGTGTGACACAATTACTGAAGCCCACGCGCCTAGAGACCGTGCTCCGCAGCAAGAGAAGCCACCACAATGAGAAGCCCACGCACCACAACGAAGAGTAGGCCCCGCTCGCCGCAACTAGAGAAAGCCTGCGTGCAGCAACGAAGACCCAATGCAGCCAAAAACTTTTTTTAAAAAAGGTTAAGTCTTGGATCTTGACACAAGACAGGCTGGTACCTTAACGGCACAGGCTTGTGTGTTAATGTAGAAATGAGAGCCATCTCATTTGGGCCTGAGCCATCACTGGACCGTCAAGTGGAAGCAAACTTTCCAGTACACAAAGGGTGTGCAAAGGCTGTAGCCAACCTCTGCTTGGGCCAGACTAGCATTAATACAGAAGCTCTCTGGTCTGGGGGCACAGGTTGGTAGCAGGGTCTTCTAGTAGTGTCATGATTTCAAGTCAGCTGAGTGGGAGTATGTCAATTCCAGGCAGTCAGCCCCCTTAGAATCAGTGTCTGAGTCAGAATAGGAGGCCCCACTCTGTCAGACTCACTGAGAAAAGACCTCGTTTTCCACAGACAGAGAACTGGTGTGTAGCATGATCCAGGGTACTGTGTAGTTTAGAAGGGAAGAACACAAAGGGTGTATGCCCCCATCGCCACCCTCATGACCTGTTCTGTTACATTGTCCCTCTATACCCAGCGTGTGACATTTGTCCTACAAAGAAAATAATACAACCGTTTTAGTCAGGGTAAGTAATGTCAGCTGCTGAGATGAACAGTGACTTCCCACAACTGTTGATTACTCACATTTGACTCCAGCGCAGTTGGCCAATGACAGTAGAAAGGGAGTAGTTGTCTGGGGATTCATCTGCCTTCATTCTAGTGGCTCCGTCACTACTAGGGCCTCAGAGGCATTGGCTGTGTCCTCAATATCTGGCCAAGGGGTGAGTGAAGAGAGAGTTTCACGGCCTAAGCAGGAGGCTTGAGGAGGCAGGCCATTTGCCACAGGCCAACTCCATTCCTTGGCCTCACTTCACTGCAAGGGGCTGGGAAATATTGTTTAGCTTTGTGCCCAGGAGGGCTTGGCAAGCACATGCCAGTGTTTCTGCCAGATTATCATTTCAATATTTGAGGAAAATGTGATGGAGCTTGAAATAGGATTAGTATTTAAAATCGACTGCACAAATTGTGAAAGGGATTCTCTTTATATCGTAACAGGGCAGAATTTACATTTTTTTGACAAGAAAGTAAAAATAATCAAAACTCATGAATTTCAGAGACCCACTATTACCATGTCAGTTTATCCCCCTTCATTCCTTCATCTCTCTCCCTCCCACTTAAGCTGCTACCCTGAGATGTTGAGGTCAGCTCAGAGACAGGGAGCAACTGAGCCGGCAGCCGAGAGGGGCCTGGGGGTAATGATAATGACTGTCTCCAAGGTCCAGGCACTGAGCTAGCCATAACATCTTTTTTTTACGTAAAGGACACAGCTGAGATATCACCAGAGCCCACAGTCTTGAAATGTTTCATGTCCACTTCCTGTCAAAAGCCCAAATGAAATGGTCGTTTCCTTCTAATCATTTAGTCTCCTTGGTTAGTCCTTTTCCTAACTTGGTTGTACACAAGCATCATCCGGAATGCTGCAGTGGAAAGGCTCTAAGAAGACCCACCACCACAGTGATCCCTTCTCCTGGTTTTCTCACCATTGTGTAATCCCCTCCCTTGAGTGTGCGTGCGACCTGTGGCTTGCTTCTAACCAATCGAATATGGCAAAGGTAAGGGGATGTCACCTCAGTGATAACATTACTAAGATTGTAATCCCTGCCTTTGTAGTGGACTCTCTCTTTTGCTGGCTTTGATAAGGCAAACTGCCATGTTGGAGAGGTCTGTCTGAAAAGGAACTGAGGGCAGCCTCCAACCAACAGCCAGCAAGGAACCTAGACCCTCAGTCCAGAAGCCCTTAAGTAACTGAATTTTGCCGACAACCTGGGTGAGATTGGAAGTGGATCCTTCCCCAGTCAAACTTTCAGATGAGGCCCCATCCCCAGCTGGTGAATCGACTGCAGCCTTAGGAGACCCTGAAGTAGTGGAACCAGCTGAGGCATGCCTAGATTTCTAACCCACGGAAACTGGGAAATATAAATGTCTGTTGTTTTGATCTGCTAAACGTGTAGTAATTTGTTTGCAATCATGGCAACTACTATAGATGCTTGTTAAAAATACAGAGTCCCAGGTCCTAGCCACAAAGTCTGTTTAGCAAGACTGGAGGACTTGGGAATCTGAATTTTTCATCATCATCTCAGATTTTGATGTACCTGGTTTAGAAATCACTCCAAATTCTCTAGTCTTGATTCTTATACCTAGTCAGCCTCAGCAGAAAGTTATATAACTCAGCCATATTATTTTTACTTCCAGCAGAAGTGAGCTAACAGTTATATTTTAATGATTTTTCTCTTGATCCATTATAAAAACAATCTGTATTCATTTTCTATTGCCGCTGTAACAAATTACCATAAGTTTAGTGGTTTGAAAAAAAACAGAAATTTATTATCTTACAATTTTGTGGTTAGAAGTCTGAAAATAGATCTCACTAGGCTAAAATCAAGGTTTCAGCAGGGCTAGCTCTTTCTGAAATTTTCTGAGAAGAATCTGTTTCCTTACCTTTTCCAGCTTTTAGAGTCCACCTGCATTCTTTGGGTCCTGGGCTCTTCCCAGCAATGGCACCACTGAGACCTCTTCTGCTATCATCACATCTCCTTCTCTGACTATGCCCCTCCTACTTCTTTCTTTCCCATATAAGGACCCTTGTGATTACATTGGGTCCGCAACAATAATGTGAGAGAACCTCTCCATCTCAAGACCCTTAACTTGTTAATGTCTCCAAAGTCCCTTTTACTGTGTAAGGTAACATTCACAGGTGTAGGGATTAGGACATGAACATCTTTGGGAGGCCATCATTCTGTCTATCACAAGATCCATTGAATGAAATATCTATGTCTTCATGCTGGTGAAATGGTTGTCTCTTTCTGTGTGTCACGTGAATGGTGTAATTTGTCTCATTTCCCTTTCCTCCTTGGCTACCAGGGTCTTAGAGCTAATAATTGTGTGTTCATTTGTAATAACTGCTGACTTGCTTTCTAATCCAACTGCTTCCTTTTGTTCATTATTTTGTTCTTACTCTTGTATCCTTAACAGTTCTATTTTGTCTGCGTCATTTATTACAAGTTGATTTTGAAACATAACTAGAACATACAAACCCCCATATTTAAGCTTAACCCCTGGATCCCCTGATTCGTAATCTCTTACCCTCCAAAGCCACCAGCCACTGAAACATTTTCTCACTCGGTAGTTGGACTTTCTCCTATATCTTACTCCACCTCTTCTTCTTTGTCCTTCCCAAAGCCATCCCTGGCTCTCCAAGCCACTTACCAATCTAATTGTCAATTTCCCCCAGGGGACTGTGGGTAAGTAGTTCACGCTCCACCCATTACGTAGATTCTGTTAAGGCCCTTTATGCTGTGATGGATGAACTAGCTCCTGAACCCTTGGTCAGTCTGCCCATGGAAGAAAGATATCCTGAACTGATCTCAAATACACTGGGCTCATTAAAGTACTTGAACAAATTGCCCTAGTAACTCCCATTAATAGCCACACACCTCAGGGAGACCAATAATCTTATCCATATGTTACAAGAGGAAATATTCAGTCAAGGAAAGCGAAGAGAACTATAGATTCTATTTCTTAGGGAAAATTATCTTGGTTTCAGGGTTTTAGATGACTTAGATGGATGAATCCCAATCCCGGTTTTCCATTTCATCAGTACACCCCAATTATCGTTAGAAGTGGTTTGACAAAATAATTTTGTTAGCCTAATTAAAATATAGATTTCAGGTACCATATTTTGGAATGGTCAAAAGGGCAGAGAATGTAGTGCAAACTTTAGAAACGTGATGATTAAAGAGTCTGCCAAAATGTTTTAAACTTAAGTGTATATGTTCAGCTTAACAAAGTTTTATAAAATGAACACCTATATAGTCACTCTCTCCTTAAGACCAAATTCTGTCCATGCCTCAAAGACCAGATTAGATGCCCTTCAACGAAGACTTGCATAAGCCTCTATTTGTAGTCTTTTCCTCATTGGATTTTAGAAACATATCAGTTGGATTCTTATGTCACATACATCTGTATTATGTGTATGGGTGTATGCGTGAGAGCAGATTGTTCACACAGTAAATTCCCGAATCATCGTTTGATCTTCCGCAACACCGAGTGTCGCTGTTTAACTATAACTTGAATATAGTTCATCAGAGAAGGAACGAGTGAATTAATGAGGCAGTGAGAGAATGAGGTCGTGGAGGTCACTTACACCAGGGGTCGAGTTAACGGTGGTCACCCAACCCGGAATAGAATAGTCAAATCCACCATGTTTTGGAAATTAGACAAGGGTCAGTAAGCTGGGTCAGCCTGGGCAGCTCTGGACAAACTGTTCAGTCTTGACTTTAAGCTGAAGCTGATCTCTTCTCTGTCCACCTCCTGGGATTATGTGTCCTGGGGGCCCTTAAACAATGGTCAGGGTTAAAAGGGAGTCGTATATTTTTAAATGCATCCTCTTTCTGTTTAAGGAGGGATAGGATGGAAGAGTTACCTTGAAAGAGTAAGGCATACACTGCTGCCACCGTATCTACATTTATATCATGTATAAATGTGTGTTACTCCTCTCAGAAGGCTTCACGTATGTGTTCTTGATTCAAGCACAGGAGGGATGTTAATTTTGGTACTGCATTCAAAGCTGTTGACCATGGAAGCCAGTCTCCAGGGGCGTTAAGGAAATGACTAAATGTTTATAATAAGGCACTTGGTCTTATTGATCTCATTTCATCCTCAGAGAAACCCTAAAAGGTAGAAATTGTTCTCTCTCCCTTTTTACAGATGATGGGATCAAAGAGCCTCAAAGAGTTTTAATGGCATACACAAGGTCATCTGTCTACTTCCTAGTTGAATGTCTGTGTTCTACTCAGCTGTGGTATATGGAGGAGTCTGGTGCGTTATGAAAATGCAGACTCTGGGCTTTTGATTCAGAGAAAGTGATCCAAGTTATTCTAATTATGGTCTTGTTTATGATTAAAGTTTAGAATGAAGTATTGATATACCAGTTATATATTCTTAAAAATGTGCCATAATTTATTTTAGATGATAATGATTGAGTACCTGCTGTGTGCAAGCCACTGGGTTGGTGGGCAGGGTACCCCGTAAAGTTGTCTTTTCCTCATCTTTTAGGTGGGAAATAGGATAGTACTGTCTTTGCTTCCAGAAACCAAATCTCTTTGGTCGGGTGTTTTGTTGTTGTTGTTTTTTTAATTTCTGTGGTCTGAATCAGCTGGGGCCCTGGCTCTTAATATTTAAAGAAAAACTTTTTAAATAAAAAAAAATCCCATTTTTTTCCCCTCAAAAGCCTACTTTTTATATATCAAATGAGCTTTGCTTTTCAGATTATTATGATCTGCTAGGACTTTACTAACTTGATTTTGCAAAACAATTGACTTACGTGTTCTAAGCTGTATCTGAAAGCAGTGTGCACAGAAAAAGTGTGTTGCCACCTGGTATGCAGAAGAGTAGTAGGTAGAAGGCATAGGGGAGGGAAACATACGGGAATCCCAAAATATTGTCTTCATTTATTACATATTGGATTGGCCAAAAAGTTTGTTCGGGTTTTTCCACACCATCTTACGGGAAAACCCGAGTGAACTTTTTGGCCAACCCAATAGTATTATAGTTTACTATTATAATAGATATATATTATGCATTTTATCATATGAGATAAATCCCGCTAATCTTCCTCACCTTCTTAGTTGGTCACGCCAGGTTGAAGCCTGGATGTTTTACTATAAAGTCCGTTCGTTCATTTTTTTTTTATAGGTATGTACGTACATAGAGATAGAAATAATTAGTGGTTCTTACCTAAGAGAGATTCTGCCCTACCTCCACGCCAGAATAGCTGGCGATATCTGGACACATATTTGGTTGTCACAGTGCATAGGACAGCTCCCTCCCCATACACACACATACACACACACACACAAAGAATTGTCTGGTCCAAAATGTCAGTAGTGCTGAGGTTGAGAAACTTTGAGATAGATAGACAGATAGGTAGTTAGACAGACAGACAGATAGATACAAAGATAGCTAGCTAGATAGGTAGATACATAGGAAGAAAGCTAGATATATACTAAGTGCCACGTACTGTGCTCAGCAGAGAGTAACCAGGACATCCCTTACTGACAGCAAATTTAATGTAAAGTCATTATGTGTCTTCATCCCTCAAAATCCAGCCTTGTTTTCATTATTGGGAAAAATGAAGTTTGGCCTCTCCCAGGATTTATTGCTTTTCTAATCAGCATTTTTTTAGGAGTAAAACCACCAAAACATGCATTTCTAAGTGAAGTTAATTTTCTGTACAGAATACATAGTTCCTAGCACTGATAACAAATTCAGCAGACTTAATCAGATTCAGATTTGGTATGCTGTTTAAGGGGAAAAAGAAAACAAATAGAAGCGGGCACTTTAGAACTTTGGCTCTCGCTGAAGAGTTTATGTAATTTGCCGAATTAAAGTTTAAATCCAAGCTCACAAGAACTTCACATTTATGATATAAAATTAATTCAAGCTGAAATATGCAGTCCCCTGAGATGTCTTCCCAGGTCTATCTCTCTCTTCTCCCGTTTTCAACATGGCAACCATGTTGAGATTACCAAAAATCTCAATCGGCTTGTAGGTAGAGATTTCTTCCGTGTAATATGTACGTGGATTCTCCAATCAAGCTCAATAAAAGATTTGGAGACCTAGGTGCGAGTATCCCATCCACGAAATACATGGTTGGCTGTTAATATCTCACACTTAACCTGGTCCGGACTGTCCTCGCTTATTGTTAATACTGTTTCAAGTCCTTTTTAGAAACTACCATAGAAAGTGTAAATGAGTGCACACCGGTCAGCAGAAATTCTTAGCCTGCATTAATTCAGATTAACTGTGGGGGTGGGGGGTTAAAGGATCGGGGAAACCCCTGTGAAATACTGGGACAACTCTTCTAAGAAGAGAACCCCGAAGACTTCATGTGTGCAACCATAAAAACAGAACCTAACTTTAGGGATTATTTTTTACTATCTTTTTTTGCTTCCCGTCATATATATTCCCAAGTAGACCAAGAACTAGATTGATTTCTAAATAGAAGTGCTTATTAGGACTAAGTGAAATACCAATTCTAAATGTATCCCTGGTGGCATTGGGACAGTAGAGAGAGTGGCATTCTCAGAGAGCAACTCTTTGGCAAATGACAGCTTTCAGTGTTGAAAGTTTGGTGATCAGTCTCTCCGAGGTTCCTGAAAAACTTGGTAAACCGAAGCTATTCATTGACACACGTACAAAACCTTCAGAACCACATAGAAAAAAATATACCTGACGTTGCGAAGATTCTCTGTATGCTAATATGTTTCCAAACTATGTCAGATCTCTGAGTTCTTTTAAAGAATGATCCTTTTCTCTGATCCCTGTAGCTTAAGAGAATAGCGGGGAGCCGCATAACAAGGCAGTGGAGCTCTAACACTCTCCTGGAGCCCACCCGTCTATTTCTCTATCTGTCTGTTGCTCTTTGTATGTCACTCCCTGCCTCTGGTCTCTGTCCTTCTTCGATGGATCTTTTCTCAATCTTGTGTTTCCTTCTCTGGCCACAGTGTAAAATGAATGTGGTATGTTGTTTTGTTGTTCTTGTTTTGTTCTGTTTTTAAATAACTTTGGGGGGAATAATTTTAGGTTAACAAAAAAGTTTCAAAGTAAGTACAGAGAGCTCCTTTATATTCTTTACCTAGTTTTCCCTAATGTTAATATCTTACGGTACCATGGCACTTCTGTCAAAACTAAGAAACCGGCACGAGTATATTACTATTAACTAGACTACAGGTTTTATTTGGATTTCTCTAGTTTTTTCACAAATGTCTTCTTTCTGTTCCGGGATCCCATCCAAAGCACTACATTGTGTTTAGTCATCATGTCTCTTTAGGCTCCCCTGGGCTGTGAGTTTCTCTGTCTTTCCTTTTCCAAACCTTCCCAGTTTTCAGGAGTACTGGTCAGGTATTTTATAGAATGTCACTCATTTTAGCTGCCACAGTCTGAATGTTTGTGTCTCCCCAAAATGCATACGTTGAAATCCTAATCTCCAATGTGATGGTGTAATTCTCATGATTGGAATTTGTGCCCGTTTAAAAGAGGCCCCACAGAGTTCCCTAGCCCCTTCCGCCAGGTAAGGATACAAGAAGTCTGCAGCTCAGAAGAGGGTGCTCACCTGACCACGCTGGCAGCCTAATCTTAGACTTCAAGCGCACAGAACTGTGAGAAATAAATTTCTGTTATTTATAAGCCACCCACCCTGTGGTATCCTGTTACAGCAGCCCAAATGCACTAAGACATTAGGTTTATCTCTTGTTTTTCTCATGATTAGACTGGGGTCATGGTTTGGGGAAGGATACCAAGGAGGTGAAGTGCCCTTTTCATCACATCGTAACATGCTATCAACATCACTTATCACTGGTAATGTGTTCTTGTTGATTTCTAATGCCACTAAATGCACATTGCTCTTAATGCAAAAACAAGAAAATGCAATATTTTATGTGTTTCACTATAACATAACTTTTGAAACTCTTCCAACCTTTAGTTAGGTTGCTGTTATCTACCCCCAAATGTGAACGTGTGTCTGACACATAGTATTTAATCAATGTTACTTGGTAAGTGAATGAAAATCTCTATATCTGTCTCCAGCCTCATCTATACCATAGGTCAGGGTCCCTGGGTGGGGAAAAAGAGATATCTCAGGCAGCCTAGATACTAGCCACTCCACAGTGCAACCACTCTTATCGATTTGGGTTTTAAAGAGTTAATTAAAAATAACTTCGGAAAGCTGTGATACATTTTCGTCCTCCTAAAAGGACGTTCGAAGTTTTCTTTTGATTCTGATATTCAACTGTGGTGTTGTAAACAGTGCTAGTGTAGTGAGAGCTGAGCAGGTAGGAGTTAAGAGATACAGACCTTGGGAAATGGCGGGGGGGCAGTTTAGAATTATTATTGTACAATTGCTTATTTTCATTGCTCTTTGAGGGTTTTCCCTCCTGCGTGGTGTTTTGCCATCTCATTAAAAGAGCAACTGTCAAAGACATCATCCTGAAACACCTGCCTGGCGAAATGGAAAGAGGCAGGCTTCTGAGAGCTCTGGCTTTATTTTCTCTGTGGCTTGATCGAGTTTTCATGCTTTACCCAAATTGACAGACGCAACTGCAAGTAAAGTGAACTGTTTAAAAATTCAGCTTGCTTGATTTCGCGGGCCACGCATTCCCTCCAAGCTAAGTTTAAGAGGCCAGAATGATTGCTAGCCTTTGCTGGTGGCACTGGTGGCACTGGTGGCGTGGGGATCGTTGAATGAAGGAGCCGGGTTCTCCTGTACCAGGGCCTATGGGAAAATGATCTGCCACCGTGGGAAGGTGAGGGGGCAGGCTGATCCGAGGAAATAAGAGTTTCTCTTGTTTCCTATTCTTTTCTGTATGGGTGGTTAATAATTTTAAACTGTCTTGGCATTTCGCGAGTTATTCAAAGGGCCCAAATCCTGGCGAGTGGGGAGGTTTGTGGGAGTGAGGTGGGTGGGAGAATCTGTCATTCTCGTTTTCTGTTTTGAGAGTAAACAATCTTGACTGAAAAGAAAGTGCAAAACACCTTCTCTCCCCCATCGACCATGGACCCAAAATTCAGACGACGAGTCCGTGAGGGAAATAATGAACAATTTTCTAGCCTTTGTTCCTCTTCGGGTTCAAAAACATATTACGAAAACCATGGGTGACAGAAAGGGCTTTTACAGGGACTTAGACACCTAAAAATCACTTTCAAATAGAATTTCAAAAAAGAAACTCCCCAGGACATTTCATATACTACAGCAAATTGGGTGTTTGGGTACTTGGACACTGAATTGCAAAGGAAAGGTTTCTTAAGATAAGCGTTTGTGTTTCCAATTTCCCCCACTTGGCTCTTTATGATAACAGCTTTCATAAATAGCATAGCAGTTGAAACATTTATTATTGGAACAGAAATGCAATTACATGCAGATGTTGTCCTGTGATTCATTGCTTTGTGCTACACACATTTTCAAGCTGGAGGAAGAACAAGCAGGTCATCAAGTAAATGCTCTCGGCTGAGCTCCACCTACTCTCCTGACTTGAGTTATCTCATCTCTTCTGTAAGTGTTGCCACGATCTAGTCCTCCGTGGCCCTTCTTGGCAGCCTGTTTCATTGTGCAATTAGTCCAACTACCGTCAAGAATGTCTTTTCATCCAACATAAACGTTCTTTACTTAATCCAAACCTGGTTCTTTCTCCAACATTCCTCTTCCAAGGCAGATAAAAAGACCACCCCATTTATTATTATTATTTTTTAGTTTGTCATCGTTTTTGCCTTTTGGTAATGTCACATAGTGATCAGAGCTATGAAGGTGATAAAATAGGGCAATTGAGATGGAACCACTGCATGTGGGATGGGTGGTGATGTCCTTTCGGGTTGTCATTTATCATGGATGGCCTCTTCCTGGAGAAAACTTTTGCATAAATTCTGAGGCTTTAGGGGTTAGCCGTGAAGATGCCAGGTGTACGTTTCCTATTGCTGCTGTAACAAATTATCATAAGCTTAGTGGCTTAAAACGGCCCAAATGATTTTTGTACTGTTCTTTAGGTCAGAAGTCCAACACAGGTCTCGCTGGGCTAAAATTAAGGTGTCTCCGGGGCTGCGTCCCTTCTGGATACTCTAGGGGAGAATCTGTGCTCAGCTTCTAGAGCTCAGGCTAAGTAGTTGTGGCGCACGGGCTTAGTTGCTCCGCGGCATGTGGGATCTTCCCTGACCAGGGCTCGAACCCGCGTTCCCTGCATTGGCAGGCAGATTCTTGACCACTGCGCCACCAGGGAAGTCCCCTGCTAGAGGTTTTAAGCAGAGGATGGCATGATCTGATGTATATTTTTTAAAGATGGTTTGGGATGCTCTGTGAAGCATAGACTGTGGAGAGGCAAGGGCAGAGGTAGGGAGAGCAATTAAGAAGCAATTATGGGGAATTCCCCGGCGGTCCAGTGGTTAGGAGTCGGCGCTTTCACCGCCGTGGGCCCGGGTTCAATCCCTGGTTGGGGAACTAAAATCCCACTAAAAGAAAAAGCAACTACAGTGATCTAGTTCAGAGTTTCTCAACCAGGGGCAGTTTTGCACCCCAGCCCAGCACCCAGGGAACATTTGGCAGTGTCTGAAGACACTTTGGGTTGTCGCGCCTTGGAGTTAAGGGGAGCGAGAGTGCCACTGCCATCCATTGGGAAGATGCCAGAGATGCTGCCGAGCATCCTGCAATGCCCAGGGCAGCCCCCAGCACTAAGAATGATCCCGCCCTATAGCGCAGAGGCTGAGAGACTGGAAGGGTCAGAGGCGATAGAAAGAAGTAGTCAGAATCGGGATTCAGGGGCGTTTGGACACACAGTCACCCATAACTAGGCTTTAGCTTTCAGGGCTTGATCAAAGGAGGGATAGGCCGTGGGGTTGACTGCAAAGCAGACTAGATTGGAGAGGGAGGGGGTGCGGGGCGCTTGGGGGAGGGAAGGAGAGGTGATATTTAGAGTGCTGGGCTTTCCTCCAGGCACCCAGAAAGACACGCCGCAGGATTTTCATTGCATTCCGTACTGGCTCTCTTTTCCGAGTTCCTATGCATTTGGTGTTTATCGTGGTCTAGAATTGTAAACCCAGGGAACCCGGGTCCTATTTTCTTCTCCATCATCACTAGCTTGGTGACGTTAGACAACTGAGTTAACCTCTCCTTGTCTCCATTTTCACCTGTGTCTAATTAAGACAACATCTGCTTTATCAACCTCAGCTAGTTACAAAGAACTTGGGAAAAACTTAAAGGGGCTATATGCATACATTCTGCTTTGCAGTTTTTTTCCCTTTAATTTCATTTTTGTAATCCTTCTTTTCGAGGTTTATTATATTTTTCACCAGTAATATTTTTATACCTAAAAGACAATATAATTGATAAATATTTAACAAATTGAGAAGGTAAACTATATTTTGGATTTTATTTCCATGACCTTTTCAAGAATTACGTAGTCCAATTCTTTTTGAATATTTAATAAGGAGACCAGTATAGTAACATTTTTGGCTAATTTAATTGTATTTATTTCACCAGTTTATTCACCAGCCCCTGTGTGGAAAGCAGTATTAAACGAACTAGGCCAAAATAGTGTCCCTCTTGCTCTCAGGGCACTTGCAGTAAATGTGAGTACCTTGCCATTCTGGGACAGTTCTCATAATGTAGAGAGTAGGGGTCTGCAAAGCATAGCCCAGGGTTGGCTGCCCAGGTTTGTAAAGAAAGTTTTACTGGGACACAGTCACGCCCATTCATTTACATATCATCTATGGCTGTTTTGGACCACAGTGGCAGGATCGAGTAGTTGCAACAGAGAAGCTTATGGCTGGCAGAGTTGCAAATATTTACTATCCCGCTCCTCGCAGAAACAGTTCGCTCACCCCTGACCCAGGGCACTTAGTCTTTTGGAAATTTCTGCTTTTGCTTCTGAATTTGCTCCGATTTCTTATCTCTGAAGATGTGGATCCCCAGTGAAGTAGTATTCTGAGAACACCTATTTTCCAGTGCTTACATGGCTAATACCACCAGACCAAAGGCTTTACAAGTAAGTACTATGCTGCAAGCATATGTCCAACTTACAGGCTAGTATGAGCTCAATGTGGTTTCTCTACCATCCATTTTGCAGACGTTTCATTCCAATCTTCTATTTATCACTGTTGAACGCAAGCTTCTTTCTTAACGTCTTTTTCCCCCAGCTCTTCAAGGTCGTTTTGAATTATAATACAATCCTCTGAGGTGTTAGCTATCCAATTTGGCACCATCTGCAAATTAAATCAACTTGCCTTTTATTTCACCACTCAAGTAACTGATAGAAATATTAAGAAGAGCCTGCCTCAGGACATCCTTTTCAAATGTCAGTCTTTCCCTCAAGGTTCAGCCGGAACCACTGATAATCTGTGAGTCCACCTTTAAACTCCCAGTCTTCTAGAAATTGGATCTGGTCAGTGATTTCCAAACTTCAAACGCCAGTCATTATGCCGTAGGGGTCGTGAATGTGTCTGCTGAATGGATCCATTCCTCCAGCCAGATGATTTGCCATAGCTGTCATGTCTTCGTTCGTCATGTATTCTAGTTCTCCTGTCTTTCTCTGAAGTTAAGCAGGGCCAGAGGACTTGCTCTGGCCAATGAAAGGTGAGCGGAAGTTTGTATCCTTTATGGAGTGAAGTTTTGAAAGGCACTTCATGATTCACCAAGTCCCTGTTTCCTGTCTCAGCAGCCATGGAAGTACGTGTTGAAAGGAACCTTCATCAGCTTGGGTTCCTGAGTGACTTTGGATAGGAGAACCCTCCCTGGTGATCTGCATAAGTGTGCAGCGTGAGTGAGAGATACACCTTTGTTGCTGTAAGCTACTGAGATCTGGGGGTTGCTTGTTACCAGAGCATCACCTCACCCATTGTGCCTGATACAGCTCTTGAGCACCATAACATTTTTCTAGAAATCTCCATTAAAGCTAGGGACCGTTCTTTTTCTATACATCCTTTTCTGTGTGTATCCCTCAGAGAACCTTATCCATTGGGCACACCAATTAAATGTTTAGTGCGTAGAAGTGAATTAATAATAGATTAATAGATGGATAGCTGGCTGACGTATTTAGGGAATCTTTTATATGCTTTTCCATCCCATTCATATATACAGAGCTAATGATAAAATAGCTCCATGTGCATCCAGCTTCCTAAGTATCTTCGAGATGTTTTTCAGTTGAACATGCTGAGCCCCCTCAACTGTGAGGTTAAAGGACATTGTCATTATGATGGCGGCATTTGGCTTAGCCCAGGTCTAACAAGTGTAATCACGGTAAGGCCAGGCTCTGGTCAGTAAGAGTAACTTGCACTAACTATAGTGAGAGCACTAGCTTGGACGTTTGCCTATTAGTATTTCTATACTGAGGTGGAACTTCAATTAAACATGTTTGTGTTATACGAAATTTAGGGAAACATTAGGGTTTCACATTCCATAATATAGACGTGCACAGGCTTTTCTTCAAGATTGTTAGCTTCGTGAAGGGGGGACATGGCTCACTTGCTCATGGTTGTATTCCTAGAACCTAGCAGAATGCCCGGACCATAGAGGCATCAATAAATACGTGGAAGGATTTTTTTAAAATCGCATTCGGTACTTTCCGTCATCTGTGAGACACGCACCCATTTTTATTTCCATTTTGGAGGTGAGGCTCAGACACATTATAAGTAACTCATGCAAGGTCACACAACCAAGAGACGGAACCAGAATGGAAGCATCTTCTGCCTCTAAGGCATTTGCTCTTTCTTGGATAGTGTGGTGCCCTCAGGGTTCAGTAGAAAGAGCGAACATTCTGGGGTCTGATGGACCGAGATTTGAATTATAGCTCAACTACTCATTAGTTATATGTCATTGGGAATTTCTCAAATCTGTCCCCTGATGTTTTCTTTAAACCACAATGATATTTTCTGCCCTTCAAATCGGTCTTGTATTTTATTTAGTTTCCCATAAGTGCTATTTTTTTGGCGTGGTGTAATTATTCAGCTGTAAGTACTCTCTCATTGGGGTCCTCTATGGTTAGGTTGATTTCATGCTGCTTCCGCGACCCAGTCTTTCCCAAACCATTTCTTGAGGCATCCAAAATGCATTTAGCAGAGGGTTACATTCCCTCTTTGAAACAGGCTACTTTCAGATCCAAATTTCGTTTTGACCTTCCAATTCAATAATTATAGCCTAAGACATTTTATGTTTAAAGCCCAAATGATTGTTTGCTTAGAATCGTAAGAACAAATTTGGAGGCCAGCTTAAGGCACTTAAAGGTTTAGCCTGCCCTGGAAAAAAATGCATTCTTTGTCTTGCATCGACATGTTAATAAAGTCTAAAGTTCCTGCACAAACAGAACTTGCTTCTGCGGGAATTACGAGAACCTAAAAGCTGCGGGATCATAAATGGGCTATATTAGTGAAAGCTGTTTACCTAGCATGGCACACAGAGTTTTATTTAAGATTAATGAAGACCCAATAAGTAGAAAACACTAATGTTCCTTCCAGTGGGGCAGTCAAGATGAGTCTTAACTTGATGTAATAGAAATGTGTGTACTGTGAACAGAAGAGCGTGTGCAATATTTGCAAAGTTATATTTTCATGATATTTTTAACCCAAATTTGTATTCAATAGAAATACACTTAATATCTCATTTTAGGATCATTCTGGAGTCATGTAAAGGCAGTCATTTTAGCAGTAACTTACGACTTTATAAAGAGTATTTTATTCAGTTTGTGTATTGCCTTTCAACTCTCTGGACATGTGATTCCTAAAACTTATATTTGAACATGGAAAAGTGCCATTTTAATGTTCTTCTGTCTCTTCAAGTTGACTTGATTTTTGAAAATTCTCTTGGAAGTCAATTCTAGAAGATCTGGGATTTTGGATCTGCTACAAGTGGATCCCGAGATTTTGGACCAGTCACTTTATCTCTGTGAGTCAATTTTGTTATCGTGAAAAGGAAGTAATAACACGCACTTCCTGTGGCGATATGAAGAGAAATTGGATGGAAAAGTCTTTACCCAGTGGAAAATGCAATCAAAGAGTAGTTACTCTTCCTGCCCCATGTTTTTTGCACTCTCCTGCTCTTAGCAGAAACCCTTCATCATTGGCTTGTGTTGGTGCTGGCTTCGGTAGTGTGTAAACATTCGTTCTCTCCCCTTTCCCAAGCAGAGACCTAAAACGCAACACGGAGCTATTTTTGCTAAGAATGGCGTTACTCAAGGAGCAGTCAACCAGTGGATGAAATAGGATCAAATGATCCATTTTAAGATAAGTTTTATTTAGCAGGCAACCTTCTCCTCCATCACTCAGGTGCTAAGTCTTGAGTCTGTACTTCATATTGAGACTTCAGTGGAATTGGTTAGACTTGAAAAGAATTATTACTTTCCTCCGTGGTAGATAAATGTAGGGGGGAGAGCCAATTATTAGACAATTGATGTGTTACACACTTACGTTTAAAAACTGTTTTGAGCCTAGAGTTAGACCTTCCACAGAGTACTTTTAAAGATACATTTTCTTATCTTCTGAAGTCTAGGAGGTTGTTTAAAATTTTTTTCCATGTAATTATGCAAATTCACAAGTCTTAGATTTCTTTCCTGAAGCCATCAAATAACACTTCAATATGTGGGCTCAGGAGGGTTATTTCGGGGAATAAATAGATGTCATTATGTGTCATTTCGCCCATCAAAAAACAAAAAAACAGTAGCAATTACTGCATTGTAAAAGGAGTAAACTCAAAATGATCTCATTGCATTATCTACTAACGGCCTGGGAAAGTTGAATAACTATTAGTTACTCTGCTCAAACAAGGCACTGGAGTCTTACTTGACAGAGGTTTGTTCGTGTTCTTTCCACATCACATGTTCTATTTGCTTCTTTGAAAATAATTTCAAGACAAGTTATATCCTATGCTTCGATTTTTCTCCCTACAGTGCCTTTATATAATATAAGGTCGGTCACAGCTCATGATATAAAATACTAGCTGTTGACTCACACTAGAAGAGCCAATTTTACAGACTGCCGGGATAAAGATGATTTTAATTAAATCGCACAAATCCCTTTGTACTGCAACCAAACCATACGCAGGCTGGCTGACTCAGCCATTCTGGCGTGTGTAGAGTTAACCAGGTTACCGGGCTTCCTAGTTAACTTCTTTCACCAGGAATGCAATTCGTGTTTACCTATATAAGGAAACCTGTTAGGCTGACCTGAGTTTGGCGGATTTTTGCGCTGACTGGGAGGCGTGGAAGCACACAGCCCGGAGAGGGGGAGTGATTCCGAGCTGGACAGAGCAAGCTTCCTGAACGCCCCAGTCATTCAGCTGATCCGAGGCAGCCTGCTTGGAGGACCTACAGGTTTGCCTCTTCCAGATCACAGTTGAGGAACAAAAACCCCGTCCTAGGAAAAATGGGGAAGCCGGTGAGTTTTACCGATCTCTCTCTGCTTGCTTCTGCTAAGGGGCACGCCTCATTGCTCTCACCCAGGAAGCAAAGGGAGAGGCGTCACTCAGCCTCTAACTCCACAGCTCCTTCCTGAACAAACACAATGCTTCGCGAATACCTCCAGACAACTTTTCCTGCCTGTTTTGTACCCCAAGAATCCACAGAGGCAGTGATTTTCGCTCCTTAGACATTCCAGAGAGTGTTTTTTTACTAGCCAAGAGTTTCTCTCCCACCGCGATGAGCAAACTTTCTCATCTTTGTTGCACTCTGAAAGAGTGGAAATGAGCCCTGGGGTGCTTTGCGAGAAGGCTGAGTTCCCCAAGGAAGTAATAGTAAATCTAAGTGGGGTTCTTAAAACCACAGGCAGTGTGATAGTCTGCAGAAGTGCAATTTGTCACTAAAAAGGCAGTCTGAAGGTATCATTTTTCATTTATGCGGCAGCAAAATCCTTGCATCCTGCGCATGTAATAAAGGACACCTTCTGAGACACTGAGGAAGGAAAGAAGCCGAGCGGGGCTCTTTGTTCTAGACAATGTAAAGAAGCCCACTCTTGTATTTTGACAAGTAGCGTGTGTCTATTTATACATAAGGCAAGAATGATGAATAAAGTCTTTATGTCAAAGGCATTGCAGTCGATTGAGTTAAATTTTGGCTCTATTCTATATGTAGACAAAAACTGAAATCTGAATGTAATTAAACATGGAAATGTGAAAGTGTTTAACAGACTTGCAGGGGAATTTTAGTAATACTCGGGAATGGTCAATTATCAGAGGCAACTGACTGAGAAAAGAAAAAGCTATTGCAGCTGAGTTCTGGGGCGTAGGTAAAACTTTTGAAAAGAAAATCGATTTTGTTTTTTAATAGTACAGCCATCCAAAGTGATTTTTGAATTGGGTACAAATTTTTATTTTTGTATGGCAAGGTGGTTTTATTAATTGAGTGAGCTTGTTTGAACGATTTGATTGTTCTTCTCGCAGAGAAATATTGTCGTTTTCTGTCGCAGCGACTTAATCCTAAGGGTTTGGGGAGCAGGCAAGTGGCACAAGGACCCAATTTCCAGTCTCTCATATTAAGAAATTATTTTTTTAATTAATTTCAAGAAAAGTAATCAGCGCAAACAAGCAGATTTGAGAGAATGGCCACTTTTTTAAAAATTGCAAGTCATAGTCTATTCCCTAGTGAGGCTATCGCTTTAATACAGGGATTGGCAACTGCTTTTTCATAAAAACAAAAGCTATGGCCAGTTTTATGTAGCGCTCTCGACTTGAAAAAGCCTTACTGTTCGCGGTAACACAGTTTAAATGAAACCTGCTCACCTCAGTGGGAATAAAACCGAGAAAAGCAGTGTGTGTAATACAGTAGATGTCTTAGTAAATAAAATTAATAACACAAGCGACAGAACTGAGAAGACTAATGCAAATGGTTTAAAGCTTGTTATCTCCTAGGTGCTGCTCAGAAAAACAGGAGTCTTGATATTGTATTGCTTTTGATGGGAATTAGGAACCCAGGAGACACAAAACACTGTTTTAAAATACACGGTGAATAACAGATGTTTACACCGGGTTGTCTCACCCTGCCGAAGAGATGGCCCCAAGCCAAATCAACTAGCCCGTCTGCCATTTTTTCTGTGAGTTGATATGTACGCAGTTATTACACACTAATTACATCAACAGCCAAAGGAATGTATAACCAGAAAGGTAGATAAGTCTCCTAGGGCGAGGAGCGCTGGGGGTAAGCTTGGGGTTTGGGGAATCTCCTGTTTAGAGTTCTCCTTGCCAGTGTCTTATGAATTACTGTCAATGACTGGGAGCCCTGACTCCTGAACCTACTTACCTTCGGCTGCCCGGCAGCTCATTTGGGGGCAGTAATAGTGATTATTGTATTTAACACTCTGCCATTAATAGAGTTCCAGGAAGATTCCTTCCTGAAGATTAAAGTTATTTCAGTGTCAGAACTAATCCCGCAGTGAAAGGCAGGTAGGATGTGGTGGTGTTGCATTAGCTGTTTTCGAGTCGCTGGTGCTGCGTGCTTGTGTGGACATTGGAACCATTCGGCAGCCTCCTTAGGTCTGTGAGATGTTAGTAAGTGTCCTGGTGAAGGAGGATGAAAAGTCCTGGGGGCGGAAAAAGAGAGTAACGGAGCATCGGTGCGGTCCTTTGCTAATGTGTGTTGTGACTCCCTGAAAAAGTGCAGCATATGAAGTATGGTTTGCCGCACATTTACCTGATGGCTCCATTTTTGCCTGATCATCCCGAGGAACATTCTCTAAGGCAAAGCTTCCCAACAGATGGGCCAAAGAGTACTGGGAGATGATCAGTGGGTTGCAGACATGCCCAGGACTTAATCCCTCTTTGGCATCTGGGTCATCTGGCTGTGCCTGGGCTGGCCGTATCCCTCTGAAGGCTATCCGTGGACCACATAGCTTCCTCAGTTTGCCCCGGTATGTTGTACAGATAGGGTCAATTTCTGTATCTGTCATGATGTGTAAAAGCTAGGAAACCGTCTTTGACAATCCAGGCCCAGAATACAGATAGAGCCAGTCAAAATTCAACTACACTGTGTTAACCCAAGCCTTGGGGCTCAATGTGATGAAAAATACCCGAATTTTTATCATCTTTCATGCTACGGTGGGGATGTCAAGGTCCTCTGTATGTCATCCGGTTTTCCCCCTTTATTCTATAAAGAATTTAAAGAAGTATTTGTGCGTGTGTTGCTGTCGTTGTCATTGTTGTTCTGTTCTTAAAGATCTCCTGGAAAGCTGATGGCAAAGTGTTTCCTCCTGGGATCCTTTCTAACGTTTTGTTATCATTTATACTTCTCTTTCTCAGACTGCTATCACAGTGTGTTTGGCTGAGATTCTCCTGCCGCCAGTGTGGCCTAGTCCAGAGGCAATGACATAAAAGAACCTGTATTTATCAATTGTAAATTCTTTCCTTAGACCCTGTACCAAATTTGTACACAGCATTCCTCTCCCTGGTGAACTTTCTCTGGCTTTCTCCGCCTACCATTTGACATCAATTACCTTTTCAAAAACATTTTGTGTTATTAATTCCTGTTACATTCATTCAGCAAATACTTATTGAGTGCCTTTTGAAGTCCTATGCTAAGTACTCGGGAGGAACAGCGGGTATACCAGAGACAGATGAACTTAGACCAAATCTTCGCGCAACTGATAGCATTTCCGCAAAGAGAAGTCTCATTGCCTGCACGGTGTGCAACATTTGAAGTATGATTTGCTACAAACTTACTCGACCACTCACTTTTATGGCTGATCGTCCTGAGGGGCACTGTTGAAGTCAGAGCTTTCCAACTTGTGGGCAGAAAACAGGTTAACACACGGGTCAAGATGTTCATGCTTTCAGTGACCAGATGATTTCCAGGTCAGAACGTGTCCGGTAGATGCCCTGCAGAGCGTCTCTAAATGACAGAGAGCTGGATGATACCTATTTATATTTTGCTAATGTATTCTTCAAGGCCACATTTTCTTGGATTGTCAGGGGTTCCCAGGGCACCACATTAAGAAGAGAGGTTTCCAGAGTACTAGGTAACTCGAGAGCTTTCCTACTGGCTTTTAACCACTGGAAATTACTAATTGTCCAGTGACAATTCTTATGAGGCTGGCAAGAGCACCTGCTGTTACTTCTAGGGCTGTAGACGTGAGGCTTAGAAGCAGGGACTGTGAATCGATAACTGGTTTGCACCAGCAGGATTTTCGAAGTATCTAGGACACTGGCAAAACCAATTTAAAATATATTTATATTTGAAGAATGCTTGGCTGGCGAGGTGATAGATACTAGCCTAGGACTTCTAGTTAAATGTAAAAGTACATTTCCATTTTTTAATTAATTGCTTGCAATCACATGTAAGGGAGTCTTCTGTGAGTGAAGCTTTCGGAGAAATTGAGTTACTTTATGTAGTATTGCCCAGGGTTCAGTTAATTTTGTTTTTTATTTAAAAGGAAAATGGAGGGCTTCCCTGGTGGCGCAGTGGTTGAGAGTCCGCCTGCCGATGCATGGGACACGGGTTCGTGCCTCGGTCCGGGAGGATCCCACGTGCCGCGGAGCGGCTGGGCCCGTGAGCCATGGCTGCTGAGCCTGCACGTCCGGAGCCTGTGCTCCGCGACGGGAGAGGCCACAACAGTGAGAGGCCCGCGTACCGCAAAAAAAAAAAAAAAAAAAGGAAAATGGATAGCAGTGCTTTGTGGAATATAGCATTCTCGGGTATGCTGGGTGCTTAATAGCTGGATCTGCATAGAGATTGGCTCCAACTGCGCACTCTCTTGTGAGTTGCTCTTCACTTGTCTAAACTTGAGACAGACATGAAATTAAGCAGAACCTCCTCAATTTGACAGTTTCAGTTTTAACATGTGACAGAATTGGAATTTTGGTCAAAGAGCTCTAGCCAGGAAATACTGCATTATTTATAGCTATTGTTCTGCAACAGAGGCCTTGGTTATTTAAACCAGAATTATTTCCCCCTCCCCCATGAGTATCTAATTGTGCAGCTATTTCGATCTGTACTGACAGAGTCATCATGTATTGCCTTGGGGGACAAAACAGTACATAAACTACTAGAGAACAGATAACAAGTTTATTCGAACTGATATACTTGGCTTAAAGCTAAGAAACAAAAGAATATAGCGTGTTTCCCAAGTTTCTTCCAAAGTAGTGGATGGTGGCTTTGGCTAAGTCATCTTAAACTTCTCTGGGATTCAATTTCCTCATCTATCACTGGAGACATAAATACACAATTCACTGGACAGTTATGAGTATTGAAAGCACCTAGCACAATGCTGGGCAGGAGGCCAGTCAATAAGTATTAGTTGGATCTGAAACGTGTCGGGGTGGATGAGGCATCCTCCAGTAAACAGTTAAGGGCTGGGGACTTCCCTGGTGGTCCAGTGGTTAAGACTCCGCGCTCCCAACGCAGGGGGCCCCAGTTCGATCCCTGGTCAGGGGACTAGATCCCGCATGCTGCAACGAACGATCCCACGTGCAGAAAAAAATAAAAAGGCAACTAAGCGGTTGAAGAAGTAGAAGACGAACACTGGTGTCCCATATGTCATTTTGCCCTCTCGGTGATTTAAAATATGCTTTTCAGTGAAGCATGATATACTTTCTAATGTCTTGTACCAGGTCCTCTTTTCTAATGTGTGTTACCTGTTTGTCCCCTGTAGGTTTTGTGTTTGAGACCCTTGTTCTAAAGGCTTCGGTAGCAATCTATGTTGTCTCAGACATAAGTTTCCCCCTTTTAAGGTGTTTTCCCCAAAGTAACACGTTTCATAAGCAAAACTTGTTTTACTGACAATAAGTAGAATTCTCCCTGGCTTCAGTTCGTAACAGTGGTTATCCAGGGGTCTTGAGGATGGACTTCTCTAAGGTGTTATGACCGCAAGGTTATCCTCAGATCCCACTCTCTTTCTCCCACTCCCCACACATCACATCCCACCCCAGTGGAATATAACATTTAATCTGATGTCGCTCCTATGATGTGGACGGGATGTGTCCTGTGGGCTGATGTGCCCTGCCCAAAGTTCACTCCTGGCTAAGGCAAGTGGGGACCATATGGTGTTGGTTTGATGAGGAAACAGGGCAGGTGTATGAGTCAGCTTAGGCTGCTATAACAAAACAGCACAGACTGGGTGGTCAAATCCCAGACATTCATTTCTCAGAGTTCTGGAGGCTTGTAGATAGCCGTCTTCTCACTGTATCCTCACATGATGGAGAGAGAGCAGTCTCCCTCTCTTCCTCTTCTTATACAGGCACTAATCCCACCATGGCGATCCAGCCTTCATGACCTCATCTAACCCTAGTTACCTCCCAAAGGCCCCATCTCCAATATCACCGCACTGGGGGTTCGGGCTTCGGCATATGAACTTGGTGGTGGGCGGGGGGGGCACAATTCAGTCCACAGAAGCGGCTTTATCGAAACGTAGATCAAGTGACTCTCTATTTCGGACTTATTTTCATTGAACTTGAGATAACCTCTATCGTAAGATACAGCATTAAGAAAGAAAAAACATTCTTCCATTTAGACCCTAACAGTGTTTTCTTAGCATTGAAACATTTTATGCTACTTTTATTGAAAGAATTCTTCTAGGCTTATTTAGAGCAATGTTTTACAAAAATCATGTATTCCTCCTTTGCATACATAAAATGGAAAATATAGTCAGGGTAAACTTTTTAAGATTCCAACTTTGCTAAATCACTTTTCATTTGGAGTTGTCATGTGTATGCTTTTCTGCACGATGCCATCATGTTCTGTGCCAAAATACAGCATTTCTTTTTTTTTTTCCTTTTTCCTTTTTTTTTTGTGGTACGCGGGCCTCTCACTGCTGTGGCTTCTCCTGTCACAGAGCGCAGGCTCCGGACGCGCAGGCCCAGCGGCCATGACTCACAGGCCCAGCCGCTCCGCGGCATGTGGGATCTTCCCGGACCGGGCCACGAACCCGCGTTCCCTGCATCGGCAGGCGGACTCTCAACCACTGCGCCACCAGGGAAGCCCCAGCGCATTTCTTTTTAAAGAGCTTCTCTATTATCTCTGAGTCTCTACCAAAAGGCAACAACCAGAGCTATGTTCCTTCCTCAAATGGTCCTACCTGGGAATGCAGTTATCCCTTCATACCCCCAGGAATATCCACCAAGCGACTACACTTGTCAGTGCACTCATTCTTCAGCCTTTCTGACACATTTCCACAAATGTGTTAAGAACCAGCACTCTTGGTGAGTTCCATTGATCTCCTAGGTGCCTGTCCAGACGCCTTTCCTCTAGTCCCACCTGAGCCCTAAGACGATCTCCTTCTGGCCTGGGGGAAACCCTTCCTCCTTTTCATTTCTTTGAGAGGCTTTGCCAGGCATGTGACTTCTCGTCTCCTAATGTGGGGGGCTTGTTTCAAATAATGCCTAGAACTCAATAGAAGTGACAAAAATATGAACTTCTAGGACCAAGAAGGTTCGTGGGTGGGCGATGACAATTGTATCGTGACTGCCCCCTGGGCAGCAGCAAGTGTAAGATACATCCCAGTGTCAGCCTTGTTAAACTGGAAAGCATTTCCCCCGAGAACTCAGGAAATAGAGTGTATCTCCCCCATCCCACAGGGATGCCTAAAATGTCAGCATTATAGAATGATTTAATTGTCTTTTAAGGTGTCAAGAGTGTTTTGGTAGAAAGTAATGGCTCTAGAGAGAGCATCAGTTGTAGTTGCCGTATTTACTGCTTTGGCGGGGGTTTCTTTCCCATTAAGATGAAGTAAGAAAGCAAGAGCCTGTGACGATGGGACAAGGAATGGGTTAGGGATGAGGATATGGGAACGGAAAGAGAGCAGGAAAAGAGAAAAAAAGGAGAAGCTCAACGTTCATTCAACGATATTTACCAAATTCCTGCTTTGAGCCAGGCATCACCCTACACGCTAAGACCGAAGTGGTGCCTGCACTCAAGTACAGAACAGTCTAGTGTAGGAGACAAGCGCTGATGGCGTATCATGCAAACAAGAGTAAAAGTCCGCCTGGAAGAAAAGCTGTATAGTCATATGTTGCCATGAGATTGTACTGGGAGGATTTAGATAATCAAGGGAAGTCAGAGAAAGCTTCCCCAAGAAAGGGGTGCTTCAACTGAGAGGTAGTAGGAAGGGATGTGAGTCAGTGTTTGGAGGGGTAGGAAATGGCCAGACTGTATCAGGGAGTTTTCAACAAGGGATGACATTTGTCTTTCAGAAACACCACATTGGCAGCATCCGGGAGACTAGATCGGAGGACATCAGAGTGAATGTGGGTGAGCCTAAAAGAAGAGTCCAGGGAAAGATGATGTCTACTTATACCAATATCGTGGAGGTAGAGAGGAAGAGAAGTGGGTGGATTTCAGTTATATTTCACAGGTGAAATAGAAGCAGTGGGTAATGAATGGGACATGAGCGATGATGAGGGACCAGGAAGCGGCAAGGCAGACTCCCAGGAATTTGGTCCTCCTAACTAGAGGAATAGTGGTGTCATTAATGATGTAGGGAACAATGAAAGTTGACCTGGTTTGACAGTAGAGAGAGGAATCGTTTGTAGCCTGATGGAGTGGAAGATGCGCCAGCTTTGGGGCCGAAAGGCTTGGCGTGGGTTCAAGTCCTCACTCATCCATTTACTAGCTTTGTGATGCTAAGTTTCTCTGAACCTCAGTTCTCCCATCTTTAAAATGAGGGGAATTCCCTGGAGGTCCAGTGGTTAGGACTCCCCGCTTCCACTTCGGGGGACACAGGTTCGATCCTTGGTCGGGGAACTAACATCCTGCAAGCCGTGCAGCACGGCCAGAAAAGAAAAAAAGAAGATGAGGCCGTAAGCATCCACCTCACAGGGTTGTTGGGACAATCAAGGTAACTTCAGATGTGGTCGAAGGTCCTACCTACATGAGTTCCTATTATTATTCCAAAATTGACCAGCAATGAAGCCTAGAGGAAGAGTGGCTATTTTCAAGAACTTCCGAGGGGGTGGGGTGGGGTGTGAGAGTTTTGACAGCTGAGGTCTCAACACTCTGGAAGTTTACCTTAGTGAACTTTCGCCTTGTTGAGCATGTACAGGGCAGCTATTGGCTTCAGCTGGCCAGTGAATTCCTTGTATTTCATTCCAACCCCCTCTCCTCCTCTCTCTCAGCCTGGATTAAGGGATCCCATATAGGAATAAGCTACATTGCTTTTCTCAGCTGAGATCCCTTATCACTTGTAAGAGGACTATAGGATTTAGGAAAATGTAACCCGAGAGTTTGCACTAACAGGTGATCACAGTCGGTTAACTACATACTCCCTGTAGGGTTCGGGTGAAGGCTTTCCCATTCTGTTTTTCTAGCATCAGTTTAGCGAGAGCATTTTATACGACATATGTAATTCCGCTGCCCTCGAGTGACCTCAGCGAATTCCATTCTGGCTTCCAAATATTCCCTCATTAAAGGGAGCCATTAGACAGTGAAAGCTGCAGCCATCGGGTTAGGAAAACGCTGCAATGAGCAGGTGAAACGGCAGAAGGGGTTAAGCCCCCGGTGGAAACCCGGTATTAGCGTCCGTCTCTGCAGGTGTTCTGGCTTTGTAGGATCCTAGTCACTACGAAAAGTCTCCCCCTGTTGCCTGGTTCCACTTCTTTCCCTCTGTTCTTGACCCACTATTGTCTCTTTATAGCCACATTTATCTCCCACTGAATTATCAGAAAGATTAAGTGTCCCATCCAGACCCCATTCGGTTATTTTTCCATGCAAGAAACACTTATTTTCATACAGAAAAATGGGTGGGAGAGAGTGGGAGGCATTTTATTTCGTTATTTCACTTGTTCGGGTGGCAGAATGTGACACATTTGTATGACTTTTCGGGTAAGCAAGTTGTGCTTGGTTCCCCACGTGGATATCTGAGAGTTTACCGTCTACACCCAGGCAGGGATTTGGGTGTGTGGGAGGAGCGGAGAAGGAAGTGGAGTGGAAGCTGTGATCTGAATTAGAAGTCTCAGTCATGCTTTTAAGACCTTCCTCTTTCCACTACCTTCCCTGCCTTTATAATTTTTTCTCTGTGTGGTCCTTTTTGATGCAAATGTATTTCAAGGTATAAGAGCAATTTAAAAAGGCGATTCTAAATCCGAATTGTATCTCCCAGAGGAGCTGCCTTTTCACTTCATAAAGACCCACTTGGCTTTAGTTTTGCCGAGTTCCAAGCAGGAGCAGTCAGTAGAAACTTCTAATTAGCATGTGCGGTAGTAGTTGCTCCACGTCTGGGTGTTTGAGGAGTCACGGTGCTATAGCAGGAGCTAGACAGCGTCAGACCGGAGAGAGTTCACACTGTCTGTGAATGTAGTGACCTGCCAATAGTAAATCGTTTGCCAATAGTTCAAAGATAAAGAAGGAACCTGGTAGAATGATCCGAAGTGAAGGTTGCAGCAAAGAGAAAGCACGTCGGACGTTACAGTGAATGAGAAATGGTGGGAACTTCTGTTTCCAGGCCCCCAAATAAAGTTCTTGCAAAGATGAAGATGTGAGCTTTGCACACCATCAGGCCTTCTGATGTGTTTATCCAGCTCAGGAAGACTGAAATTGCGGAGGAGGAAGGTCTCCGCCGACAGATTGTAGGTCATAAATTAGTTAATAAAATCTGTCCCGTGTTATCTCTGCAGCAGTCTATTTTATATATACTTGTCCATTTGATTTATTTGTTTCTCTGCTTACCCCAGGCTGTATTTTGGTAGCATAAGTCAATATGTGAGTTTTAGATCATACAAAAGTTTATTTTTAAATGACCTGCCTTCTGTGGGGAAAAGAAGAGTTGTGTGCGCGCGCGCGTGTGTGTGTGTGTGTGTGTTGTATGTAACTTATTGCTGTTGATCAGGAGTTTCACAGTTAACTTTAGATGTCAATATATAACAGTAGTAATTCCAGTGAAACATGAATATTGTTATATGCCAAAATATATTTATCATAAAATTAATTTTTATTGCTGCTTCCAAGACCTTTTCAGGGCTTATATAGTTCCTGTAGAATATTTCCACATACTACTGTTAGTACACCCAGTTCTTGTTTTATCTATTAGAGTCACTATGGATAATATAGCAACACTCTACGTGTCCATGTACGTATCTATGTATGTTACATGTATACAAATGTATGTTTCCCTTTGAAAGTTTGGATGAGCTGTAGCCATTGTTGACTGATTTTTTTTTAAGTCGAATGAAACATAAGAAAAGAAAAGGCCACTTTTTTTTTTTAAGACCAAATATGATGATTTAAAAGTTATGTGGAAGTCCAAAGAGGTCAGGGGTAAAACAAAGAAAGGAAAAGAAAAAAGAGTGTAGGAAAGAAAAGGGTAGCAGGAGAGGGCTTCCCTGGTGGCACAGTGGTTGAGAGTCCGCCTGCCGATGCAGGGGACACGGGTTCGTGCCCCGGTCCCGGAGGATCCCACGTGCCGTGGAGCGGCTGGGCCCGCGAGCCATGGCCGCTGAGCCTGTGCGTCCAGAGCCTGTGCTCCGCAATGGGAGAGGCCACAGCAATGGGAGGCCCGCGTACCGCAAAAAAAAAGAGTAGCAGGAGATGATAGAGGAAAGGAGGTCTCAAAGCAGCAAAAATCTACTCTCCCCTCCCCAGTCAAGTCCACCCTCCATCTATAAACAAAAGCCTAGCAAACAAGCAGGTGGAAGACAAAGGGCTCAAGGAAAGAAGGAGCAAAAGCCACAAATTGCTAGAAAATACTGGGGACCGAAAAGAGAGAGTGTGAGAGAGAGAGAAAGAGAAAACAGACCACAAAAGAAAGGGTGAGGATGAAACTTCACGGGAAATGCTTGCAAAGTTAAAGCAAATGGGCAGGAAGAGCCAACTACAGAAGTAAGCAAGAAATGAGGAGGTAACGTTAAAAAATCAAGAAATATGATACGAGACAAAAATGGTCATTGTGCTTGAGTCGGTGGGGCTGAGAAGACATTGTTCTCTAGGTGTCTTGATAAAAAAAGAGGATTAGATGGCACAGAAATGAAAGCGGGCGAGTGATCGAAGACAGCAGGAATCAGGTGAAAGGGGCACTATTGTTCCACGTGACAAGACAGCCAGCCAAGGGGTAGGTGCCAGAGACTGGCTGCGGAATAATGTCCTTGCGGGGTTCATCCCGGTGAAACTGACCCCTACAAATGGCAGGGCTTGTCTGGTTTTTGTCGTTAGTCGTATTCTGTAATAGTAGTGTGAACGCACTTTGCTTTATTTATTTATTTATTGGCTGTGTCGGGTCTTAGTTGCAGCATGCGGGATCTTTCATTGCGGCGCGCAGGCTCTTAGTTGTGGCACGCAGGGTCCAGAGCACGTGGGCTCTGTAGTTGCGGCAGGCGGGCTCTCTAGCTGTGGCACACGGGCTCTCTAGTTGTGGCACGCGGGCTTAGTTGTCCCGTGGCATGTGGATCTTAGTTCCCTGACCAGGGATTGAGCCGGCGTCCCCTGCATTACATGATGGATTCTTAACCACTGGACCACCAGGGAAGTCCCCACAATTTGCTTTTTAAATGTCCCTACTCAAAAAACTCCAGTGTAGCAGGAATCCCGGCTCCTTAGCTCTGAGGTGCTCCAGAGCTGATTGGCTATTTCTGATTTAATAAATGATTATTCTAGGACAGTGGCCCTAGAATTATGCTAGCCTGGTGGCCTAAAGAGTTAATCCTCCAAATGCCTTCCATACTCCCAGGAGTCATTTACTGAGCCAGAAGAACCTGGCTTAATGTTTATTGAACCCTTTCAGTTTCTGAAGGGGAGTGGGAGGGAGAGGGTGTCTTTTCTGAATAAATTTCCACTATCAAGCTTTACCCAAGTAGCCGATACTTGACTCCCTAACTGCGAGGCTTAGAGAGCCTGCGCGTGAAATTCCAAATCCAGTCTCCTGTGGGTTTGGACTCGCTCGTTTACTTTTACTGTGCTTCGCTCATAATAACTTATGTTCGTAATTCAGCAACCCAAGGAATTGTCTTTATGGCACGTTCGGATCTTACAGTCAATCACACGCTTCAAGGTCCATTTCAGGAAATGAGTTTGACATAGCACGTTAACGGTGAATTATGCATTCTTACCTGCGGCAGGGCGTGATGTTCGGAGTGGCCCCGGAAAGCTTACCGGTTGTTGAGTCAAAGTCACACAGCTGTATTTAAAACTCCAGTGGGCAGTTCTGAAGATGGCAGACTTTACTTTGATACCGTGCAATAGCACCTCCACTAGTGCCCTGGTTAGAATGCAAACATCTGCTCGCTTTTATCGCCCATGTGTTACTTAAGATGGTCTGTTTCTTGATGACGTAAATCACTGGAATCAACTGACTATTTTTAAAGACTCTTTTAGTGTTTCCCTGAAACCATCACTCTTTCCATTTGTTTAATAGATCATGGACCCTTTAGGTACACAAAAATTGTAAAGATCATATTTTCTACCTTCCTGACCTTTTTCAAGGATGACATTATGACTCACGGACCCTGGCCTGCTGTGGAATGCGTTGTCTTCGGGGGTTGTGTGCACCGTAGGTTTACATCAGCACACGAGGTCAAAAGAGACCTCACATTTTCATTTACTGAATATGGGACAGCCGACCTACTGGTTTGTGCTCACCGACCATGGCTTTGTGGATTTCCCCAGTTCAGTTTGCTCTGCAAGTGTTCGCTCTTTCCTCCCCTGCATACTTATGTTACCCTGACGTGTGCCACGCAATCTGTTTGCCCTCTGGGCTATGCTCACGTCCAGCACAGATAAGCTTCAGGGCAGCAAGGCCCGTCACTTAAATTCCAACAGACTGGCTCTATTCCAGGGCCTCTTGGTGGGCAATTTTATCTGACTTTTATGGCAAGTAAGGGTTTGAGGCCAGTGGGACTGCTCAAGAAAATGAGATCCATGAAACAAAGGCTCTACCGATGGGATAAATAAAACCCATCAATTATGATTCCAGATTTGAAAAAAGACTGGCAAAAGATATAATGAATACTATAATGGCTCTCCCTAGCCCACTGATTGGAAAGGCTTGGGAGGACATGTCTGTACATACCGGGTCCTGTAACTTGTAGAATGTTACAAAATAGGCCAGATAGGTGAGAGCTCTCGTGGCATTCCATAAAATATGGCTCTTAATCAAATCCTAGGATTGCATGGAGGCAGGAGGCTTCCATGGAATTCCCAAGTGAGAAATTTTAGGTTTTAATGATTTCTATTCGTTTCTTATTCTTTCTGGGTTCCAAATATTGAATTTGTGAAAATGGAAGGGAGGAAATGAGTGTGTACCAAAGGGAAGCAGTTAGGGGTGGGAAAAAAGACGCCCACTTCCTCATGACTTGGGAGAAAAGAAGAATGAGATGGAGTGTAGAGTAAGTGTCACAACTGTAATGGAGTGTTTAAGAAAAAGAATATAGTGTTCTGTAAGTCACATATAGAGGGATGTGAAAAGGGAGGTAAATTAGAGTTCAAACTAATTTCATTTAATTAGTTGAAAAGACTAGATGAGTGGTCTTCAAACTTTTTCAATATTTCTGAGTATTCCTTTCCTCCCTCCCTCCCTCCCTCCCTCTCTCTCTCTCTCTCTCTCTCTCTCTCTCTCTCTCTCTCTCTCTCACACACACACACACACACACACACACACACAGAGATGTGCACATGATGCAAATTGCTCCCCTATAAATAAACCAAAATAAAACTAATACATATGTGTTGCTTCCCATCCCAGCTAAGGAAAGATACAGAAAAGAAGAACCCACATTGAAGAACCATCGCTAGCTGTTAATGCCCTGGGAGGTGCAGAATGGCATAGAGGTTAGGAGAACAAATTTCTCTGGGGGAGAGAGTGCCCGCTAACAAGCTTTTGACTTTGTTGGTTAATACTGCTTTTACTCCAAATCACTCAGAATTGTTTAGACTTCCTTCAGAGGTCCATGGACTTAGGCGGGACTTAGGATCTCTTTGTTAATATAACTAATGAAAAGGCTTGATAGCCTGTTGAGACAGTGACCTGCCAGAGTTGAAGGTGGACATTCATTTTCTACCACACTGTCCATTCAGTTCACAATGGACAGCTTTATAACTTTAAAGAATCTTTCTGAGACTAGATCAGCCTGAAGCTTTGTATATCAAACGTTACTCAGTGTATTTGAACTAACGCTACGAAAATATTCAGGGATTGCCAACAACTGTTGTAACACATGTTCATGTTGGCTCAAAACTAGTTGTTTGTTTTTGTTTTTTGCGGTACGCGGGCCTCTCACTGTTGCGGCCTCTCCCGTTGCGGAGCACAGGCTCCGGACGCGCAGGCTCAGCGGCCGTGGCTCATGGGCCCAGCCGCTCCGCGGCATGTGGGATCTTGCCGGACCGGGGCACGAACCCGTGTCCCCTGCATCGGCAGGCGGGCTCTCAACCACTGTGCCACCAGGGAAGCCCCAAAACTAGTTTTTAAGAGTTTTGCCTGGTGACAGATTCTCTGTGAAATAGCTGAACAAATTAAGTATAGAGTTAAAATTTGTCTGGAAGGTGATATTTTACCCAGACTGGTTTTGTATTTCCTCTTGGATCAGCAACATGTTCGTCCTTTTAGAAATCTACGTGTCCTGAAGCCCCGTTTCAAGAGGGCAAAAAGCCTAATCAACAACAAAACCCTGTTCCTATAACTATGCAAAGATGGCAGCAATATTGCATGAAGGAAATGAATGAATATCTGTAGCCATTTCGTCTTCCTGTCACCCTCAAGGAAATGTTCTTTGGATGGGAAAGAAAACCATGTTGAAGTTATCCTACAATTATTAATAATTGTAGATTTCCAAAGTACTTCATTGCTGAAGTCTTCTTATCATAAACGCTGAATTTCACTTTTTCCTCCTCTTAAATGCCTAGGCACGGATGAATGATTTATTTGCTTGTTTTACTGAAAGGTAGTTTACAAAATTTGTATCCCTCTTGTAGTGTTGTATAACAAAGAGCACTGAGGAGAGCACTTAGAAATTCCCGTCCTTCAGGTGAGCTGTATGAAAATTGAACAGCACAAATCTTCCTTGCTAAGTGATCTCAGGTCCTTGAGTATAGATGTGTTTTCCTTTACACATATCTGATCCTTCAAGAGTGCCTATTTGTCGTAATACCTTTCTGTGGTCGTGTCAGTTACTCTCACTCTTACAGAATAACCAACAGGCAGAACAGTCTAAAGGTTCAACTTCAAACAAAGAGCTTAAGACTATCCCTACCTTAACGCCAGAATTTGGATCCTCTGGTAAGACAGTGTAATTTGGTTTCTTAACTAGAAGAATTGTAGGGCTTCCCTGGTGGCGCAGTGGTTAAGAATCCGCCTGCCAATGCAGGGGACACGGGTTCGAGCCCTAGTCCAGGAAGATCGCACATGCGGCGGAGCAACCTAAGCCCGTGAGCCACAACTACTGAGCCTGTGCTCTAGAGCTCGCGTGCCACAGCTATTGAAGCCCATGTGCCTAGAGCCTGTGCTCCGCAACAAGAGAAGCCACCGCAAGGAGAAGCCCTCACACTGCAATGAATAGCCCCCACTCGTCTCAACTAGAGAAAGCCTGCGCACAGCAACGAAGACCCAACGCAGACAAAAATAAATTAATTAAATAAATAATTTTTTTAAAAAATTGTAGAAGCAGAAGCTGGGGCCTGCCAACTTTATTGTTCCATGAGTGACCCTTCTGAAAGAAGGTACCTCTGTCACAGGGCACCTTTGTTTACTTACAAGCCTCCCCAGACACGCTCTCAAGTTCCATTTTGTAGGTAATAATATATTTTAAACAATATTCCAGATGGCACCTATGAAATTAGTTTTTCCCACATGCACATGGAAATAATGTCCCCAGTAAAATTATTTGGAGTCAGTGCAGTAACACCAAAGATGTGATTTCAGTGGTTGTTGTTGTTTATTCAATAATTTCTGCAAGTCCTTTGTGTTCAGGGAAATCTGCTGGATACTTAAGGATAGTCAGAGTGTTTTTGCAATTCCAGAATCTTCTACAACCTTAAAGTGCACTGTTCAGTGGAGGACGAAACCACTGTAATATAAAGCACAAACCACTCATTTGTTCAACAACCGTTTATTAGGCACCACTTTATTAGGCTATGGAGACACACGTTTCCTGCCCTCAAGGAAATTACAGTTTGATAAAGAATTTTGAATAGGTGCTAAGTAGAAGCGCAAACTGAACATTTTCATTAGAAACATAACGTACATATAGCACGTGTGAAGAGAGCTATGATCCATTGAGTGTCAGAAATAACAACTCTGGCTTATGCTTATATCAATATTGACCTCGTAAAGAGTCTGTAATTGCCAGAAAAGGACTGAAACTGTTTAGTTGGCTGTTTTTCTTTTAACTTATTTGCAGGCTCTGACTTCCGTTTCTGTTGTCTACTTGAAATATAGTTTTGAAGTAGTTGTACCACTGCTCAAGCTTTAGTGGGCTTCAGCATCTCCAGGCAAGCTCTAGTAAAGAAGCAGATGGCTGGGGTTTACCTGCAGCAATTCTGATTCTGCCGGTCTTGGGGCGGGGCCTGAGAGTCTGCGTTCCTAGCAAGTTTGCAGGTGATGCTGCTGGTCCAAAGACGCTGTTTTGAGGAGAACCAGTTTAAGATATGGACACACTGTGGCAATGCCTCCTAGGTTCTGAGGAGAGACTGAAAAACGTAGGGAATCTGCAGTTCTAGTCATGGACATTGGAGTGAAAAAACCAATTGTCCCGACTCATGTAGAAATGAAATAAATTCTTCTTTGGACCATTCAGGACCTCAGCACTTGTCCCGTAAGGCTTTAGATTGGAGGAATTGTTAACTTATCCAAACTACTTCAACCTTCTCTAATCAGTAGAATCAACTTGTTAACCATGCAGCTGCATAACCCCTGGGGGCCTCATGAAAAGGGTTTGTTTGCTGTGGTCACAGAGCATTCGAGTTTCCAGTTTACACACACACCCGGGAGAATTATTAAACATTGTTGTCATGTTCACACTTTGCTGTCCCTGATCACTCGCTCACACCGTTGAGGCAGTTTCAAGTTTTGAGTGGAGAAGCCACACAAGACCCCATTGAGTGGGGCCGTGTCAAGGACGCATGGTTGGATGTGAGCTCACAACATCCCCAAGGGCCAAGAAAATCATGTCCTTTCTTCTGTGATGAGAGGCACCCCATCCTTGGCCGTTTCCATTTGTAATTTCACTGGTGCAGTGTGATAGGAAGAGAGCATTAAATGGCAAGACAGAAGCGATTTCTTGTCCTGGCTTACGCTGCACTGACCATTCTGTAACTTGTGACTTTTTGGGGTCAGTTTAGTCCTCTAGTCTGGAGTTCCTGGGTCTGTAAAATGGGAATGCAAGGCTGCAGGAAATTTTTAAAGGGCCTTTACCATGTTGTCATTTGTTATTGAGTATTTTTGAAATAATGTTAAAAAAAGCTTATTTTGAAACATGCTCAAAGGGAACTTTTAAAAAGTAATAGTATGAAATTACCATATAGCCCAGAAACTGCACTCTTGGACATTTATTCCAGACAAATGAAATGTTCACTTAAAAACCTGTACACAAACATTCATAGAAACTTTATTCATGTTAGCCTGAACCTGGAGAGAACCCAAGTGTCCTTCAACAGGTAGAGCGTTAAAGAAGCTCTGGTACATCTATCTGCACCATGGGACACTACACAACAGTAAAAAGGAATGAACAACTGATACATTCAACAACCTGGATGAATCTCTACGGACTTATTCTGAGTCAAAAAAAAGCCAGTCCGCAAAGGTTATATACTGTATGATTCTATTTATATAACGTTCTTTAAAAGACAGAATTTCAGAAATGAAGAGCCGATTAGTGGTTGCCAGGGATTAGGGATGGAAGGGATGGAGGGAGATGTATGTAGTCACAAAAGGGTAACACAAGGAATCCTTGTGGCGATGGTACTATTCTGCGTCTTGATCCTGGTGGCAGATACCCAAATCTGTACATTTGATAAAATTGTGTAGAACTAAATACACACACGCACACCAATCCAAGTAAAACAGGGGAAATCTGAATAAGATCAGTAGATTATATCAATGTCAGTATCCTCCTGTGATATTCTACTATCGTTTTACAAACTATTACCATACGAGGAAATTAGGCAAATGGTGCAGAGAGTTTCTTTGGGTTGTTTCTTACAACTGCATGTGAATCTATATTTACCTCAATGAAAATTTCAAGTAAAACATAGCTTTTAAAAAAGTCATACACACAGGGAACTCTACTCAATATTCTGTAATAACCTATATAGGAAAAGAATCTAAAAAAGAATGGATGTATGTGTAACTGAATTACTTTGCTGTACACCTGAAACTAACACAACACTGTAAATCAACTATACGCCAATAAAAACAAATAATAATAAACCCCAATTTTGGATTAAAAACCTAAGGAAATAATTTTTTTAAGTCATACAGAACCTCATTTTCCGTGAGCTAGAGTTAGAAACCCAAAATTGGTGTTACTAGGATTTTTTAAAAAAAATTTTATTGGAGTATAGTTGATTTGCAGTGTTGTGTTAGTTTCAGGTGTACAGCAAAGTGAATCTGTTATACATATACGGTGTTACTATGATTTAAAATGCCTAGTTACACTTAGTAGTTTTCGTTAATTAGTTGTAAACAGATCTTCTGTTCTACTTTTGTAAATTTTCTAGAAGTAAACTATGGAACATACGTGAAACAATAAAGTATGATCCTCTACAGCAGGTATTGGCAAACTGTGGCCCACAGGCCAAATCCAGGTCTCTACCCGTTTATGTACGGCCCATGAGCTAAGAATGGTTTTTACATTTTTTTTAATTAAAAAGAAATTCAAAAGAAGAATAATATTTTGTGACGAGTGAAAACTATATGAAATTCATGAATAGTTTGATTGGCACATAGCCACACTTGTTCACTGATATATATCGTCCACGGCAGCTTTGGGGCTACAACAGTACAGTTGAGTAGCTGTGACAGAGACTGACTCATAAAGCCTAAAACATCAACTCACCAACCCTTTTCAGGAAAAGTAGGTCCATCTCTGCATGAGAGGGAAACTTGCCCAGAATTTGCTAGGCTCTGAGGGCTTCCCATTGTCATCTGGGTTTCCTAAAGTAGCCCTGAGCAGAGACGTGTGATTTCCAGGCATTCCCTGAGAAAATGAGGAAAAGGATGCTATCAAGTTCACAACATAAACTCCATAGGAAAATGCCTGAGTTGATAGCATGTGATCTTGGGTTATGTTGCTTTGTCCTTCTGGCAGAAACATCACAACTTTCCAAACTCAGCCCATAGGACAATAGGCATCTGCTCAGAGGGAAGGAACGAGGTTTCTTGCGGAGCACAGGAAACAATATGACCTCGGAGCAAGACAGACTCGGGTTCCAATTCAAATCATCATTGGGTCATTTGCCAGCTCTGTTACCCTTCTCTCTGGAGTTTCTTTACACTTCTTTCAAGTAGAGGTAATGACAACCAGTCTCAGGCACGTTGAGAGGATTCAGGGAACTGATACGTCAAGTGCCTAGCCTGCAGTGGGACTCCACAAATGCTAGTTCCGGGATGGGAGGCCTCTACTTGCTCTGTTTCACGTCTGGGCTCTCCATGCCTTACATCCCTCAATCTAACCCCAGAATCTACCAAGAGGTCTCAGAATCCTTTTTCAAACATCACCCTGGCTCCGTTTTTGCAGCGTTCTCCACAAGTGTCTATGGAGTGTCTTTTTTTTTCAGAACGAGACCGTCTCCCTATTGCCCAGACCTCTCCACTAAGAGACCCAAGTGTAAGCTCTGACAGTGGAATCTAAATCAAGTCTGTTTTTCAATTATAGGATGAAGTGTGTCTTCAGTGCTGGGGGAAACCTGCTGATGGATGTTATCCCAGTAGGCTCAGCACTAGGCTCCAGGAATAGGCCAATTCAGGTTTTTATTTTTTAATGTTTCCAGGCCATCAGATCGTAAAGACAACGTTCTCGCTGAAATCGTGTAGTCTGAAGGGAGGCATGCAGGGAGACTGGCTTTACCACTTCATCACAGGTGAACGTTCAATGTACAGTGCCCTGGCTGGTGATTAACTCTCCACATTGGTTCAAGGGGGGCCTGGGCATGCTTCCCACACGAGTTCTCCTAGAGCAGATCAGGCTGGCGGCTGGGAGGCCTGTGTTCTTTGCCACACACACTGTGGAAAGGACATAAAGTCCAGTCTCAGGGGTCCTCCCAACTCTGGAACAGGCAGAACAGGACTGGAATGACTTGACATGCTGATGGAGACGTGCATCCCTGGTCATTACTTTGATCCCTCATAGAGATGCTCAGGGAGGAGATTTTTAGGATGTTGATGTTAATCTACTTTGGCATAACTGAAAGAGAGGGGGTGGTAAAAAAAAAAGCTGATGGCTGATTTTTTCACTGTGACAAATGAGTAATTTCGGAGTTGCCAGTATTTTTGCTTCAGAGCTATGGCTTAAATTACTTAATTTCTTTATGGCACTCCTCTTCCCCTTTTATGCCATAAAAGATATGGCAACCTAACAACCAGCAGAATGCAACTACATGCAGATGAGGAGCCAAAATATATTTTTTCTGCGTGGTCACTCGAGTTCAGTTGCCTAAAGATAAATGAGGATTATCTATCCCACTGTAACCTGCCCCTCACCCCTCTTTCCTCTGTCAAAACTGTCTCTGTCTTTCTCTGTCTCACTTACTTCACTTAGTGTGATAATCTCGAGGTCCATCCATGTTGCTGCAAATGGCATTATTTTATTCCTTTTTATGGCTGAGTAATATTCCACCGTATAAATATACCACATCTTCTTTATCCATTCATCTGTCGATGGACATTTAGGTTGCTTACATGTCTTGCCTATTAATGAATGAATTTATACATTTTATAAATGTAAAAAATTATAAAATATTTATAATGTATAAATCTCTACTGTAAATAGTGCTGCATGAACACTGGGGTGCATGTGTCTTTTCGAATTATGGTTTTCTCCGTATATGTGCCCAGGAGTGGAATTGCAGGATGATATGGTAGCTCTGTTTTTAGTTTTTTAAGGAGCCTCCATACTGTTCTCCATAGTGGCTGCACCAATTTACATTCCCACCAACAGTATAGGAGAGTTCCTTTTTCTCCACACTCTCTCCAGCATTTATTATTTGTAGGCTTTTTAATGATGGCCATTCTGACTGGTGTGAGGTAATACCTCACTGTAGTTTTGAGTTGCATTTCCCTATTAATTGTTGATGTTGAGCATCTTTTCATGTGACTTTTGGCCATCTGTATGTCTTCTTTGGAGGAATGTCTGTTTAGTTCTTCTGCCCATTTTTTGATTGGGTTGTTTGGGTTTTTTTGATATTAAGCTTCATGAGCTGTTTGTATATTTTGGATATTAATCCCTTGTCTGTCACATCATTTGCAAATATTTGCTCCCATTCTGTAGGTTGTCTTTTTGTTTTGTTTATGGTTTCCTTTGCTGTGCAAAAGCTTTCAAGTTTAATTAGGTCCCATTAGTCTATTTTAGTTTTTCTCTTCATTACTCTAGGAGATGGATCCAAAAAGATGTTGCTGCTGTTCTTGTCAAAGAGTGTTCTGCCTATGTTTTCCTCTAGGAGATTTATACTATCCAGTCTTACATTTATAACTTTAATCCATTTTGAGTTTATTTTTGTGTGTGGTGTTAGAGAATGTTCTAATTTCATTCTTTTACATGTAGCTGTCCAGTTTTCCAAGCATCACTTATTAAAGAGACTGTCTTTTCTCCATTGTATATTCTTGCCTCCTTTTGTCATAGATGAGGTGACCATAGGTGCATGGGTTTATTTCTGGGCTTTCTATCCTGTTCCATTGATCTATATTTCTGTTTTTGTGCCAGTAACATACTGTTTTGATTACTGTAGATTTGTAATATAGTCTGAAGTCATGGATTCTGATCCCTCCAGCTCCGTTTTCCTTTCTCAAGATTGCTTTGGCTGTTTGGGGTCTTCTGTGTTTCCGTGCGAATTAAAATTTTTTTTTTGTTCTAGTTCTGTGAAAAATGCCACTGGTAATTTGATAGGAATTGCATTGAATCTGTAGATTGCCTTGGATAGTATAGTCATTTTGACAATATTGATTCTTCCAATCCAAGAACATGGTATATCTTTACAACTGTTTGTGTCATCTTTGATTTCTTTCATCAGTGTCTTACAGCTTTCTGAGTAGGTCTTTTGCCTCCTCAGGTAGGTTTATTCCTAGGTATTTTATTATTGTTTTTTTTTTTAATGTCAGGGGACTAATATGAGTTGTTGACTTTAAATTTTGCCACTAATGACATAACAATAACAAAAAAACCTTCTTACACACGAAATATTCAAAAAATGGACATTTTACCATCAAAAAATATAAGCAGGATGTAATCTATTTTTTTTAAGAAGATGTTGGGGGTAGGAGTTTATTAATTAATTAATTTAGTTTGCTGTGTTGGGTCTTCGTTTCTATGTGAGGGCTTTCTCTAGTTGTGGCAAGCGGGGGCCACTCTTCATCGCCGTGCGCGGGCCTCTCACTGTCGCGGCCTCTCTTGTTGCGGAGCACAGGCTCCAGACGCGCAGGCTCAGTAGTTGTGGCTCACGGGCCTAGTTGCTCCACGGCACGTGGGATCCTCCCAGACCAGGGCTCGAACCCGTGTCCCCTGCATTAGCAGGCAGACTCTCAACCACTGCGCCACCAGGGAAGCCCAGCAGGATGTAATCTTAAAGAGGAGTCATTTATATTAAATAAATTTAGCTTTATGAACAAATTATTAAATTATCTACATTTTCTTCATTCCACTACTCTTCATATGAAACTTCGTTGTGGATCAGTCCTAGTCTGATCCTTCATGGTTTCAAATTTCAATAGCTCTGACAAGTCTCTTCTTCATGATCTAGCCCCTTGCCTACCCTCCCACCCAAAATTTTCCTCACTCACATTCATGTACTCTCTGTGTCAAAATCACCATCAATGGAAGCCTCTCTCCCTCTTTGGACTTGATTTGACTCCTTAGTAAGCACAAGAACTGTATCTTTGTTTTGTACCTGGTCAATCTTCAAAAATAAATTTATTAACCTTTCAACTCAATGCTTGAGAGTACAGATTCTTAGCCAGACTGCCTGGGTTTGAATCCCAGCATCTGCACTTACCAGCTGTATTAACTTGGGCACGTTTCTCAACTTCTCTGTTCTCAATTCCTCATCTGTAAAATCAGAATTAACTGGATTTAATATGTTCATGTTTATAAAGTGCTTACAACAGTCCCTGGCTCAGAGTAACCACTATAAAAGCTATGGTTAAATAGAAGCAAAAACAGGCTTAAAAAAAAAAAGAAAAAAATTTACCTCACCAAAAACAGCACACCAGACTGTGCCCTGGCATTTTTTCATGGAATGTGCCACTGGCTGTAGGAAAGGACCGATATGGAGCGTGTCTGGATGAGTCAGTGAAAATATATCACAGATGCTGAAATAATAGCTCAAAGCCACTATGCAGAGCTGGACTTTGCTGTCCTATCCTAGTCAGAAGTGACCTCAGAATTCTTTATGGTATCCATGACTGCTGGCCATCTTGCCTCTACTCAAATGCCTCTAAGAAAAGGATATCATCCCCTAAAGGACATTTTATCCCACTGATAAGGGTGCCAGAGAGAAGGACACTAGAGAGAGGAAAAGTATATAAAGAAAATCCTAAAGACTCCGTCAAAAAACTGTTTGAACTAATAAATTCACTAAAGTTGCAGGATACCAAAGCCACACACAAAATTCAGTTGTGATTCTATACACTAGCAGCAAGCTATCTGAAAGAGAAATTAAGAAAACAATCCCATTTACAATAGCATCAAAAACAATAGAACACTTAGGAGTAAATTTAACCAAGGAGGTGAAAGACCTGTGTGCTAAAAACTGTTAGACATTGATTAAATGAATTGATGAAGGCACAAATGGAAAGATATCCCATGTTCTTCGACTGGAAGAATTAATATTTTTAAAACGTCCCTGCTACACAAAGTGGTCTACAGATTCAATGCAGTTCCTATAAAATTTCAGTGGCATTTTTTACAGAAATAGAAAAAAAACAATCCTAAAATTTGTATGGAGTCACAGAAGACTCTGAATAGCCAAAGCAATCTTGAGAAAGAATAAAACTGAAGGCATCACACTTCCTGGTTTCAAACTATACTACAAAGCTATACTAATCAAAATAGTATGATACTGGCATAAAAACAGACACATAGACCAATGGGACAGAGTCAAGAGCCCAGAAATAAACCCACACATATATGATCAACTGATCTTTGACAAAAGCACCAAGAACACACAATTGGCATAGTCTCTTCAATTAATGGTGTTGGGAAAACTGGACATCCATGTGCAAAAGAATGAAACTGTATCCTTATGTTACCCAAGAGATGACAAATGGTTGTGATGATGTGTAGAAAGGGGAATCTCTGTACAATGTTGGTGAGAATGTAAATTGGTACAGACATTATGGAAAACAATATGGAGAGTCCTCAAAAATTAAAACTAGAACTACCATATCATCCAGTAATTCCACTTCTGGATATATATCCAAAGGAAGTAAAATCAGCATCTCAAAGAGACATCTGCATTCCCATGTTCATTGCTGTATTATTCACAGCAACCAAGATACAGAAAACTTAAGTGTCCATCTACAGATGAATAGATAACGAAGATGTAGTGTGTGTGTGTGTGTGTGTGTGTGTGTGTGTGGTGTATATATATACATACACGTATATATAGTGTATGTATATACATATACAATGAAATGTTATTCAACCATAGAAAGAAGGAAATCCTGCTATTTGTAACAACATGGATGAATCTGGAGGACATTATTCTAAGTCAAATAAGCCAGACAAAGGCAAATACTGGCTGGTGTTACTTGTATGTGGAAACTAAAAAAAAAAAGTCAAACTCATAGAAACAGAGTGGAATGGTGGTTGTTGGGGAGAGGGGGTGGGTTGAGGGGTGGGGAGATGTTGGTCAAAGGGTACAGACTTCCAGTTCTAAGATGAATAAGTTCTGAGGATATAATGTACAACATGGTGACTATAGTTAACAATACTGTATTATATATCTGAAATTTGCTAAGAGAGTAGCTCTTAAGCATTATCACCATGCACACACAGACACATGCACAAAAGGTCACCACGTGAGGTGATGGATGCGTTAATTAATTGCAGTAATCATTTCACAGCGTATACATGTGTTAAATCATCATATTGTACACTTTAGATATATACAATTTTATTTGTCAAGTGTACCTCATTAAAGCTGAGGGAAGGAAGTCAAAAAGAAGCCTAATAAATTTTTAAAATAAAACGAAAAAAAGGAGAATAGAGGTTACTAGGGGCTGGAGGAGGACGGAATAAGGAGTAGTTATTTAATGTGTACAGAGTTTCAGTTTGGGAGGATGAAAAACTTATGGAAATCAATAGCGGTGATGGTAATACAGTGTTGTGAATGTACTTAATGCCATTGAGTTGTACACTTTTAAATGGTTTAAATGGTAAATTTTGTGTTATGAATATTCTACCACTGTAAAAAAATAGTTTTAAAAAGAGAATGGATTCTCAGAGTGGGGCTTCTTAAAAACAGGCATCTTAGATCATGGCTTCCTGGAGATAGGCATAATGAAGAGGAATACCACAGAAGGGGCACTATAGAGGAGGGCATTGTAGATTGACTGCATCATAGAGAGGTCCATCACAGATAACGGCAGCATAAAAAGGGACATCATGGTAGGTCAGTACAGAGATGGATCTCATAGGAAGGAGTTTTGATGGTTATCATATGTAAGTTCATCGTAGAGAGAAGGAACATAGGCTCATTCTAGAGAAGTCTGTCAGATAGGAACGCCTTAGAAGCTTTCGTGTCAGCTTCTCCTCTCTGGACATCAGGTTGTGAGCTCCATGAGACCAGAGATGGATCTTATTCATCTTTACTTTTTCAACATCTGACACATACTTCGGGATACAATAGCTACCCAATCTTCTTTGTGGGGTGACTATATGTATACCATCTCTTCTACACGTGGCCTTTGAAAAATGTAGAACCTGTTACCCATTTCTTCTCTTCTGCAGACTGAATTGGCCTAGTTCTTAGAAAATTTTCCAATGTGCTGAATATTTCTGACTTTTCCCATCCTAAGAGCCCTCTGCCTACCCATTTGTGGTAGGCAGAATTTTTAGGATGCCCCCCCAAAGACGTCCTGTCCTAATCCCTGGAACCTGTGATGTTATGAGATGTTACTCCCATGACTACGTTATGTTATTCCCTATTAAAATAGGGAAATTATCTGGTGGGCATGATCTGGTCCCACGAGCCCTTAAAAGCAGAGAACATTTTCTGGCTGGTGGCAGAAGAGGAAGACAGAGAGATTCAAAGCATGAGAAAGATTTGATGCAACATTTCTGGCTTTGAAGATGGAAGGAGCCATGTGTACGGATGGAAGAGCAGCCAGTAAGAGCTGAGCAACCCTTCACTGGCAGCCAACAAGGAAATGGAGACCTCAGTCCTACAACAACAAGGAACTAAATTTGGTCAACAATCTGAATGATCTTTGGGAGTGAATTGTTTCCCAGAGCATTCAGATAGGAGTCCTAGCTGTCAGACACTTTAATTTCAGCCTCGTGAGACCCTGAGCATAGAACCGAAGAGAGCCTGTCCAGATTTCAAACCTGCAGAACTGTGAAATAATAAAAAGTGTTGTTTTAATTCACTAAATTTGTTGTAATTTGTTATGCAGCAGTAGAAAACTAGTATGTCATTTATCACAGTCCTTCTTTATAAGTTCCTAGAATTGATTCTTTTAATGAGCATTCTAACTAAATATTTGTCTTTCAGTTCTAAGTAGGAAAAGAATTCCTTCTCCATCCCTCCCCCTTTGATTTGAGAGAATTTTTTTCTTTCCTATTTCAGATCATTAATTGCCAGTTAGATTACTTAAAATATATTTTCAAAATGAACTGCGGTAATGTTTGTACTTATGAAAAAGGAGCAGTTGTTTTCCTATTTCTGATTTGTTTCATGTAATAAGACATGGTTAATAATGTGAGGAACTTGAGTGCCGTGACAGAAACACGTTTGGACAATTGGATTTCTAGATCTGTAGATTTATAGATCTCTCTAGTTGAGAAGAGTGTAACTTGTTCATAAATTTAAAATATTTTAACAGCAGAACCATCTGGTTTCCACTCCAGCATGTAAAGAGCTTGGAAACCATCACTTCTGCCCTCTTAACAAGAAAAAGGCTGAACAAACTGAAAATCAGTAACTGAGCTCCATCAGAGAATGAACTCACAAGACAAAGTGCCATCCTCAAAACTGGAGAGACAGGCAGATACAGAGACTATAATCAGTTTACCTAAAGCGGAAGCCACTGGCCCCAGTAGCTGGTAGTCACACTTAAACCAGAACTTCAGTGAATTGCTGGTGGCTGAGTATCGACTAGCTTGAGAGTTAAAAGCTCCTGGAGGCTCATTCTAAGTGGGGACCCCATACTTTTGCGTGTTTCACCTCTAGGATTCTCACCAAATTCTCGAGGTGAAAATCAGAGAAAAATCCTCTAGTGCTTGGGCAGAGTGAGGGGGAAAGAAACCATTTTGAAATGCAATTTTGAAATAAGCTCAGGGGAAAAGTAACTATTTTGAAACAAGCCCAGAGCATTCTTTACAACAAAAACCTCACCAGCAAGAGAAAAGAATTTACTGGAGCTTTATCTGACTTGAGAGAAGGGAAATTACCCAGTTTCAGCCTTCTTTAGCCTTCCTACCTTGCTTGAGGGGAACAGCAAAAGCTAAGAAGTGCTTGTGAGGATCACATTCCATGGGCCCAGGTACACTAAAAAATTAAGAACTAATCATAGGATTATAGAATGCCCCCCCACTCTATCACTGCATTAATAGGACTCCTGTCTAATGACAGTAGATTACAAGCGAAATAACTATGATGCTCAGACTCTAAGCAGGAGTTTTTAGGGAAACACAAAGACCACAGGAGGGGAAACAGCACAAAACAGAACAAGGATACTCAAGGAAGTTGAAGCCTCTGATACCTACAGCTACAACAAACACACAGCCTAATTCCTAGGCAGATCAACATAAAGCCCATCTCAGTTCCTATTACTCAACACATCATGTCCAACTTTCAACAAAAAATTACAAGCCATTCTAAAAGGCAAGAAAAACCACAATCTGAAGAGACAAAGCAAGCATCAGAAGTAGACTCAAGTATGGTACAGACTTTGGAATTATCAGACCAGGAACTTAAAATAATTGTGATTAATATGCTAATGGCTCTAATGGAAAAAGTGGACGACGTGGAAGAATAGATGGGTGTCATAAGCAGAGAAATGGAAACTCTAAGAAAGAATCAAAAGGAAATGCTGGAAGTCAAAAATACTGTAACAGAAATGAAGAATGCCTTTGAGGAGCTTATAGTAAACTGTACATGGCCAAGGAAAGAATCAGTGAGCTGAAAGATATGCCAATAGAAACTTCCCAAAACTGAAATGCAAGGAGAAAAAAAGAATAGAAAAAAAAAAAAAAAGGAACATAGTATCCAAGGGCTGTGAGACAATTGCAGAAGGGATAACATCCACATAATGGGAATATCAGAAGAAGAGAGAAAGGGGCAGAAAAAATAGCTGAAGTAACAGTGACTGAGAATTTTCCACAGTTAATGACAGAAACCAAACCATAAATCCCGGCAGTTCGTGAAACACAACTAGGATAAATACCAAAGAGTCTGTACCTAGCCATATCATATTCAAACCACAGAAAACCAAAGACAAGGAGAAAAATCTTTAAAATATAGTAACAGCTGCTTGTTATGTGCCAAGCATAACATAAGCATTTTACTTATGTCACTTAATTTATATGGAAATCTCCATCTCAAGGACTTTATATTCATCCTCATTTACAGATTATAAAACTGAGAGTTAGGAGGTTAAGACTACTTGTTTAGAAAGTGAATTGACAAGAATTCAAACTCAGACTCTGTTCCAAGTACTAAGAAATAGTGCTGATGGAGCATAACTTAGTATGATGAATACGTACTGACCTCAGAATGGAAAGTTATACATTTCTGCATTCTGATAATAAAGTTTAGGGCTGTGGTTTCCCATTAGTATGGAAATTGTCAATTGTCGCTTCTAATAGTTATACAAAGGAACTGATATTGAACATAAAGGCTAATCTATAGATGAAGAGAATAACAAAATCAAATAAATAGGAATTTTAACAATTCCAAATGAGCTTTGACTAATTTTTAAAGCCAAGGGAAATTACTTAATTCCTCATATTACTAAATGTGATCAGGCCAGAAATTTTTTGAATTTGAGTCTTGATTATTCACTTATTAAAAAATAAAAGCTCCGAAAAAGATGAAAACTTTCTAACCCAAAGGACTGCTCCCTGGTGATGCAGCTAAACCAAACAGAGCTAGCCTAACCAGCCAGGTTACCAAAATGATGCCTTAGGTGATGACTCAGCCATCCCCTACTTTTAAATCTCAGTGTAGGTTGGAATTCTCTGTAACTCCAGCCTGGTTAAAGTGATTTCTAAAATTTCCATCATTCAGTGTGTACTTGTTCTTTGTTCATTTATATTAATTCATTACGTCTATGTATTCATTGATTGTTTTTCTGCCTAGTGGTTGCACCCTTTCTGCTTTATACTTTTGACACAGGAGTTAAGCAAAGGTATTAGGCCCAGGAGGCAATGTGTTCACTGCATTGTTTTTAGCCTATTTTGGGGGTATGACCTAGTGGAGGAGTTCAGCTATCTGTCACTTTGAAAAAATAGCATCACTGTATTCCGTGGGTCTCAAACTGGTAGCTCCATGTGTCAAGCCAGTTGGTTTTATTTTTGGCCTTTCTGTGAGGCTCTTGTATTAGGAATGTATTGCTGCCTAACACATTGCCCCAGAACTTAGAGGCTTAAAACAATACACATTCATTATCACACAGGTTTTCCTGGTCAGGAGTCCAGGCATACCTTAGCTGAGTCCTCTGCTCAGGGTCTCACAAGGCTGTGATCAAGGTGTCCACCGAGGCTGAGGTCTCATCTGGAGGCTCGACTGGGGAAGAATATGCTTCCAAGCTCACTCGTGTAGTTGTTGGCAGGATTCAGCTCATTGAGGGCTGTCGGACTGAGGGCTTTATTTCCTTGGTGGCTGTGAGCCAGAGGCCACGCTCCATTTCTTGCCATGTGGGCCTCTCCAACATGCCAGCTTGCTTCATCAAAGCCAGCTAGGGAGAGAGTAACGAGATGGAGATCGCAATCTTTTTTTCACCCGTCGTGGAAGTGACTTCCCTCAATGTTGCCCTATTCTGTTAGTTAGAGGCAAGTTACTTAAGGGAAGGTAGATACCAAGTCATGAATACCAGCAGGTAGAGACCATCAGAGACCATCTTAGAGGTGCCTACCGTAGTACCTTTGGTGGTTTGAAGGACAGTATAATTAGGTCCCCTATTGTACCTGATCAAAAAGACTTCTAGGTCCAGAAAAGAGTTTAGATTCCAGCTCAGCTACTTCCAGTAAGTCTGGACTTTGGTAGTTTCTTGCCTTCTTTAGGTCTCAATTTCTCCTTTGAGAAATACGGAGATAAACATACTGGCTTTGCCGAACAGTTGTGAAGATGTAGGAAGAGTGCCTGCTGGTCTCCCATCTGGTGGGTGAACGTGTTCATGGCATGCTACTGTCTCCTCACCTCCCTCATGGCTCGAAATGAGACTTTAATCAGTCTGTTTGGTATCTCAACCACACCCTAAACTTCCTGGAAGTTCTGGAAGTCTGTTGAGTTGTCATGATTTTTGTTATATCTCACCCAAACCATATACTGATTAACTCAGTAAATGAATGCTTTTTGGTAATGATGGTTTTCACTTACGATATTTTTATAAAATCGCCCAAGGGATTTGATTCTGACTTGTTACTCTCATAAGATTTTCCCTGCGACCTTCATGCTCTGGCCTACATGCATGGTTAGAAATCTAAGTTTCCTACAAATTACGGTATCTGTTGCCCCTCATCGTACTCTGCATGGTGGTCGGTAATTGATCATTTTGCCCAAATTCAATACATTTCTCTTTAAAACAGTTTTTTGGGTGCTTGTCTACTTGTCCATTATTCCTCACTGACATTTACTTGAGAGGGGGAAAAAGGAAGGAGGACAAAATTTGTGTTAAAGAACTGTCTGCAGAAACCAGGGTAGAGGTGGCCGCATCACAGTAATTTTAGTCACGGTGGCCTGGTGGGCGAGAGGGCTTCGGAGAGGGGTTGTCTCCGATGTGAATGTTGATCCGATGACCTCACCTCAGCGCTGCTTGCTAATATCAGATATTTTAGAAGGCTGATCCCAACGCCAGTAAGATCTAAATGTAATGTGAATTCACCTTATAAATAAAAATTCCAATGATATTCACCAATAAGAAGAAAATTCACCCACAGTTACCATCATGGTGACAAAAAATCAATCCAGGGCACATCTTCTCTTACTCCAATATGTGGTGTGTCTTCTGTTTGGCCCTGGAGTATTCATGGTTAGACTCAGGAACACGAAAATGGCTGCCAACTAAGAAATGGTTGTTCAATGTCAGGTGCTTACAAAACACAGTCTCTAAAGTTCCTACAGTGACCATACAGATGGACTTCCTTGCTGTTTTTTTTCCTTCCTTCCCTTTACTTCTTTTCCTTCCTTCCCTTTCTTCCCTTCCCTCCCTTCTCCTGACTCCGCTCTCTCCTTAGAAGTAGGAATGAGGATCACAGTGAACTCAGAATGATTAAAGATGCTCCTCACCGCGTAGCTCGCCAGAGACTCCAGAGAGTGCAGTGTGTGTTTTCACCTTTCTGACTTGCACTAGAAATCTAAGGGAAAGTAAATCAGTAATAGAAGCAAAATGCAGTGAGGACTCGAAGTGGTCAAGTGCTGTTGTAGAGCCTGAGTCAGTGAAGTTTAAAGAATTAAACGAAAGAATTCAGATGAGAACTTTCAGAAGATAGAAACCAAAACAGGAGAGGGGAGGGGGGAGGGGGGAGCATCACTGTGAGCCGGGCACGGCTGTCAGACCCTAAGGCAATCCACAGCAGTGAGCTTTCGAGGGGCTCCAGGTTCTGGGGACAAGACAGATGATTCGGGACGTTTTGATGGAAGGTGACAAAGCAAATCGAGAGGGACCCTGTAGGGGACACACTATGGGGAGGGGAGGCGTGGAGAATAACTGCTCTAATAGGAAAATATAAGGAATTAATTCTCTAGGTCACAGCCACAGCTGGCAAGGCCCCATCTGCAAAGCCCACCGCAGACGCAGCACCTGCCATGCTCTCTGGAGCCCGGGCACTGCTAACCATAAAACAGCTGCTGTCGGGACGTCCCTGGCGGTCCAGTGGTTAAGGCTTCGCCTTCCAGTGCGGGGAGTGGAGGTTCGATCCTGGTCGGGGAGCTAAGATCCCACATGCCTCGCGGCCAAAAACCCAAAACATAAAACAGAAGCAATATTGTAACAAATTCAATAAAAACTTTAAAAGATGGTCCGCATCAAAAAAATTCTTTTAAAAATAAATAAGATATAAAATTTTTTTTAAAAAAAGCAAAACTGCTGTTTCAGAACCCACCGCTCCAGTGTGCAGCTCTGTTACTGTACTCGAAGGCACTTCCAAAGGCCAGGCCCCTGCTCAGTGCCTGCTTTCTGGCCATTTAAAGTGCTGGCAGAATAAAAAAACAGCTGATGGGTAACGTCTGGAGAAGAAAACAGATTGACTGGTCAGCACGGGTGAGATTTTTAAGGACTAAGCCATGCATCAAGCACGGGGTTTTGCGTATTGGTTTGTCTCAGAGAGGGAGTAACATATAGGAAGGATACTTAGTCACAGGTACTAATATTGACTGGTGATGCCCTTAATACTTTGGTGTCCTATCAAACACGTGTCTGGTTTGGCATGGGAGTACCAGTGGTTCCATTCACCACGTCCTCGCAATGGGAGCCAACAGCGCCCCACCTCGGGGCGATGACTTCCTCTTCCCCGCGGGGGGAAAAGCGCTGACTACATGCTTGGGTGGAGATACCTTCAAGGCCCGTCTCAGCTCCTTGCTGGCTACACGACTCCGGCGAGTCGCCTTACCTCTCCGTAAAATGGGAGAAATGGCAGCTTCCTTGTAAAGCTGATTTATTGCATCCCACTCGAAATATAACTCCAGTTGTCCTCAGATTTCTTAAATAGTTAGCTTTTAAGTAGTATTTAACATCTGAAAATAGAAAGAATACAGTGAATGCCTGGCCCGTAAGACATTTCACTGTGCAGTAGTTTACACAGATGAATTTCTGTTAGGTCACCTGAAAATTAGCAAACACATTTTTGCAGAGAAGGTATATTGATAGATGTACCTCCATTGAATGGGGGGGATGAGAGGGGAAACAATAGCACACTTTATTCAAGTAGTGTTCAAGTCATTCATTTCCTTGATTTGTAACTACAAGATGCTCGTTATTCATGATCGGTTATTCTAGAAATTACATGAAGGTGACTTGGAAGCATTTAGACTCCTCTTAAACTGAATTAGTTGATGGGAGACCTACAGAAAGGAAGGGTGTTTAAATTGTCATTCATAAAAGTTCAAACAGCCCCTAGTCAGGAGTTAGACTCGGGGCCCAGGCCTCCCACGCTCCACATTTGTGGGGAGCCCTGCTGTTCCTCGAGAAGAATGCTGGGTATACACCCGCCCTCTCTGATGAGCCACATTCTTTCCAGCTGACCACCCTGAACATGGCCTAGCTTCGGTTTTGTTAATAAGAAAGGCAAGGTATTAAATAGATCACAAGATGCAAGCTATTCGTCGAGGGCTTAAAGCAAAACCACAAGTTAGATTGAAATGGATTATGTCAAATATATTTCTCTTCAGCCCCAATAAAAATGTGGGGTTCTCACCATGCATGTCATTAACCCATCAGGAAATAAAGATTAAAAAATGCTACTAATCTACTTTTCATCTCTCTGTAAACACCCTCTTAAAGAAATTATACCATTCATACCAAATGTGCATCTGGTGCTAAATCAAAACCCATAAAATATCATACAAGAAAATTGTAAAAGCAAACAAAATCCCTCGATCGTGTGACGATGCCGCAGAAGTGTTACGGCGCTCAGCCTCCTGTGTGATGTGAAATAACCCACGTACGATTGTCAACAGCTTTTAAAATGCATTTTTCCAATTAGGATAAATTATTCCTGGGCAAATAATAAAGTTCATGAAAACCCTGAAGAAAAGCTTTGTCTAAATCCATGTCAGCTTCACACAAGAAGGCTGATGAAGATTTATGGCAGATTTCTTGTTTAGTCTCTCTTCCCACCTAGTGCCTTTTAGTGAACAAACTTACAGCCTCATTCCTCCATGGGAAAAGCAGTGTATAGAGATTTGGTTGATGGCTTTTACTGAGTAAAGGCAGATAAGAAGTTTTATGGGTAGCAAGATTTAGACTTGGAGGATTTACTCTTGGATTATAACCAAGACAAGGGAATGAGGCAGTTGGAACACATTTTCTTTAGGTTGTCTTTAGAGATTGTTTGCTGATTAATGGCCTTTGCAGAATGTAAGATCTTGTAAGGCCGATACCAGGGCTAGTTCCGCTCTTTCTGTTGTTAATCTAAATACATCGTCATTAAGAGAGGTTTGTTACTTTAGCAAAAGGCAGAGACAAACGACTTATTTCTTCATTGGTTTCAAACTAAAACCAGCTCTCTTCTTTCCCTTTAAAGAGCTCTTTGTACAAATATTATGATCTTTAAATGTCTGGTTTGAAACCAGTTTTGAGATCCGTCCACCAATTGCAAATATTGCCGAGTCTTAGAGGCATTTACAGGCCCTGGTTGTTTTAAGAAAGTGTCATCTTGGCATACAGTTCTTTATGAAGGCATAAAATTCTGCATTGAATTTCAGGGAGTCTTCCTCCAAGAGCAGCCCTGGCCTTCTGGCATTTCAGTAAGATGCTGAGTAATGTCCACGACTCAGCAACAAATGATAACAGGGGCAATGCGTGTACACATTCTGGATTGATAAGTCTATAGTGTCCAAGAGATAAAATGTGTCAGCATATGTTGAAAGAGGAAAATAATTAGAGAACATTTGCTGATCTTTTTCTTCTAGTTTTTTTATGTACAGTCGCTTTTTTTAAACTTTTTATCTTACATTGAAGTATAGTCGGTTAACAATGTTGTGACGGTTTCATGTGTAGAGCAAAGCGATTCAGCTATACATATGCGTGTATCTATTCTTTTTCAAATTCTGTTCCCATTTAGGTTGTTCCATAATATTGAGTAGAGTTCCCTGTGCTATACCGTAGGTCCTCGTTGGTTGAACAGCGGTTTTCAACCCGGGTTGGTTTTGCCCTCCAGGAAACATTTGGCAATGTCCGGAGGCATCTTTGGTTGTCACAGCTGACGGGTGGGTGCTACTGGCATCTAGTGGGTGGAGGCCAGGGAGGCTGCTAAATATTGAACAACGCACAAGACATCTCCCCTTCCCCCATCCCCTTGCCACCAACAGAATTATCTGATCCAAAGTGTCCGCAGTGCCTCGGGTGAGAAACCTTGCTCTAGAATGGTCAGGGAGGCCATGGAAAGTACTAACTGTGGGCAGATGGACTGGGTGGGTGTGTGGGTATGTTTTCATTGGCTCGGTATGTGTGTGAATTAAGAAAAGGTCAAAGGCTTGACATTTTTCACCTTCAAGTCTGTTAATGGATCAACGGTTATTTCAAAGATTAGAAAGAAAAAAAAAAGAAAGCCATAGGTAAGTGCTGAATGTATAATGAAGTCGTGTCCCTTCCTGTTTCTTGACCTGCTTCCAAAGAGAAAAGAAAGAAATCACCCACGGACTGATGTTTATGTTTCTTTTGTGTTTGGGTTAATTAAACAAAAAAGGAATGACAGTCACCGTATCGGGGCACGTGGTATCCATGACTTATAGATTTCCCCCAAATGCATCGCTCTCTGGGTAGTGAGCTGGTTACTCCGAGGTGTCGGTGCAAAGTGTCATTTTACTCGCCGATTTATAGGGTTTGTCCCCTTCAGTCACTCAGTTCAAGTTCCTTAGCTGCGTGCCTGCTCACTGGTTTCTCTGTGACGGCTGATCTTGTGTTGGGAGCAGCTGATTCCTCTTAAATGCCTATGTCTATGTCTGCTACATTTCGATGACAGTGTGTTCACACCAATGTAATTGTGACTGCATTAGCACTTTCCCTGTAAACCGCATGATTCAGGGCTTTATGAGTCTGTAATAAAAACTCTCTCCAGGCAGAAACTTGTCTCAGACGTGGAACTTTGGGGGTGAGGGCAGTTGTAAATGGTCGGTGTTGATGAGGACCTTCTGAAGTTTGTGGTCATTAGAACTCCCATTTAGGGCGAGAGAGAGTCATGGACATATACACACTACCAAACGTAAGGTAGATAGCTAGTGGGAAGCAGCCGCATAGCACAGGGAGATCAGCTCGGTGCTTTGTGACCGCCTGGAGGGGTGGGATAGGGAGGGTGGGAGGGAGGGAGACGCAAGAGGGAAGAGATATGGGAACATATGTATATGTATAACTGATTCACTCTGTTATACAGCAGAAACTAACACACCATTGTAAAGCAATTATACCCCAATGAAGGTGTTAAAAAAAAAAAAAAGAAAAGAATTCCCATTTATTGGTTAGCGCTCCACAGAGGCAAGGCTGTGTGCTGTGGGATTTCCATCTTTAATCATTAGCTAAACATAGGACCTTTGCCAGGTTTCATCCTCATCCATTAATTCTTTCAACAAATAATTGAGTGCCTTCAGTGGGCTGGGACAGGTGATCCTCAGTGAACAGCACAGAGTTCTTGTTCTCAAAGAGCGTACATTCTACGGAAGGAGGAAGGAAAGAAAGGAAAGAGGAAACCAGAAAGAAGAAAGGAGTTGAAGAGTTGTTGCTACTTGGGAACAGTAGACAAAGACAGTCTCTGTGGGAGGTGACCTGAAGGAGGACGCAGCCAGCGTGGGAAGGGCATTCCAGGCAGAGGGACCAGCCGGGCCGAGCCTCTGAGGCTTGATGTGAAGGAAGGCCCATAGGCTGATGCACAAAGGGCAAGGGCGGGATGCGGCACGGGTGCTAGCCGAGGAACCAGGGAGTCTGGGCCCTTCTAAGTCTGGGTGAAGAGCTTGACTTTTTAAGCTGGAGTTAGTGGGGGGACAGGGACATGAGATGACTGAAGATTTTTATTTTTTACATCTTTACTGGAGTATAATTGCTTTACAATGGTGTGTTAGTTTCTGCTGTATAACAAAGTGAATCAGCTATACATATACATATGTTCCCAGATCTCTTCCCTCTTGCGTCTCCCTCCCTATCCCACCCCTCCAGGCGGTCACAAAGCACCGAGCTGATCTCCCTGTGCCGTGCGGCTGCTTCCCACTAGCTGTCTATTTTACGTTTGGTAGTGTATATATGTCCATTCCACTCTCTCACTTTGTCCCAGCTTACCCTTCTCCCTTCCCATATCCTCAAGTCCATTCTCTAGTAGGTCTGCATCTTTATTCCCGTCTTACCCCTAGGTTCTTCATGACCTTTTTTTTTTCCCCTTAGATTCCATATATATGTGTTAGCATACGGTATTTGTTTTTCTCTTTCTGACTTACTTCACTCTGTATGACAGACTCTAGGTCCATCCACCTCACTACAAATAACTCAATTTCGTTTCTTTTTATGGCTGAGTAATATTCCATTGTATATATGTGCCACATCTTCTTTATCCATTCATCCGGTGATGGACACTTAGGTTGCTTCCATGTCCTGACTATTGTAAATAGAGCTGCAATGAACGTTGTGGTACATGACTCTTTTTGAATTATGCTTTTCTCAGGGTATATGCCCAGTAGTGGGATTGCTGGGTCGTATGGTAGTTCTATTTGTAGTTTTTTAAGGAACCTCCATACTGTTCTCCATAGTGGCTGAACCAATTCACATTCCCACCAGCAGTGCAAGAGAGTTCCCTTTTCTCCACACCCTCTCCAGCATTTGCCGTTTCTAGATTTTTTGATGATGGCCATTCTGACTGGTGCGAGGTGATACCTCATTGTAGTTTTGATGTGCATTTCTCTAATGATTAGTGATGTTGAGCATTCTTTCATGTGTTTGTGGGCCATCTGTATATGTTCTTTGGAGAAATGTCTATTTAGGCCTTCTGCCATTTTTGGACTGGGCTGTTTGAAGATTTAAATAGATCCCTGTGGCAGTTACGGGCAGGGGAAAGAGCAGGAAAGCCAGCTGCGAGCCCGCTGCCGAGCACCAGATGGCGATATTGTGAACTGGTTTGCAGGGCCTCGTCTGCATCCCCCTTCGGGGAAAGAACACAGCTGGGGAACATTCAGGAAGTGAGGGGCAGGCTGACACCCACCTCCTGCTAGAGGCACCACCCACGTGAGATCTGAGAGATCAGGAGGGATGGGGGAGAGAGCATGGCCTTTGACAATTCGTTTGCTCATCTGGGAAATGGAATTTAGAACGCATACCCTGCGGAACCCTGGGAACGGTCAGCAGAGCCTAAAAAGCTCCCAGCCCAGTGCCCAGCGATAATCATCTTACGTCCCGGCAAATCTGTTGTTAACTCAGGTAAACAGATCACACATCCATGGCCACTCTGCAGGGAGGTGGAAGGGTAAAGTATTACCTTTTAATTGCTCTCAGGACGTGGTAGACGCCCTTTTGTGTTCGACTTGCTATACAGAGGACCATCCCAGTTGCTGACATGATTGATTGATTGATTTGCTGCTTTTCCGTTTCCACATCTTCTTAGCTCCTCTTTCTCTTTCGCTTCTCACATTTGTAGGACTTTTAATATATTGGGTTGGCCAAAAGGGTCGCTCGGGTTTTTCCGTAACATCTTACGGAAAAACCCGAGCAAACTTTTTGGCCAACCCAATATATTGCGTCGTATTGCCCTCTGGAAAGGTGGAGGCATTCAGTGAGAATGTCCTGCTCCCTTTTTAAAAATTGAGATATAATTCGTATGTCATAAAGTTCACCCTTTAAAGTGTCCAATTCAGTGGGTTTTTTGGTACATTCACAGCGTTGTGCCACCATTACAACTCTCTAATTCCGAACATTTCCATCAGCCCCAGGAGAAAGCCTGTGCCCACTAGCAGTCACTCCCCGTTCCCTCCTCCCCAGCCCCTGGCAACCACTAATCTGCCTTCTGTCTCTATGGATTTGCCTCTTCTGGACGTTTCATCTAAGTGGAATCGTACAATATGTGGCCTTTTGTGTCTGGCTTCTTTCACCAAGCATCACGTTTTCAAGGCTTATCTATGTCACAGTTAGCTCCTATGTCTGAGCTATATATTTATTTATATTTGTCAAAATAGGATTTTTTTGCACAGTAGTTATAGTTGGTAGGAGATTCTACCGATTCGTTTTATTTTCTCACGTGTCAGGTCAGAGTTTATTGATTTATTATCATTCTCTTAGTATATCTTACAACTAGAGCATTCCCTCCTTGGTACCACTGCAGTGTTTGCATCGATGATTCTATTTTTCCCACTTGTTTTGGAGCTGTCTCCCTTGTTCCCAGTTCGTTTTTTCCCTTTCCTTCTGTATAGCCTGGTGCAGGGCTGGCAAACTGTAGCCCAGAGGCCAAATCTGGCTTGCCATCTCTTTTTGTAGCTAAAGTTTGATTGGAACACAGCCGTGCCCACTCATGTTCGTCTTGTGTGTGGCCGTTTTCATGTTATGATGACCATGTTGAATTGTTGAAAGAGACCATATGGCTCACAAACCCTAAAATATTTACTAGCTGACCTTTATAACAAAAGTTTGCCAACCCCTGTTCTAACGTCTGACGGACGACAGGACCTAAGTGTTTATTTGCTTCTAATCAGAATGATTTGTGACTCATCGTGACCTCTCTGGACTGGGGCAACTCATCGACAAGAATCATGAAGATGAGAAAATCATTTGTTGATATAATTGTTTTCCTGTAGACAGGAGGGTAAAAAAAGTATTCGTTCAATGACAAAAGATGTTAGACTATTTCTTAATATTTCAAGACAGAAAGAATGTTAGTGAACGTAACTGTTACCTTGAGGATTACAAATGTCATATTGTAATCACACACACCCATACATACCACCCAGTGGCACACACATGTGTATCAAACTTGACAGCGGGTAAATTACTTAAACCTTTCTCAGCTCAGAAGATGCAGGAACTCTAGCTGGAGGCTTCCACGATTGCACCATTTGGGTTTCCATTATGATCAGAACCCACATGTTTGGAGTCTTGTAGTTAAACGCAGGCAATTTTCATGTCGTTGCATCTTCGCCTGCCAGTGTGAACTGGACCCTCTTATCTGGGCTGAGACATTACCCCAAAGCAACCTTTTGGCATGGATGTTACTTCCTTCTCTTCCTTCCTGAATTTGAGGAACAAAGAATTTACGGTCCTATGAGCCATCGTGTTTTCTGAACAAAACTGAAACGTGCTCTTAATTTTTTTCTTTTATTTCCAGATGCCTCCCTTGTAAATCGTCCCCCTTTGATAGCAGTCTCTTTCTTGACCCTACTGTGCCCCTGGCTCACGTGTCTCAGGTGCCCCATTACCTCTACCTTTCTGTCTTCCCCATTGGCCTGTAAGCCTTTGAGAAAATAGACAGTTTCCTTTTCATGCCTCTATGTGGCACTGCAAGGTGCTGGACGAATGTCAGTTGACTCCGTACATGAATGTACTTAAAGCTTCTAGCATTTTCCTTCACATATGTTGTTTTATTCATCCATAAATTCCTTATATTAACATTGTTTTTTAATAGTGATTTACTTCCTGACAATTTCAGGTGTCTGTCTTCAGTGATGGCATGGCCTGCCATTTAATTCATCCATTCAACTGTCATTAACCAAACAGCCATGATCCCTGTCGAACATACGTAATTGTGTTGGGTCAGGCGACAGATAGTACACGAAGAATCAAAATACAACCACCCATGTGCGCGTTGATAAAATACGATACAAGCTCAGAGGAGAAATGCCCGGGGGCTGTGGAAGTAGCTGTATGAAAAATAATCCAAAGAATCTGTACTGATTTAGATTGAGGTGTATGAATGTCCAAGTGCTGGCCAGTAACAAGATTCACTTTAGATGGTTCAGACGAAAATTTGTTAACGAAGGGCCCACTTGCAGAGGTGAGGGCGGTGAAGGGGATACAGGAGCGATGCCACCTTAACCAGAAACTCATATCAGCTAAAGTGGATAAGGGGACAGAATGTGGCACCAGGGCTTAATGAGAGCAGGACCCGGGGTGCTACCAGGAGGAACTCTCCCAGAATGGCACCTAAGTAGGAAAGGAGGTTGAAATAGCTGGATGTCCATCTCCTCCAGCCCTCAGATCTCTTACTGATGCTTCCCACTGGCTGAATCCAACCCGGAGCCCGCTAGCAACGGTGCTTGAGTTATACAGAGCCACAGGGGCAAGGAGCACAGAGTAGGGCGGAGAAGCAGGGAGAATGGATAAGGAAGGAGAGGATGAAAGGAAATGGGGAGTTAGGGAAAGCCTTTTTGAGGGCATGCTGTTTAAGTCATGATGTGAAACTTGAGGATTTAGTGGTGGGGGAGGAGCTTTAGAGGCAACAGAGTATGTGAAGCCTCTGAGTTGGGATCATTGTGGCTAAAGCAGAGGGAACAAGGTGGCGGTGCGAGGTCGTCAGGGTCCCGGTCACAGGCACATTGTTGGTGTTGAAGCCAGGTTGAATGTTATTCCCAGTGCAGTGGGGATCTGTTAAGAGGGCTGAACAGAAGACAATCTGATCCTGGTGCACAGCAGTCTCAGAAGGGAGAGATGATGGGAGCTTGGCCAAGGGTGGGGCAAAAGAATAGGAATTCATTCCCTTAAAGATGGAGAATCCTCTTACGTATTATTAGCCCGCTTCTAGAAAAGTTATCCTTTGTCTTAATCCCACAGACAGATAAAGATAGGATTAGGGCATTTATTCAAGAATAGATGGGCTTCCTTGGTGGCGCAGTGGTTGAGAGTCCGCCCGCCGATGCAGGGGACACGGGTTCCGGGAAGATCCCACTAGCCGCGGAGCGGCCGGGCCCGTGAGCCACGGCCGCTGAGCCTGCGCGTCCGGAGCCTGTGCTCCGCAGCGGGAGAGGCCACAACGGTGAGAGGCCCGTGTACCGAAAAAAAAAAAAAAAAAAGAATAGATGACTTACATTTTTAATGCACTCATTATTGTGGAATTATAAATTCCTCTGTTTAGCTGATGTAAATTTCCTCACTTAAGATCTGGAAAGAGTAATATGCTATAGCAAAATATTTCTAAACCTTGGCACTGTTAGCGTTTTGGACCAGATAGTCCTTTGCCATGGAGGCTGTCCTATGCTTTATAGGATGTTTAGCAGCATCTCAGGCTTCTGCCTACTACATGCTATTTCCCCAAGTGTGACCACCAACCTGTGTCCAGATATTGTTGAACATCCCCTGGGTGGCACACACACACACAGTCACCCCTCTTGAGAACTACTTCAGATCAGCACACACACTGGTATTGCCCTTCTTTCTTTCACATGGGGTTATTATTTTCTACCTATTTTCCCAGGAATGTGGGGTTCCCCAGAAATAGGGATGATGCCTCATTCTTCTCCCTGACACCATTTCCTGCACACATAATAAGCAACACATGGGGAGATCAATACATATTTGTGGAACAAGTGAATGAACAATGAATGGACCTAAAATGTGATACAACCATGAGCATGGGATTGGGATCCAGGGCAACTTAGTCATTCTCTCCCACTGCTGCTTCTTCTAATTAAAGAAAGGATCGCTAGAAGGAGTATGGAGGGAAGTTATTAGAGACTGTTTAGGCTGTATAAAATATTACTATTTCATACAGAATTGCTTCAAATAAATCCATTAAACTTTACAAAGTCATTAATTGCCTAGATTCTGTTGTTTAACTTCTCTAATCAGGTTCAGTTAGTCAGTTTCTCTGAGCTGTATCTCCTTGAGTTGAGGGAGTATGGTGGCTGACACCTGAGCTTTGGAGTCAGAATTTGGATCAAATTCTGGACCTGCCACTTATGACCTGGGTGGTAACAGCCAAATAGTTTAACATCCCTGAGTTTCAGTTTCCTCACCTGTAAAATGATGACGGTGAAATCTGTCTCACCATTAAGTTAATAACTGTGATAATGAATGTGAAGTATAATTTCTAAACTATAAAGCACTATATAAATATTATCATTAATAAGAGTTAATCACAGTTCATTAGGGAGACCTGTTTAATTTTTTATTATGTTTTCCTAACAAAACATTTTTTAAAAACTTGCTCTGGGTTATACTACATTTTAGGAAAACATCTGTCAGGAAAAAAAAGATTTCTTTTGCTTTTCTTTAAACAGAATGTTTTTGTTATTTTCTTAAAATAATTCTTACTTTTGGTTATACACGTAGTATATGGAAACATTCTTGCTACAAAATATTCAAACTAGCAAAAGTACATAAAGTAGATTGATGAAAAATATATTCCTCATTGCCCCACCACCATTACTTAAGGGAAACCAGTTTTAACAGTTTGGAGTTATTTTTCTGTATTTTCACATATATTTACTTTGTTTTTACATAGTTAGGAATATATTTTTTGTACCGTGATATCTTTTTTTCATTAATTCATGTCTTAAAATATTTTTTGCCATTATGTTCTAATAAATGGTGGGTTATTGAGATATATTATCTTATCTTGGACTACCAGCCTATTCTTCATCTAAATTAGTGCCCACAATAAATTAGAAAGTATTGTCTAGAAACCTGCATTCTTCCAGGCTTCTCAGAACAGACTGAGAAGAGCATCAAATGTGTCACATGTGGACACTTGGAGCTTGTTGATTTGTGCGCTTTTCTACCATGCCACAATCAGACAGTGTAAAAATTTTGAAAATACAACTTGTAAGGAGAGTTGGCATTGATGTTAGTTGGTGAGTTCCCATAATGAAAGGCACTCCAAAAACTGTCAATTGTATTTGACATTCAGGTTTTCAAATGTAATATGAATGCTGCCAATTCCCATTGCTGGAAAGTAACATGCGTTTCCCATTCACTTTTCTGTGAGGGCATTGTGGAGTGTAAGTTCTTTGCAGTGCTGTATTTGTGAGTCATTGTGGGTATGTAATCCGTATAAAAGTCTATTGAGGTTCATTACATTGATGGCAGAATATACTTAATTATTAACCACCCTAACGTTTGGTTTGGTGTGGTTAATTTCTTGTATTTTAATTTTATAGCTTTGTAAGATGAGGATCAAGCATAGAACTCTGAAATAAAGCAGAATGAATTGTGTTTGCTCCTCACCTTTTCTGTAAAGATAAAGATTACCTTTTTTATTTGTAGCAAAATGTTGATCCAGTCAGAAGTCTAATATCTTTCATGAAATTGATAGGAAAACTGCTTTTTATCACCAAGAATATGGCAGTGGCATTTTTTTTAAACAGCTACGAGTCTGTTTCTAATCTCAAATTTAGTTAAGGAACAGTTCTGATGGAGGTAGAGGATGGAGGCCAAGGGAAAATGCTTTCCTGCTGCTAAAGAAATGATGAGGCAGGCACTGTGTTTATTTTTATAACAATGGATTTTGATCCTGTGACAAATGCTTCACCATGACTTTAACATTTTTCCTATTCTAAACTAAACTGTATATGTTAACATTTTGTTTGTTTTGTTTTTTTTTATTTTTGAATTTTATTTTATTTATTTTTTATACAGCAGGTTCTTATTAGTTACCTATTTTATACATATTATTGTATATATGTCAATCCCAGTCTTCCAATTCATCCTGTCATGACTTCTAAGAACACTAGGATGCATTGTTGGTGTTGAAGACTTTTCTCTCTGGTTTCATGGAGGTTTAATTCAATTACATGGTTGATGAATGTCTCCCATTTGCAAAGTACCGTGTAGGCGTTGTTGTGGGATTAAAGGTGATGAAATGAAACCAGCATCTCTCCGTCTGGGGGAGGACAAACCCATCCCTAAATAACTTGGGCACAAAACAGAGAGTAATAAGTTCTATAAGAGAATTAAAAAGAAAAACACCATAAAAAGAAAACAAGGAGGGAAGTTAAGTTAAATAAGGAAGATCCTGGAGGTCTTCTTGGAAGAGTTGAAAATATTGAAAGATGGGTGAAATTTAATAGATTACTATGAGAGTGCTGGGGTTGGAAAACAGTTCTTCCTCGGTGGACTGAAAAGCTTAAAAATATGGCACAGAGGTGGCACTGCAGCTGTCCATTTAAGGTTAGAGTATAGGGAGTAGACCAGTGCTGTCCAACATGGCAGCCACTGGATGCATGTGGCTATGTAGATTTCGGTCAAACTACATAAAGTTAAAGATTCAGTTTCTCAATTGTAGTAGCCACATTTGAAGTGTTTCATAGCCACCAGGGGCTGCAGGGGGTTGAAGGAGCGGTGGAAAGATTGTTAATCAGTGCCTCTCAAATGTTAGCCAGCACCTGGAGGGCTTGTTAAAACACAGGCTTCCGGTATCCACTCCCAGAGATTCTGAGTTGGTAAGTCTGGGGTGGGACCTGAAATTCTGCTTTCCTAACGAGCTCCCAGATGATGGGGACGCTGCCAGTTCAGGAACCGCACTTGGTGTAACACCATTGTAGAACAGTGCTTCACAATCAGCTTTAAATTGTCAGTGCGTGGTCTGTTGATACGTATGTTTTTCAAGAGTAAAACTGAGTTACTAGAAAAAAGGTATTAAAATATTTTTTAAATTTACAAACTTGAAAACTACATTAGCAGATGCAACAGACATATAATTACATTTCAATGAATAGAATCAGAACAAATATAGGAAAACAGGAAAGAATGTCTAGAGAGGTTTCTCAGTGATTACTCCCTATTTGTCTCTGTCCCCGCATGGTGAGCCACGCTGGTCCCTGGACCATACTGATACAGTTTGAACCAGCTTGAGGATCCTGCCCTTCATGCTGTTTGTAATAGGGATTCCTCCTGGCTTGTAAGCCAGGAAATTATATCATCCAAATCATAGGAAGAGAAATGTGGTGGCGGTAGAGAGGAGTGATGGGGAAAGGACGCTGCCAATACCAAGGCCGTGACACAATCCAGGCAGGAGGAACTATGGGCGGCAGACAGGAGGGGTCGGATGCCAGACACGTTGAGGTCATAGAGTCAACCGGATTGGGCAGCTAATTGGTTGCGGGGTGTGAGGAAGAGGAGAGTTGTAATGATGACTTGGTGGTTTCGATCCTGAGGAACTGGAACAGCGGCAATGGCACTCACCAAAACAGGAAACACAAAAGGCGCCCCCAGCACTTTCCACCGAGAAGCCGATATAAACCCTTTTTGTTATCCCTCAGATCACATTGAAGCCGTGTTCATCTCTGTGCTTTTTCTTTAGGATATTGGTGGACTCTTGTCTCAGAGGTGTACTTTATAAGTCATTATTACACGTACATCAGAAAAGCATCCTATTGGGTGAGCGGCTCATAGGATGACTATCTGTGTGTGTGTGAAATGGACATTTAAAATGGCACAGATGAACAATGTTCTAGCAATCCAAAGCACCTAGGAAAAGTACTGCGGAGCTCGCAGGTTTAGGAGTGGTTCAGAGTTCTTTTTATTACTATTATTATTATTTCATAGTGGGGTAGAGTTGATTTACAATGTTATGTTAGTTTCAGGTGTACAGCAAAGTGATTCAATTATACATATACATAGATCCATTCTTTTTCAAATTCTTTTCCCATATAGGTTATTACAGAATACTGAGTAGAGTTCCCTGTGCTATACAGTAGGTCCTTGTTGATTACCTATTATATATAGTAGTGTGTATACGTTCATTCTAAATGGTTCAGAGTTCTTGAAACACCTTGAGGACTTTATACAACACCTTCATCTCTTTTTTTCTTTCAAGCTGACACGGGGAATTTATTTTGTAGAAAAGCAACATCTAGAGAATGCCGTACAAACCTAGTATGTCTAAAGCACTATATATAAAAATGACAATTGCTCATAACAACAACATTGAAGCGGTGAAAGATACCAAAGTACTTTCTGAATCCAAGAAGTCAAATTATAACCAGTTTTAGAAAAATGTATTCTTGTTGTTGTTGTTTTTAAAGTTTTGAGATCTCACTATGTTGTTTTTATTTATTTTTGAATTTTATTTTATTCATTTTTTTATACAGCAGGTTCTTATTAGTCATCAGTTTTATACACATCAGTGTATACCTGTCAATCCCAATCGCCCAATTCAGCACACCACCATCCCCACCCCACCGCAGCTTTCCCCCGCTTGGTGTCCATAGGTTTGTTCTCTACATCTGTGTCTCAACTTCAGCCCTGTAAACCGGTTTGTCTGTACCATTTTTCTAGGTTCCACACACATGCGCTAATATACGATATTTGTTTTTCTCTTTCTGACTTACTTCACTCTGTATGACAGTCTCTAGATCCATCCATGTCTCAACAAATGACTCAATTTTTTTCCTTTTTATGGCTGAGTAATATTCCATTGTATGCATGTATCACAACTTCTTTATCCATTCGTCTGCAGATGGGCATTTAGGTTGCTTCCATGACCTGGCTATTGTAAATAGTGCTGCAATGAACATTGGGGTGCATGTGTCTTTTTGAGTTATGGTTTTCTCTGGGTATATGCCCAGTAGTGGGATTGCTGGATCATATGGTAATTCTAGTTTTAGTGTTTTAGGGAACCTCCATAGTGTTCTCCACAGTGGCTGTATCAATTTACATTCCCACCAACAGTGCAAGAGGGTTCCCTTTTCTCCGCACCCTCTCCAGCATTTGTTGTTTGTAGACTTTCTGATGATGCCCATCCTAACTGGTGTGAGGTGACACCTCATTGTGGTTCTGATTTGCATTTCTCTAATAACGAGTGATGTTGGGCAGCTTTTCATGTGCTTCTTGGCCACCTGTGTGTCTTCTTTGGAGAAATGTCTATTTAGGTCTGCTGCCCATTTTTGGATTGGGTTGTTTGTTTCTTTAATATTGAGCAGCATGAGCTGTTTATATATTTTGGAGATTAATCCTTTGTCCGTTAATTCATTGGTGAATATTTTCTCCCATTCTGAGGGTTGTCTTTTCGTCTTGTTTATCGTTTCCTTTGCTTTGCAAAAGCTTTGAAGTTTCATTAGGTCCCATTTGTTTATTTTTGTTTTTATTTCCATTACTCTAGAAGGTGGATCAAAAAAGATCTTGCTGTGATATATGTCAAAGAGCGTTCTTCCTATGTTTTCCTCTAAGAGTTTTATAGTGTCCGGTCTTACATTTAGGTCTCTAATCCATTTTGAGTTTATTTTTGTGTGTGGTGTTAGGGAGTGTTCTAATTTTATTCTTTTACATGTAGCTGTCCAGTTTTCCAAGCACCACTTGTTGAAGAGACTGTCTTTTCTTCGTTGTATATCCTTGCCTCCTTTGTCATAGATTAGTTGACCACAGGTGCATGGATTTATCTCTGGGCTTTCTATCTTGTTCCATCGATCTATGTTTCTGTTTTTGTGCCAGTACCATATTGTCTTGATTACTGTAGCTTTGTAGTATAGTCTGAAGTCAGGGAGTCTGATTCCTCCGGCTCTGTTTTTTTTTCCTCAAGACTCCTTTGGCTATTCGGGGTCTTGTGTGTCTGCATACAAAGTTTAAGATTTTTCATTCTAGTTCCGTAAAAAATGCCATTGGTAATTTGATAGGGATTGCCCTGAATCTGTAGATTGCTTTGGGTCCTACAGTCATTTTCACAATATTGATTCTTCCAATCCAAGAACATGGTATATCTCTCCATCTGTCAATATCATCTTTAATTTCTTTCATCAGTGTCTTATAGTTTTCTGCATACAGGTCTTTTGTCTCCCTAGGTAGGTTTATTCCTAGGTATTTTATTCTTTTTGTTGCAATGGTAAATGGGAGTGTTTCCTTAATTTCTCTTTCAGATTTTTCATCACTAGTGTATAGGAATGCAAGAGATTTCTGTGCATTAATTTTGTATCCTGCAACTTTACCAAATTCATTGATTAGCTCTAGTGGTTTTCTGGTGGTATTTTTAGGATTCTCTCTGTATGGTATCATGTCATCTGCAAACAGAGACAGTTTTACTTCTTCTTTTCCAGTTTGTATTCCTTTTATTTCTTTTTCTTCCCTGATTGCCGTGGCTAGGACTTCCAAGACTATGTTGAATAATAGTGGTGAGAGTGGACATCCTTGTCTCGTTCCTGATCTTAGAGGAAATGCTTTCAGTTTTTCACCATTGAGAATGATGTTTGCTGTGGGTTTGTTGTATATGGCCTTTATTATGTTGAGGTAGGTTCCCTCTATGCCCACTTTCTGGAGAGTTTTTATCAGAAATGGGTGTTGAATTTTGTCCAAAGCTTTTTCTGCATCTATTGAGATGATCATATGGTTTTTATTCTTCAAGTTGTCAATATGGTGTATCACATTGATTGATTTGCGTATATTGAAGAATCCTTGCATCCCTGGGATAAATCCCACTTGATCATGGTGTATGATCCTTTTAATGTGTTGTTGGATTCTGTTTGCTAGTATTTTGTTGAGGATTTTTGCATCTATATTCACGAGTGATATTGGTCTGTAATTTTCTTTTTCTTTGTAGTATCTTTGTCTGGTTTTGGTGTCAGGGTGATGGTGGCCTCATAGAATTGAGTGTGGGAGTGTTCCTTCCTCTGCAATTTTTGGAAGAGTTTGAGAAGGATGGGTGTTAGCTGTTCTCTAAATGTTTGGTAGAATTCACCTGTGAAGCCATCTGGTCCTGGACTTTTGTTTGTTGGAAGATTTTTAATCACAGTTTCAATTTCATTACTTGTGATTGGTCTGTTCATATTTTCTATTTCTTCTGGTTCAGTCTTGGAAGGTTATACCTTTCTAAGAATGTGTCCATTTCTTCCAGGCTGTCCATTTTATTGGCATAGAGTTGCTTGCAGTAGTCTCTTAGGATGCTTTGTATTTCTGCGGTGTCTGTTGTATCTTCTCCTTTTTCATTTCTAATTTTATTGATTTGAGTCCTCTCCCTCTTTTTCTTGATGAGTCTGGCTAATGGTTTATCAATTTTGTTTATCTTCTCAAAGAAGCAGCTTTTAGTTTTATTGATCTTTGCTGTTGTTTTCTTTGTTTCTATTTTGTTTATTTCTGCTCTGATGTTTATGGTTTCTCCCCTTCTTCTAACTTTGGGTTTTGCTTGTTCTTCTTTCTCTAGTTCCTTTACGTGTATGGTTACATTGTTTATTTGAGATTTTTCTTGTTTCTTGAGGTAGGCTTGTATAGCTATAAACTTTCCTCTTAGAACTGCTTTTTCTGCATCCCATAGGTTTTGGAACGTCATGTTTTCATTGTCATTTGTCTCTAGGCATTTTTTGATTTCCTCTTTGATTTCTTCAGTGATCTCTTGGTTATTTAGTAGCGTATTGTTTAGCCTCCCTGTGTTTGTGTTTTTTACATTTTTTTCCCTGTAATTCATTTCTAATCTCATAGCCTTGTGGTCAGAAAAGATGCTTGATATGATTTCAGTTTTTTTTAATTTACTGAGGCTTGATTTGTGACCAAAGATGTGATCTATCCTGGAGAATGTTCCATGCGCACTTGAGAAGAAAGTGTAATCTGCTGATTTGGGATAGAATGTCCTATAAATATCAATTAAATCTATCTGGTCTCTTGTGTCATTTAAAGCCTCTGTTTCCTTATTTATTTTCATTTTGGATGATCTGTCCATTGGTGTAAGTGAGGTGTTAAAGTCCCCCACTCTTACTGTGTTACTCTCGATTTCCCCTTTCATGGCTGTTAGTGTTTGCCTTATGTATTGAGGTGCTCCTATGTTGGGTGCATATGTATTTATAATTGTTATATCTTCTTCTTGTATTGATCCCTTGATCATTATATAGTGTCCTTCCTTGTCTCTTGTAACATTCTTTATTTTAAAGTCCATTTTATGTGATATGAGTATTGCTACTCCAGCTTTCTTTTGATTTCCATTTGCATGGAATACCTTTTTCCATCCCCTCACTTTCAGTCTGTATGTGTCCCTAGGTCTGAAGTCGGTCTCTTGTAGACAGCATATATATGGGTCTTGTTTTTGGATCCATTCAGCAAGCCTGTGTCTTTTGGTTGGAGCATTTAATCTATTCACGTTTAGGGTAATTATTGATATGTATGTTCCTGTTACCATTTCCTTAAATTGTTCTGGGTTTGTTTTTGTAGGTCCTTTTCTTCTCTTGTGTTTCCCACTTAGAGATGTTCCTTTAGCATTTGTTGTAGAGCTGGTTTGGTGGTGCTGAATTCTCTTAGCTTTTGCTTGTCTGTAAAGCTTTTGATTTCTCCATCGAATCTGAATGAGATCCTTGCTGGGTAGAGTAATCTTGGTTGTAGGTTCTTCCCTTTCATCACTTTAAGTATATCATGCCACTCCCTTCTGGCTTGTAGAGTTTCTGCTGAGAAATCAGCTGATAACCTTATGGGAGTTCCCTTGTATGTTATTTGTCGTTTTTCCCTTGCTGCTTTCAGTAATTTTTCTTTGTCTTTAATTTTTGCCAATTTGATTACTATGTGTCTCGGTGTGTTTCTCCTTGGGTTTATCCTGTATGGGACTTGCTGTGCTTCCTGGACTTGGATGGCTATTTCCTTTCCCATGTTAGGGAAATTTTTGACTATAATCTCTTCAAATATTTTCTCTGGTCCTTTCTCTCTCTCTTCTCCTTCGAGGACCCCTCTAATGCGAATGTTGTGCGTTTAATGTTGTCCCAGAGGTCCCTTAGGCTGTCTTCATTTCTTTTCATTCTTTTTTCTTTATTCTGTTCTGCAGCAGTGAATTCCACCACTCTGTCTTCCAGGTCACTTATCCGTTCTTCTGCCTCAGTTATTCTGCTATTGATTCCTTCTAGTGTAGTTTTCATTTAAGTTATTGTATTGTTCATCTCTGTTTGTTTGTTCTTTAATTCTTCTAGGTTTTTTTTTAAACATTTCTTGCATCTTCTCGATGTTTGCCTCCATTCTTTTTCCGAGGCCCTGGATCATCTTCACTATCATTATTCTGTATTCTTTTGCTGGAAGGTTGCCTATCTCCGCTTCATTTAGTTGTTTTTCTGGGGTTTTATCTTGTTCCTTCATCTGGTACATAGCCCTCTGCCTTTTCATCTTGTCTATCTTTCTGTGGATGTGGTTTTTGTTCCACAGGCTGCAGGATTGTAGTTCTTCTTGCTTCTGCTGTCTGCCCTCTGGCGGATGAGGCTCTCTGAGGTCTTGTGTAAGTTTCCTGGTGGGAGGTACTGGTGGTGGGTAGAGGTGACTCTTGCTCTGGTGGGCAGAGCTTAGTAAAACTTTAATCCACTTGACTGTTGGTGGGTGGGGCTGGATTCCCTTCCTGTTGGTTGTTTGGCCTGAGGCAACCCAACACTGGAGCCTACCCATGCTCTTTGTTGGGGCTAATGACAGACTCTGGGAGGCCTCACGCCAAGGAGTACTTCCCAGAACTTCTGCTGCCAGTGTCCTTGTCCCCACGGTGAGCCACAGCCAGCCACTGCCTCTGCAGGAGACCCTCCTACACTAGCAGGTAGGTCTGGTTCAGTCTCCCGTGGGGTCACTGCTCCTTCCCGTGGGTCCTGATGCGCACACTACTTTGTGTGTGCCCTCCAAGAGTGGAGTCTGTTTCCCCCGTTCTGTCGAAGTCCTGCAGTCAAATCCCAGTAGCCATCAAAGCCTGATTCTCTAGGAATTCCTCCTCCTGTTACCGGACCCCCAGGTTGGGAAGCCTGACATGGGTCTCAGAACCTGCGCTCCAGTATGTGAACCTCTGTGGTATAAGTGTTCTCCAATCTGTGAGTCACCCACCCAGCAGTCATGGGATTTGATTTTACTGTGATTGCGCCCCTCCTGTGGTCTCATTGTGGCTCCTCCTTTGTCTTTGGATGTGGGGTATCTTTTCTGGTGAGTTCCAGTGTCTTCCTGTTGATGATTGTCCAGCAGCTAGTTGTGATTCTGGTGTTCTCGCAAGAGGGAGTGAGAGCACGTCCTTCTACTCCGCCATCTTGGTTCCTCCCTCTGTATTGTTGTTTTATATATACAAAATCAGATTTCCAGGAACAATGGATAACACTGACCAAACTTAATGGAAAGTATTACTAATAATCCAAAAGATCATCCTCAATACCATGTACCTATGGAGGTGTAGATAGAAACTGTTTTAAACCCACAAAAGCAAATGGTGACTTTACGTTTGAATTTAACAGGAGTTATGGAATCTTAGGGGATTTTAGCAACAACAAATGAATGTCATATAATGCACTAGAAAGGCTCTGGGCAGTCTCCTCAGGTCGCTAAAAGGAATTTGATGGTCTCCTTTCTTGTTCAACGTGCATAACACATCTATCAGATTTAAACCTACAAACAGCAGTGCAGCCATCTTGAGAGTATTATTTTTAATGGACCTGTACATCACAGGGTATCACTTAGGGTATCACTGTCCTGAGTGTTTAGGGCAAATTTCTATGATGACAGGCCAGGAAATTTCATTTTTCAAATATAACTCTTACTCCTTACATTTTTCAAAAAGTGAAAAATGCACTGTTTATATTTTACATCACTGAAAACTCCTGTGTTCACAAACTAAAGGAGATTTGATATTTTTTAAAACTACTTTTTTTTTGACTTACGTAGGCCATTTCAATATTCAGTTCTCAGCTTAGACTATAAACACTCAACCTGGTATAAAGGAACTCAGGAACTTATTGTTACTTCCTTCATCTATGTTTCTTTGAGACTGATTGGATTCATTGCTTCTCTCCTCCCAAACTGTATTTAACAATATGCTCCTGGCTGAAATTAATGTTTCAACAGTTCATTTAGTATAACTCCCAAAACAAAGTAGAAGATTTCTCTCTCTATTTAGGACCAAGTGCCTGGATTAAGTTTTTTTTTTTTTTACTTATTTCTGATGCTCCCTGCAACGTATACAAATAAAAACCCTACTTTCAATTCTCCACCCCTCCACACCCCTCCCACCATCAGAGCCCTGGTGATGGGTAGAAATTCATGAGGTAAGTTGTGAAAACCACAGAATTGCGAAGACATCTCACTTTCTCAGCTAATGGACATTTGAAAGGCTGTTGGGAGTTGGTCTCATGTTGTGTGTTCACGGTAAACACATGAATAAAGATGGGCTCTCTTGAAATTGTTACTCTTAAAATGGAGGCTTCCAGCGAATTCAGCCTTTATCCATCATTCCCTCTTCTTTCTTCCACTTTAATATCTTCCCCCTCCGTCTACAACATGCTCAGATAACCCCCAACTTCAAAAAGTAGCAACCAAGCAAGTACTCAAATGCTTCTCCCTCAACCCACCCAGTTCTCACCCTGCTGTTCACCCAACTTTCAGGAGAACCTGCTAGAAATCATGGACTGCCATTGTCTCTACTTCCCCATCTCCCATTCACTCTTCCACCTGATCTGGCTTCCATCCCACAGCTTTACTGAAGCTACTTTCGCCAGCGTCACCAAAGACCTGCCATATTGTCAAGTCCAGTGCCCTCTTCTCTGAGCTCTTCCCACCTGGCCTCAGATAGACTTTAACTTCACTGACAGTTGCCTTGCTAGCCATCTCACCCAGGCTTTTGTGACACAGCACCCTCGAAGTTTCCCTCCCACCACCTCCTCATTTCTGTAGCTGATCCCTTTTCCTTTGTGAAATCCTTCAAGGTTGCTCTTTGCTAGGGTGTAGCTCCAGCCGCTTTCTGGTTCTCGCTCCTAGTGATAACCCCTTTCAGCCCCTTGGCATCACCATGACCTATATACTGCAGACTCTCAATTCAACATGTTTTACTCTCGCTTTCGTGTGAATTCCAAGTAGGTGCACCCCAGGTACGCAAATTCAACAGTTGTAAAATTGAATTCTTAATCTTCCTGTTTGTTCCCGTATTAGTTTCCTGCTGATGCTATACCAGATTCCCACAGATTTCGTTGCTTAAAACAATGGAAAAAGTCCAAAATGGTTCATCATTCCTGCCTTCCTAATGGAGGATCTGGGGGAGAATCTGTTGCCTTGCCTTTTCTAGTTTCTAGTGGTCACCTGTGTCCCTTAGCTCATGACACCTTCCTCCATCTTCAATGCCAGCAGCAAAGCATCTTCAAATCAATCTCTCTCTCTCCCTCTCCCCCTCCCTCCCTCCCTCCCTCCCTCCCTCTCTCCCTCTCTCTCCCTCTCTCTCCTTCTCTCCCCCTCTCTCTCTCCCTCTCTCCCTCTCTTTCACTCACTTCTGCTTCTATCATCATATCTCTTTCCCCGCCTCTGACTCTCCTACCTCTCTCCTCAAAGACCTTTGTAATTACACTGGGTCCATCTGAATAATCTCCAGAATCCAAAAGAATCTCTTTATCTCAAGATTCGTAATTTAATCACGTCTGCCAAACCCCCTCTGCCGTACAAGCTAGCATACTCATAGTTTCTGGGGATGAGGGCATGGACACCTTTGGGGACCATTATTCTGCCGACCACACCCCCAAACCATTCCTCTCTGTGTCTCTTACCTCCACGAATGCTTCTCCAGCCGCTCAGCCAGTGAAGCTAGAAACTTGCGAGCCATCTTCCGCCCCTCCCTCTTCACTTACGTTGCCGGTTTCCCAGGTCCCGTGTGTTCTACAGCTTTCGCTTTCCTGCCTCCTGTTCTGTTCTTCTATTCAATCGAATCTCAGATCCTGTTTCCAAACTTCCCAATCCGTATCACCAAGCATGTTCATGCTTTGGAGACTTTGTTTCTTTGTTCACATCTGCCTGAAATGGCTTTCTGCCTTCTCCCCCGATAGACTTGGCCGTGCTCCATGGGCCAGCTCAGTCCTCAGCGCTGCGATGCTTCCTCATGTGCTCACGCAGAAGGAGTTGCTAGAGGATGTGTTAGCACAGCACTTCGCAAACACAGCGGCACTCACCACGGTTTACCGTAGTTCTCTGTTCATATGGCCTGTTCTGGCTATGTGATGAGTTTCATAAGGGCAAGACGGGGTGTTAGAAGTTTCGGAGTCAGATTCCCAATTCTCCCTCTTCTCCCATCCTTTCCAATCAATCTCCCTTGCTCTTCCCCCACCCAACTTGCCCTTCTTGCAGCTCAGTTAAGTATAGATAATCTCTACTCGTACGCATGCTCAGTGGAAGTGTCTCACACTCCCCAGGTAGATTTTCAGTTCCTTTCTCTGTGATTCCATTGCTTCTCATATGTGCATCTCTGCCCTAGACATAACCTCATTGCACAGCATTTGGCCGTTACATATGTATTTCCTAGATTCTGGAGAGAAGGAATCATGTACCCTTTCATCTCTGTGTCCTCAGCACATGGCTGCACAGTGCACGGCACATGGTGACTGCTTAATGTAAATTTATTGAGTATATAATTGAAAATAAGTGAATGGACTGGTATTCCCATTGCCACCTTCTCCACCTGGAAACATGTAACTCATTTAATTGTTTATTTCCCTGTTTTCTTGTCTCCCAGGCTAAACAGTATGTTTTTGTTTTTGTTTTTTTGTTTTGTGGTACGCGGGCCTCTCCCCGTTGTGGCCTCTCCCGTTGCGGAGCACAGGCTCCGGACGCGCAGGCCCAGCGGCCATGGTTCACGGACCCAGCCGCTCCGCGGTACGTGGGATCCTCCCGGACCGGGGCACGAACCCGCGTCCCCTGCATCGGCAGGCAGACTCTCAACCACTGCGCCACCAGGCGAAGCCCTAAACAATATGTTTTAAAGATAGGGACTACATCTAGTTTATTGTAACCTAACCACAAAAATAGCATCTAGAACATTCTAGGTGCTCAGTAATTGTATGGGGTTAAATTGGTTGCTCTTTTTTCATCACCTTTGCAAGACCTTAATTCAAATAAAGTTAAATTAAAGTTTAATTCCGGTGAGAAGCCTGAAATTGGATATTCTGGCTGTCATGAATATTGGAATAGACCTCAGGTCTTCTGAGCCCTGTCTGGATTCTGTAACTAACTTGTCTGGTGTGGCCTGAGGTTAATCACTTCACCTTTTAGAACATCTGTGTCCTCATTTTGAAAACTTGCCTGTGCCTACCTCGTAGTATTACCAAGATCAAACAGGATAGTAGAAAGGCATCTTGAAAAAAGGCAAAATCGCTCTATGAGTGCAGTTTATTGTTGGCATTCTGCTTTGGGAAAAAACTGGTGTTTTGCTTTGTCTTGGGGGTTAAGGCTCTTGGAAATCCTTCTTCGTGTTGATGGAGAAGGAATAGAGGGCAAGCCTTAATGCCTTTAGATAATCTGGACAATTACTGTGGGAATTGAATCTCTTCCTTCCACCTGGCCCTTCTAACTCACAGCTGTTCAAAAGAGAATAGGCTTCCTCCATTGTCTGCCTGTCAGGAGTTGTTTGTGTAGGAACCTGAGGTTTAAGAACCCTTGAAGCTATTGCTGGTTTAATTAGCAGAAGACATCTCTCTTTCTCTGGGGTCACTTGTTTTTTAATCAACCTGAATATACAGGCTGGCATTATTGGGTCCCATTATCCACAATAAGGAATCCAAAGGATTGCTGGTCTTCAGGGAGGCCAAGGCTACCTTGCAGGGTCTCATATGGTACAATCTCCTGACAGGTAGAAGGAAATTTATAGTGTCTCTGTCTGATGCAGGGCCTTCATTAATGTCAGAAATATTCTCTTTTATAGCACTTAATGCTGTGCTTCCACCCTGAGGATCTCAGTGTGATATGTCAAAACAAATCATTCATTCATGACTCAGTTTAATGAGTACTGGACCTGACCAGTATATAAAAATGCATGGACACTCCCTGCCTCCTTGCTTCCCTTCCCCTGCCCTCTCCCACACTATGTAGCAGTCAAGCACATCTGAGTCGAGTAGTCTTTGGTGTCCAATGCTGGGATATGTCTAATGTGTGGTTTCTTGACCCGCATTCTCCCTCTTCCTCCTTTCTTTCCAATCTGCCTTGCTCTTCTTTCCCCACCCAACTAGCCCTTCCTATAGCTCAGTTAATTATAGATCATCTCTTCTCATACGCATGCTCTATAGTCCCCATCCTCTATCCTTCCTCACTCCCAACTCCTGCCTGCTCATCTTTCCCCCATCTCTCTCTCTCTCTCTCCCCTCTCCCTATCCCTCCACCCCTCCCTCTCCCTCTCGCCCTCCCTCTCCCCTCCCCCTCCCCCTCCCCCTCCCTCCCTCACTCCCTCCCCCCCAGCACTTCCCTCTCTCTTTCATTTTCTCCTTGCTCCATCCCCATCCCCTGCCCCACTGCTCACTGCCATTCAGGACCTCCAAAAAATCCCATTGCAGTTAGCTTCTTCCTAAGATTCAAAGCATTCTAGAGCTGGAAGACAGTTTCAAGACCATCCACGCCAAACAGAGGAGTAGTTAGAATTATACCACTTTAGCAAAGAAAATAAAAGTTGTTGAGATTTGAAGTGGACTTAGATGTAGTCAAGAGCCAAAGCCACCAATCTCTAAAGCCCATGAAAGCTCCTAGAAGCCCCCTTCCGAATTTGAGGAAAGCCTTTGACTGCCTCCGTATTCTCTTCGAATCAAAGCTGCTTTTCCGGGAGTACCAGAATTCAAGTTAAAGTCATTTTTAAAGGTATTCCTCATAAATTTTATTTGTTTTCTTCACAATATTGGTTTTGTTATTTTCTCACAGAAGATCTATAAGGCTAATTTATTTTGTTACTTGTACACTGGCTCTGGAGGAACTTTTAAAAGAGTAATTCAGAAATTCTTGAACGAGTTTAGCTTAATTAGAATTTACGCCTGCACTTCCAAGATGGCTCTTCCCAAGGACCAGCCCTCACTTAGACATGTAGGTTCCAGCACATGCATTAATACTCACGCTCGGGGGCTTCCCCTGGTGGCGCAGTGGTTGAGAGTTCGCCTGCCGGTGCAGGGGACGCGGGTTCGTGTCCCGGTCCGGGAAGATCCCACATGCCGCGGAGCGGCAGGGCCCGTGAGCCATGGCCGCTGAGCCTGCGCGTCCGGAGCCTGTGCTCCGCAGCGGGAGAGGCCACAACGGTGAGAGGCCCGCGTACCGCAAAAAAAAAAAAAAAAAGGTGCAAAGTAAGTATTGAATCCAGTTGTTCTGCTCCAATGAGCAGCGATAGAGAAAACATCTAGCATAACTCAGTGTTAGTTTTCTTCTTCTGTGGCCTGAAAGGTTAGTGTTAGTCTGAAAATCTGGAAGAAAAGCACCCCCCAAGATATGTGCAGGATATTGTTTGATAGACTTACGCTCTTGTTTTCTGGATAAGCCATATTATATTCTTCTCATGTTCTCTAATAGGTAGAGATGGTTTTTCTTTTTTCTGGTTGCTGTCGTGAATGGCATTACCTTTCCACCATTTTCAGCGTGTCAGTATTGCTGTTGGAGATCAGTGCTACAGACTTATGCAAATTTACCTCTCTCCCTTTTACACAATCCTAATTAAGACTATATTTTTAAAGGTAACTCCTTTTAATTGCTTAGAGAGAAAATTATACTATCTACCTAAAATTATAGCTTTTAAAAAGTTTTTTGTTTTTAAAAAATGTCTTAATAATTGATAACAGCAACTGCTAAACTCTCAAAAATAACAGTTACACTGTACATTATTGCCCTCCCTCCCACCTTGAACAAAGAAACACCCCCTAGGGCTGTACTGTGCTTTATAATGGCCGTTAGCGCGTGTGGCTTTTTAATTTTTAATGGATAAAAATGAAATTAAAATTCAGTTCTGCAGTCACAATGTCCATGTCAAGTGGACATAAGTGGCTAGTGGCTACTCTATGGGTCAGCACAGGTAGAGAACATTTCCGTCATCACAGAAAGCTCTAGACAGTGATGCGCTAGGGCGTGGCTGTTAGCTTTCAGGGTAAGACGGGTCTTCAGTGACATCTTAATGGGCACTATTTCTATTCTTCTTTAATTCTTTAAGGAAGTACACATTCATCTTTATCAAATATCTTTTGTTATCTCTTGAAATGTTCACATGATCTCTTTCTCATTAGGACGCGGGTTCGTGTCCCGGTCTGGAAATTGGATTTCCATTGACTGAGCTTTCCTAATATTTCTGCAAGAGATCGTCCAGGATTGGGGATTATTTTTATTTCAAAGCATTACAAGATTCTGTTTGTTACTTTATTTTAATGTTTCATTTTGAAGTTTATGAGTGACACTGGGCACTAAAACTTTTTCCTAAGTTTATCAGGTTTTAGAATTGAGGCCATAATTATTTCCAAGAAAGATTTTGCTAACATGAGGAAGAGCTACTCAAGAGACTTCAGAAGAATTCCCTCACTAAATCCGTAATTTCTTAGTGTCCTTTAGAATTCTGAGTTTGGGGTGGGGAAGGTCACTTAAAACTTTTGATTTCTTCTCTTCTTCAAGAATTGAAGAAGAGAAGTTGTCTCTTCTTCATTGTTGAGCTTTTGAAGTTTTCTTCTCTTTATGGTTTGATTCTTTATTGTTATCTTGTTTAGAGTGAGCGTGAGTTCTCAGACTGCTGGATATATGCACCATTGAAATATACCCAAATCCCCAATAAAATATAAATAATTTAAATTTTCTTTTTGTTATTTTAGGTGGCTGCCTAAAACTTAGAGTTGATTATGTAGCTATCACTGTAACATACATTTGTGACATTCATATTAATGAAGATATACTCTATGCTTTCATTAAACGCTTTCAGGAAGATTAATGATTTTATCAGATTGTTTTCATCTCAGTTTTTAATTAACTTGGCATCATCTGTTCATTAATTAAGTTTTTACTAAAATGCCATTTGTAAGTGCATTTTCCTTATGTTTCAATAATTGAACTTCAAATAAAAGAGGGCAGGAGAGATGAAAATATTAATTTCAAAGGGTTGGATAAATGGAATCTTGGAAGGTATTAGAGGTACTTGCTCTGGGGACAGGACACGTGTGTTCAGCAAGTATGTACCACTCTTCAGTGACAGACTTGTTACAGGCTACCTTAGGCCAAAATGGAGCAAAGGACTGAGGGGCAGGTAGAAATCACAGACTTAACTAATACACAACAAATACTACAATGTAGTGTGTCAAACAAGATAAAATGTAACCAGGAAAAAAATCTAGTGCTGAAGTTCAAGAAAGTTCAACCGCAGAACAGTAGCATCAGGGCGATTTGAATTTCCATCAGTTCTAGCAAAAAATAATTGGCGGTATCTGTTGACTAAAAGCTCTGATGCGAGGCACAGTGTGACTTTGGGACTAAACAATGTACTCTGAGGCTGCATTAGTAGAATCATAGCATCTAAAATGGAAAAATCATTAGAGTTGCCATTCTCTGCACTGGTCAGAACACAGTGATTGAAGGAGGAGAGGTAAGAAATAGCTAAATTTGAAACCTGCACACGTAAATACACACATACTTATGTATGCACGCACACACAGTGATTCTCATCCATTCACCTAAAGCTAATATATAAATGTCCTGATTTATTAAAAGGTGGCATTAGAGCATTCCAAGGAGTATCTAAACAGCTTTAACACAACTATTCAACCGTAGCATCTGATGATGGGTTACATGTACATTTTCTATACAGTCAATTTAATAATTAATAAAATATATGTTCAGAAATGTATTATTTCATTATCAATAATCAAAATATCAGAATTGGTCATTTTTCAGTTTAAATTAAATTAAATATTTTGGTTTTGCAGTCATCTTTCAGCATTTTCAGTTGTTTTAACCAGTTCATTTTTGTAATCCTTCATGTCCAATTACATATTTATAGTTAATGTATTTCAAAATTGAGCTACCATTCACTCAACTCTTCATATGTCCTTCCTGGGTTACCACCATACTCCCTTTCCACTTTACATGATTTTACCTCCCATGTCAAATCTCAACTGTTTAAAGAAAATTGTGTATGTGTGTGTGTGTGTGTGTGTGTGTGTGTGTGTGTGATGTATAATCAAACCCTATGATAGAATTGTTTGGCAATTTATGGATATTTGCTTTTGGATTTAAATGTCAATACTTTGAATTAAATTTCAACTTCATTTTTAATTTTAAATGCTGACTTATCTGATCTGCCTTTTAATTTGTATTTTAAATTTTACTTGTACTTATTTGATTAAAGTTTAATTTCTATTTAATTTAATTTACAATTTAAAAAAAATTTTAATTGCTAGATGTAGTAGGGAAAGACTAATAGTCCATTAAAAACTAGATAAATGGGAAAAAACAGGGAGTGTCTTTTAGATACCGTATTCTTGTTTCTTTTTTTGCGGTACGTGGGCCTCTCACTGTTGTGGCCTCTCCCGTTGCGGAGCACAGGCTCCGGACGCGCAGGCTCAGCGGCCATGGCTCACGGGCCCAGCCGCTCCGCGGCATGTGGGATCTGCCCGGACCGGGCCACGAACCCGTGTCCCCTGCATCGGCAGGCGGACTCTCAACCACTGCGCCACCTGGGAAGCCCCAGGGAGTGTCTTTTAAAAACATCCAGACTGAAATCAGAAGTAGCTGAAACAGTCTTTATATACATTGGCATATATAAAAAATGCCAATTTTTAAATTAAAAATAGTTTTCCGTATGGGAATTTTACAGTATTTCTCTTTTGCCAGAGTTTTAGCATTTTTAGAATTCTTACGCTGCCCTTAATTTACTTACATTTCAGAAAATATATATCAATCACTAAAATCCAACATTCCACTCAAAACTATTAAAGTGATTAAACCTACAGTGGGTAGATTTGGTGTATTTGGCTTCTTGGAAAATTAGCTTTTGGCAAATTGGCCTCCTTGTGCGAAACCTAGGTTTTTAAGACATAAAAGGAATCTTAAGGAAGATAGTTTTGAGCCATTTTCTACAATTTTAAGAATGGATAAAAAGAAATGGTTAATTATGGTAAAATGAAGGGGTTTAGACTAGCTGTGTCGGTTAATTTTCCCTCAAAAGGAACTCAAATATCAGGCACATAATTGATGAAAGGGACATTTCTCCTGAGTTCTAAAGCTAATTGATTGCCTACATAAACACCAGCCTTGGAAGAGTTTAGTCAGAAACTCATTCAGAATTTTCAATAAACGATCTTCTAACGAATAGAGGATCTTTTGCATACCTTCTTAATATGTTAAAATTACACCACCACCCCCCTGCGATATGTACCCTGGACTGACCTTCTGCATCACTTCGCCTGAGATTTGCCCAGTTTGGGTTCCAAAGTAGAAATGATCCCTGTCATTTCCCAGAACAAAGGGCTCAATAACATGGGATCCTTCTGAAAGCACAGAGTAAGCCAGCAAGTGAGCAAATCCTTTATGCAAAGCAGGTCCTCAGAGGCTAATTTAATTTGGAGAAAGAAAACTAAAAACAGGATAGAATGTTTCATGAAGCTGATCAGTCTTAAGACCCTTCCTCATAGCCCCAAACTCACTGTTTTTAGTGTATTCACCACGTTCCTTCATTAGTGAGGGCGCTATGCAGTTTCCAGTCTGAGGGAAGAGACAGGGTGGACCCTGACTGTTCTGTTGCCATGGTGATGACATTTGAGCTTCTTTGGAGTGGTGAATCTGATCAGTCGGGTCAGTGTTTTCGCTCATTTCACTTCGTTACACAGGCAAAGAAACTCTGAAAAAGACGGTTTCGTGTGGATTTGTATTTGATTAAAATATAAATCTTGTTCAGGCCAGCTCATCTATGGAAATGGCAAGACAGTCAAAAAGCCCAGCAGTGTCATCTCAGCTGAGAGCTAGTCCTGATGCCGCATGAATTGAAACGTGAAGCCAGTGGGTAGAAAACAGCCTGCTTGGTGCTAGATTAGCTGCACCTCAGTTACCTTCACCTCCTTCTACCCAGGCCTTCCTTTTGGAGCTTCAGTGAAAGATTCAGAGTCTCAGTGTATTTGCGCTCATCGGTTGGCGAGCTTGTAGTTAATCTCTTTACTGAAAAGAGCAGGAGTGGAAAAAGAAAATGAGGAAGTTAAGCGGAATCTTTGTTTGCTTAGAAATGTGTTTGTTGATGGCCAAGCTGAATCCAAGGAAAGGGGGAAAAAACGGGTCCCAGCGGAAATGGGGATGCTTGCTCTTAGAAGCAAGCCTTGTCATCTTTGTGTTGCAGAGGGCCTGTGACAGGGAGTCCCAGGACACCGAGGAAAGAGTGGGGAGGGAGCCCGCTTCTCCCTTTTCTCCCATCCATTACCTTTGTTCGGCGGCCCTGATTAGATAACACTTATTAGCAAACAGCCAGCAGATGGTGCTGTTTGGTTTAGCGCTAAATTGAGAGCTTCCTGGGTTTTGTTTTGTTTTGTTTTGTTTTAGGTAACAAGATTAAAAGGGTTTCGCTTTTATTTTCAGCTTACTATCCTGTCATCAGTTCTGTCTAAATACCGATTCTAGCTGTTATGAGGTGTCCTCATAGGTCATCCTGATACATTGTCTAAAGTCAGAGCAGGAAAAAAAAGAAAAGAAAATCATATGCCTCTTTTTAACAGCTGCACATCACGGAACTGCAGAGCATAGTCTTGGGATCATTTTCAAATGATAAGAAATTAGAGGAAAAAGTAGATGCCAGCCTTCACTTTCCCCTCCTGTACTCGAAAACGCACTCCCCTACCCAACACTGTCAGACAGTTCTCATAAGTGCGTTGTCGCCATGTACTTTGCTTCATGGCATCTCTTTGCTCATCTACTCATGCAGAAAAGGAACTCACTGAGGTCTGTAGAAACTGCTGTATAAAAATTGGAAAGTATGGTAGAATGAACCCCTAACAAATTAACAGACGGGGGAGGGTGTATGAGTACCCTGTTGGAAACGTCCTCTACACTGGGTGTCCTGGCCATTTCAGCCCTGGGGAGAAGGGTCCTTCAGAACTAACATTCTTATATTCTGTTTAATGGTAACAGAGCTTCCAGAAAGGATTCTAGTCAGCACCATTGCCCTTATCTGTCCAGGGGCTGCAAACTCTGCTTTGCAGTTTCCTTGAGACAATGGAGTAAGTACATAGGATTGGCTCCAGAAATCCTGTACCTTTGGAACCTGGAAAGTTGTACACCTTTCTGACATATCACCTTTGCTCAATAGTTAACATTATTTCTTGATTGCTAAAAGACAAGTTGGGTTGTATTAATGATTTTTTAAATGTCTAAGGCTGGCATTTTTCTATTGTTTTTTTTTAACATCTTTATTGGAGTATAATTGCTTTACAGTGGTGTAAAGCAATGGTGCTTTACAATTTCTGCTTCATAACAATATCCCCATATCTCTTCCCTCTTGCGTCTCCCTCCCTCCCACCCTAAAGGGCTATATACAGTTCTGTAGGCTTTAAATTGATAATTAACTTATTTAAGTGACAAAAATCAAAATATCCCTCAAGGTTTAAGTTCAACTTACGAATATTCTTTTTCTGCTTATAATTCAAGTAACGTTTTTGTATATAATAAGAACAAATAATTTTACAGAGGGTTTTGATTAGTGTTGAATTAATTTAAGTTAAACAATCTAAACTCAAACAATTGCTCTCATTTCTAAATTTAATTAGCTAAAATTCTTTATACATTGTAATCTACATTTATATAGTTAATATATTCTGTTTTCTGTTTAACCATTCAAGTATCTATCTAACTGGGCAAACTTACAACCCTACTAGGCAAAATCTTTTTTAAAAACTTAAATAACTTTTGTAAATCTAATACATGCATTAATTTATTCAAGTTCATTACCACTTAAACTTTAAATGTTTCAACTTATTACCATTAAAACTTTAAAATATTTAGACTTTTACCATTTAAACGTTTCAGTGGTTGAGTCTGTTAAATATCTGGAGTATCCATACTTATTTAGAGAATTGAAAGTTCACCTTAAGAGTCCAATACTATTTACCAAACAGTTAAATTCTGTTATACTTTTCGATTTACAATCACAAGTCTAAAGTCAATTTCACGTTTAAAATTTGAATCAAAACGCTAATACGGGGACTTCCCTGGTGGCACAGTGGTTAAGAATCCGCCTGCCAATGCAAGGGACACGGGTTCGAGCCCTGGTCCGGGAAGATCGCACATGCCGCAGAGCAACTAAGCCCGTGCACCACAACTGCTGAGCCTGCGCTCTAGAGCCCGCGAGCCACAGCTACTGCGCTCACGTGCCACAACTACTGAAGCCTGCGGCGCCTAGAGTCTGTGCTCCGCAACAAGAGAAGCCACAATGAGAAGCCTGCGCACTGCACCGAAGAGGAGCCCCCGCTCACCACAGCTAAGGAGAGCCGGCGTGCAGCATCGAAGACCCAACGCAGCCATAAATAAATAAGTCATTTTTTTAAAAAAAGGTTAATACATTTAATGATTTGACAAATATTTACTGACTAAGCAAATATGTCCATTTTCTAAAATGCCAAAATACTCTTAAAAATCAAAAATGCTTTCAGTCACATACCCAGATTGTCACTACAGTTACTAAATGTGTTTCCTAAATTTAAAAACAAAAGAACGCTGTGAAATTCATTTATTAACTCAACTGAGTTTCCATCATGGGTTGACTGAGGATGTTAACATGGTAGCTTCTGGGTTAGAGATTTGACCCAGGGTGTAGGACAGGGAGGCTGCTGTCAGCCGGGGTGTATGCACTGTGCCTCCATGGATATCCTTTGTTTTAGAATCACCGTGTCAACCTGTGACCCTGAATCCATTTCATTACCCATTTCTTTTTTTTATCACTCTTTTTTTTAATTGAAGTATAGTTGATTTACAACGTGTGCCAATCTCTGCTGTGTAGCAAAGTGACTCAGTTCTACACATCTAGACATTCTTTTTTTGTATTCTTTTCCATTATGGTTTATCACAGGGTACTGAGTATAGTTCCCTGTGCTCTGCAGTAGGACCTTGTTGTTTATCCATTCTAAAGGTAATGGTTTGCATCTACCAACCCCAAACTCCCAGTCCATCCCTCTCCCTCCCTTCTCCCCTTTTCATTACCCATTTCTTTCATCTGATTTAGGTTGAAAGAGGTTGGCTTTCTTTGTGTTGTCCTTCTGGCAACAAGTCTTAAGATATTTTAATTCTTCTCATCTGGCTCTAAAGATAATTTGAAGTCATTCCATCATATCCTGAATAAATCTCAGTCCTTTGTTTGGTTCTCTTCCTGCATGGAAGGTTCCCACATGCCCACATCAGCTGGAACCTTCGAGCTGCTGCCCCTAGAGAGAGCTGGTGCTCTCCAGTTCACTACAGGCCCCCCAGATACCCTCCAAGGCCAGACAGGGTTTCTCAGTCTCAGCACTGCTGCATTTAGGACCAGACCGTTCTTCGGTGTGGGGCTGCCCTGTGTCCTGTAGGGTGTGTAGTAGCCTTCTAAGCATCCTCTATATCCGCTAGATGCCAGTAGCACCCCCTTCTAGTGGTGACAACCAAACGTGTCTCTAGATATTACCAGATGTCCTCTGGTGAGAAAAATCACCTCCCCCTCCCCCCCCCCCACACACACACGTGTGAACCACTGGCTCAGGGCAACAGACTGTCTGCCGAACACAGTCACACAGCGATAGGACCATTTGTGCCATGACTGTGTCGTTCTTTTTCTCCTAACCTATCAGTGCCCTCGGCTCTGCTCCCTGCCCGCCTCCGCTTGGGTTTTTGAGTGTCTGCACCCTGCTCGGACCCTAGGGCAGGAAGCTCTGCATTGGGGAATTGAGCACCGTTTTTTTTTTTTTGTTTTCTGATTTTTTTTCTTTGTCTTTCAGCCTGCACATTAGGCAGCATGCTTCCTGGATGAAAGGGTTCCGCGTCAGCTTTTAGCTTTGTATTAACAATCGTTACACAAATTCTGCTATTAAAAACAGCCGTTTATTTTCATACGGTATCAGGAAGTGGGCTTTGAGAAACACTGATGTTTCTACACATACTCATTGTCCAAACCAGGAATCTAGTTTCACATGAATTTCTTGACGCTGTCTTTCTTTACATTAACAATGATGAACTGGAATTTTTTTTCAAAGCCCACCTTGGCAACGTTTTTGGTTAGAACGGTTTGAAACCAAAAATAATCAAAATCCGGGCAGTCAAGGAAAACCCAGAGTCTTAAAAACTGGGAATATAGACAGGCTCAGAGATGAAAGGGAATCTTACGGCTTGATCTATCACATGCTACAAGATAAATCATTTCTTCTTGAAGACGAGAGGAACCTGCATCTTACTTCACAAAAGGGACACACGGCGCAGTCTAGCTTTATTTCAGAATACCCCCCTTTGAAATTAAGGGCAGATTAAATTACCCGATAAAATAAAGGTCACACTGTGAGATTGCTGAAACCCATCTTAGTGAATGAAATGTTTTTTAACGATGGAAACCTGGAAGAAATTCACCTTTAGCTAGTTCACTCGGCGGCAGGCTTGATGCTCTCGTGGAGGTCTTCATGAACCGTTCAGCAACATCTGCACACCAAACTCAGCTTGCACGTGAATACTTCCATAGCGCGTCAGGGCAGCTGGGTTCGTGTGAACTCTGTGCACGTGCGTGCCTTTCTTTAACTTGTTTCTTATGGGCTGAGCGTGTTAGTTAGCCAGTCTTCACGGGGGTGAACCGGAATGATTATTGGGTTGGTGTGAGATCCTGCGAACATGAGGAAGAGCTAAATAAAAGTGGTGTCAGAGTGCACCTTAATGATGAGCTCTGGGAAGCCAGGGGGAGATTCCACATGAAATTGGGCTGGGGTCGGGGGGGACATGTATTTCCTTTGATGTTCTTGTTGGTTCTTATTTGGAAAACAAAAAATGTTTTGTCTAATATGGTCACCATTTAAAACAGGACTGAGTAACATGCAAATAGATGGAAATACTATTACATTGGTGCTACATAGACCCAATGTTGATCTTTGTGGAAATAGCAGAATGAATGTCCTGTACAGAATAATTAGAGTGAAATTGAATTAAATCAGCCTGCCGGCAGGATTGAAACTAAAATATTCTGTCGTGCAAATGTTGGGGAACTTTGGACCATGAGGATAGATACCATGAATAAAACCCAACCTTATGATTGTGCTACACAAAACCTTTAAAAAGTTCTGATATTTAAAAGCAAGCCCAAGAGATATTTACATATAGTATGGATATTATAGTAAAGAAAATATCTGAACTTTAGTGGGGCTCATTTTGCATTAATATCAGCATGACTTTTGTCTTACAGTTTATAGTAGCTGTCTGCAAACTATGGCCCACCTGCTTTTGTATACGAACTTTTATTAGCACACAGCCATACATATTCGTTTACATATTGTCTATGGCTGGTTTTGTGCTACAACCGCGGAGTTGAATGGTTGCACCAGAGACCATATGGCTTACAAAGCTGAAAATATGTACTATCTGGTCCTTTGCAGAAAAAGGTTGCTTGCTCCTGGCAAAATCATTTGACGATCCTTTGCAAAGTGAAATAACTTCCGTAGCTACAACAGAAAGGAAGGCAAGCATTTTCTTGTTGTCATTGCTTTACACAGAGTGGATGATGGGTTTAATTAGAAAACATCTCAATTATATCCAATACTTATTTGAAGGAGTTTATGGAAGAGAGGGGAGAGAAAAAAATGTTCACTTTTTAAGGAGGACATTTAATGATCTTCTATGCTTGATTTTCTTTCAAAAGAACTTAATGTTTGAAAATTTGTCCATAACATGAAACTGGTGTCCAGAGCAATATAAATAGCTCAGTGGGACTTACCGCTTTTGATAAATCATCCCTTTTGGGCACTGGGCAAAAAGAATGGCAGATTTTGTACTTGAATTTTTCAAAAGACCTAAGGCAAGGAACAGAGAGGAGCTGTGTAAGTGGAAACAGAAGAAAATGAGCAAAAAATTAAAAGATGAAAAACATCATGGAATACAAATACTGACTCAAGTATAAATTACGCTTTCTCTTGCACATTGTACTGAATAAAAATAATAGCTAAGGGACTTCCCTGGTGGCCCAGTGGTTAGGACTCCGTGCTTCCACTGCGGGGGGCGCGGGTTCCATCCCTGGTCGGGGAACTAAGATCCCTCAGGCCGCACAGCATGGCCAAAAAAAAAAACAAAAACTAACATTTACTGTTCTACCATATGCTCGGTAAACTACATACTTTACCCATTAACTCCTACTCTTCAAGGTAAGTATGATAATCCTGGCTTTACAAATGCCCAAACTGAGGCTCTGAAAGATGAGGGAACATTCCCTGTGAATGGATATAGAGCCGTTCGACTGAAAAGCTAATCTGTTTCTATTAGGATTCTCTCAAGATTATATTGAGTAACATGATTGTATTGTTATATCACATTTAAAAATAAACTAATCACGTGGACCGCTACCAATAACCAAACCGTAAACCAAACCTGCCTGATACCGATTTCATGATATATCAGTTAGTTAATACCGCATAACAAATCATCCCCACGTGTAGTGGCTTAGAACAGGTATGATTTATGATGTTTCCCAAGTCTGCTGATCAGCTGAGGGTTGACTTATCTGGTCTTGGCTTGAGGAGGGCTCTGTTGCAAGTGCCTCCCATTCTTCTCTTGGGACCAGTAGGCAAGCCCAGGCACCTCGTTCTCCTGGCATTGGCAGAGTTGCAAGAGCAAGTGCAAACACACAAGGCCTCTTGAATCCTGGGCTTAGGACTGGCACAGTGCCACTTCGACCTCATTCCTTGGGCTAGAACGTGGCCAAGTCAAGAGGCAGAGAAGTACAGCCTGCTCACGGTGTACCATGGCAACACAGGGACACGGCTGGGACACAGGGAGAAGTGAAGGATCAGAGCCAATCTTCCACTCATAGATTGATTAAAAGTAAAAGGACTTTATTCCAAATGTTAGAAGTTTCGATTATCTGAAAGCCAGGCCCAGAATTATGCTTGTTTTCAATTGTAATTACCCTGTAACCAAAGAGGCAGCCAACTAGTGTTCTCTAGCAAGACCTCATGACAGGAACATCCGAGGTGCGCATGGAGGATTCTGGACGCACAGCCTCACAGAGTTCCTTGGACCCTTTTCAACCACCTGAGTCCTAGTTTATGCAAAACTCTGCCCCGAGAGTAGCCAGCACTTCATTGTACTTGGTTAGAGAACAAGCCCCTGACAGTGCTTGGTGGAGCACGTTACCATTGATTAAATAAATAGGTCTTGGGACTTCGCTGGTTAAGAATCTGCCTGCTAATGCAAGGAACACGGGTGCGAGCCCTGGTCCGGGAAGATCCTACGTGCCGTGGAGCAACTAATCCCGTGCACCACAACTACTGAGCCTGCGCTCTAGAGCCCACAAGCCACAACTAGTGAGCCCGTGTGCCTAGAGCCCACGTTCCGTAACAAGAGAAGCCACTGCAATGAGAAGCCCACGCACCGCAACGAAGAGTAGCCCCTGCTCGCCGCAACTAGAGAAAGCCCGTGCACAGCCATGAAGACCCAATGCAGCCATAAATAAATAAATTTGTAAAAAATAAATAAATAAATAAAATAGGTCTTTACCGGTTAAGGAAAGCAGCATCTTCTCCATCTATAGAAGATTTACAAGTGTAGTATGTGTGTGTGTGTGTGTGTGTGCGCGCACGTGTGTGCACACTAGAGGGGGGAAAAGGGGGTGGGGAATGACAGAACGGAATGCAGGTTCTACATAATTAGACTTGTGTAACAACTTACTTGAAAGTCCTAGTCTGTATTTTAGTAAAAGGAATGAGTTCCTTACTGTTAGCTGCTCTAAGAGATGATGGTTGATGCCAGCCATGTGATAACTTCCTGCCGTTCGTTCTCCGGTACTTACACAGTCATTAACAGAAAATAAAAGTGATCGTGAAGCTTAGACAATTAGTTTCCAGGCAGGAATTATTGATTGGTGTGAATATTCTATAGATTTTTCTGCCGGAAGAGCAGATAGTTCTGGACTTTTCCCAATGTTTACCCAAAGCTTAGGGCAACCCAGTATTTTCAAGATGAGTCCAGTTTTCTTTTCTGTTTTTGTTTTATTTTTTGACAAGACAAAGACAACTTCATATTGACATTCTCCCCGCCCCCCCCCCCGCCCTCCGGCACATAATACAGTCACAAAAGCACATGAGATGTGTATGCGGACAGCATAAAAAGGAAATGTAAATTTTAAAAGTTTCTTTGTTATCTGAGGCATACCCAAGAAAATAAAAGTCATTTTACAGGTTTGGAATGAAGTATATGGTGATACTCCATTCTTCTCGTATCTTTAGGGGGAGGGGGACTTAACTAGGTAAGTCAGCAGAATGAAGAGAAGAGTGAGCTGTTGTAGATTAATGAGAGACAGCGTGTGCTTTTATTGCCCCTGAACGAAAGCCTTCACCTGCCCTTGACTATCCACGGCTCACATCACTGTCATGCACTGAGCCTTCATTTTTCAGGGCTGTGGTTGGTGGATGACTTAATGCAAAGTGTTCAATTCGAAGAATAGATTGGTTTCAGGGACTTCCCTGGTGGTCCAGTGGAGGGGACTCCCCGCTCCCAGTGAAGGTGCCCGGGTTGGATCCCTGGTTGGGGAACTAGATCCCACATGCCGCAACTAAAGACCCTGCATGCCGCCGTTAGAGATCTCGCATGCTGCAACCAAGACCCGGCGCAGTTTAAATAAATAAATGTTTTTTTAAAAAAAAGGAAAGAAAAGTGGATTGGTTTGGAAAAGCGCTTCCCAGGATGGTGTGCGGACTGCACCCTTGAGGCTGGGCGTCCTGGAAGGGGAAGTCCTGTGGGAAACAGGCACAGCAGCGCGGTGAGGGAGCGCATTGGAGAGGAGAAGTGTCCGTGTGGGTCAGCTGAGGGTCCAACCCAGATTCCCCTTGAGCCTTCTCTTTTTCTTTAATTGAAATGTAGTTGACTTACAGTGTTTCAGATGTACAGCGCAGTGATTCATTTATACATACACATATATTCTTTTTCAGATTCTTTTCCTTTATAGGTTATCACAGAATACTGAGTAGAGTTCCCTGTGCTGTGCAGTAGGAGCTTGTTGTTCATCTATTTTACATATAGCAGCGTGCATCCGTTAATCCCAAACTTCTAATTTATCCCTCCCCCCTCTTTCCCGTTTGGTAACCATAAATTGGTTTTCTATGTCAGTGAGTCTACCTCTGTTTGGTAAATAGGTTCATTTGTATCAGTTTTTTAGATTCCGCATGTAAGCAGTATCATTTGAGATTTGTCTTTGTCCGACTTACTTCACTTAGTGTGATCATCTCTAGTTGCATCCATGTTGCTGCAGATGGCATTATTTCATTCTTTTTTATGGCTGAGTAGTATTCCATTGTGTGTATGTACCACATCTTCATCCATTCACCTGTCGATGGACACTTAGGTTGTATCTTGGCTGTTGTGAATAGTGCTGCGATGAACATGGGGGTACATGTATCTTTTCGAATCAGAGTTTTCCTCTTTTCCAGATACATGCCCAGGAGCGGGATTGCTGGATCATATAGTAGCTCTATTTTTAGTTTTTTAAGGAACCTCCGTACTATTTTCCATAGTGGCTGCACCAATTTACCTTCCCACCAACAGTGCCGTTAGGCTTACTCTTGCCTAATATATCCGGCAGCTGAATTCACTTGCCTGGAATACTTCTTTTTTTTTAAGATTTTTTTTTTTTGATGTGGACCATTTTTAAAGTCTTTATTGAATTTGTTACATTATTGCTTCTGTTTTAAGTTTTGGGTTTTTGGCCACGAGGCATGTGGGATCTCAGCTCCCCGACCAGGGATCGAACCCACACCTCCTGCATTGGAAGGTGAAGTCTCAACCACTGGACCGCCAGGGAAGCCCCTGGAATACTTTTTATATCGGTTTGTAAGTTGCACTTTACCAAGCACACGGATACTCCTTTTATTAGAGGCCTGAGTGCGGAGGTGGCCCAGTGGGCGACACAGTGACGTCAGCGACAAAAGTGACTAAGGAGAAACCGGGGGGTGGGGGGGCCGGAGGGGGCGTTGGAAAGCGAGGTGAAGCAGGGAGACTGCACGGGTGCTCCCAAGGCAGCAGGTAAAGGAAGGTGGCTTCGCAGACGAGCAGAAAGTGACTAAGGTGATCTTGCCCGGGGGCATCGTTCACCAGAAGTCTTCCTTATCTCACATCACCTGGGAAATCAGATTTGATGTATCTGTGTTTCCAACCCCTTCGCACTGCAGGAGAACGTTCTGCAAATCATTAAGGCCACTTGCCCCACAGCCTAGAGGCGCCACATGCGAGTGGAGCCTACCTACCCCCTTGCTCTCCCTCTAGTATTCAGCTGAGGCCCAAAGCCGGGCAACAGCGCTTAGGAGGAAGTGCTGCAGAGGTTCACTCTATGGGAAGGTCTTGTCACCCATCTGCAAAGGTAAAATGACTGGAGAAATTACATGATTTTAGCCACCTTCTTCACTGCCCAACTAGAATGATGTATGTATATGTTGTCCACGTCCCTTGAAAATGGAGTATTTACTATCTGGGAGCTTCTGAGAAAGAAATGAGCGTTTTACAGGATGAAGGATATGCAAAATGGGAAAGGTTACGAGTGGGGAACATCTGTAATCATTTGCCGGCCGGTGCAAAATTAATTAACTGCGTACAGGTTTTCAATAGTTCGCTTCATCTGCTTGTTATACAGATATAATTTGTGATTTGCATTCTTTAAATTTTTGCAGCTTTTCTATTTTAATTACACGTGGAGGAGCGTGACATGGTAAAAAAGTACTATTAAAGATTGTTTTCAGGGACTTCCCTGGCATTCGAGTGGTTAAGACTCCGCGCTTCCACTGCAGGCGGCACCGGTTCAATCCCCCTCAAAAAAAAAAAAAAAAAAAAAAGATTGTTTTCAAGAAGACAAACAGCCATTTGGAGACCTAACAAAACTCTTTGTCGACGGCCTGCAGATTCAGATGAGGGTTAATCAAGAGAAGAAATAAACCAACTTAGAACAAAGAAGCTTTGTATCTTGTCTTGATAGATAAACTGGTCTTTAATGCAAAGTATAAAGTGAATTATGAGAGCAGTTGATGTACATTAATACGGTTTAACACCATTACCATGATTCATAAATTTTTGAGTTGCCCCCAAATCTATATTTACATGTTTATTATTTTTCTTCCTGGTACATATTAAGTTAGCCAAAATAGAAAACCTGAGTTATAAATAACTACATTGTTCTGAATAGCAGGCTTGAACAGAACATTAATTTCTTCATTTTGATAGAGTTGCATTTTCTGCTGAAAAGTAAAATCCAGTAATAAGACTCTCCAGCTTAAACTCCGTAATGCTTTTCTTTAGAAAGGAAGAGTTTGGATGTAAAGTTGTGGTAATTAAAAAGTTCTTTTCTAATGAAGTCGTTTCAGAAATACTTAATTTAACCCCAAAATGACATAAAAATTTCCCACACTTCTTAGAACTGCGTGCATCCGCCTCTGCAATTACGGTAACTACTCACTTAGCTTTTATTACCGAGACAGCTGTGTTTTTAAGTTCCATCCCATTGATCTTGCATACGGAGATCATTTAAACCCCTCCTTGGAAAAATTTTTTAATGGTTGCTTGTCAATATTTTCCTGATGGCACTGCTAGGAACCTTAGGTTTCGTCACTGCTTTCATTTGCAGGTGATAGATGCGCATACCGTATTTTATGTGATCCAGTAGAAGAGCACCATTTTCATCCATCAGTTCAGTAATCCAGTTTCAGCCAGCCTCAGTTGTGCTAGGGCAGGGCACTAAATCCAAGTGTGATCTGGGTACCAGCAGCTTCACCACAGAGACAGTTGTTAGAAATGCAGGTTCTCAGGCCACCCCCAGACTGAGTCAGGAACGCTGGAGGTAGAACCCAGCGAACTGCCTTGACAAGCCCTCCAGGTGAAGCTGATGCGCGCTCAAGTGTAAGGACCCCCTTGTCATTTTCAGTTCATCTGAGAGTCCCTATCTGCCACCCAGCCTTTCAGCGCACAACAGGAAGGCTCGACTTTGATGAATTCCTTTTCTCTGCAAAGCGTGTGTGTTTTCTTCCTGGGGGAATGATGCATTCCCACAACCGCACACTGCATTGTTTTCACATCCTTTCTTTCTCTGTGTGTTTGAATGTGTGCATATCTCCCCCTTTTGATACGTGAATAAACGACTGGACACACAGAGCCCTGACCCGAGCTTGTGTGTGTGATCTCACACGGTAGGAATGTCCGGGAACTCAGGGTCCTCGGCTGTGAAGGGAGGGAGCGGGGGCTCCTGAAGGCCTTCGCTGCAAGTCCGCAGACCCTAGTGTTTTCCCTTGTCTTTGTTCACTATATGATTTAGCATCTTAATTAGATACAATCAATCTTAATACTCTATTCAAAATGTTCCTCCCAGAATTAAAAGCTCCCCATGAAATTTCTCTGCTTTGCTCCCCACATGCAATGTCCTGATTTTTAATTTCACTGCTCGTTCGTAGATGATAGCATTATAATTATCAAATAATCTGAGAAACTTGTTTGAAAACACCTGCATAAATACATAGCGTGGGCTTCTTTTTTTCCTTCCAGAGGAGCTTAATTTACACGGACTACAGAAACCTTCTATGTTGTAAATGGCTGTTTGCTGTATGCTTTTAATTTTGCTTCCCTCTATGAGACTGTATGTTTGAGTGTGTGCATAGAGAAACAGGGTTATCTCCTGGATATCTCGTTCATTTCTTAAGGTGGTGTCACATCACCAAGAAAATTAGTGCCAGATTCACCCCCTAGTGGAATTCAGTTCATTAGAAACTTTTTACAAAGTACACCTTTCTCTGCTTTCTCACAGTAAGTTTGGGTGTGCAAGCATGGGGAAGCATTTAGCAACAGAAAACAAGCCATGTCCCCTTTTCACCAGTTGTCCCACCCCAATTTCGTCCTGAATTTCTTGACTTCAGTGGGCCCTCTCTGCCGTTCTGAAATTTCTGGAACTTCATTTCTCTGAAAACCGTGACAAGACGGTTACGACAAGCTCCTAGGCGTCCACTGGTAAATTGCTGACATTCTTTCCTGCTAAACTCAGCTCGCTCGCTCCATATTTATTAGTTCATCTGAGATTCCACAGCTGCCACCTGAGCTTTTATGCGGGCGATAAGCACCCCTGGCTTGGGGGTTGATGAGATTCTGATTTAGCCAGGCTCTAGTCTGCCTTGTACCAAATGTCTTTGCTAAGGAACATAAATCTGTTCTTCTTCTCATGCTCCCTATGAAATCACAGGTCTCCCCTTGCTCCATGAAAGCACCATTTGACATTTAGTTTGTCTGTTTTAAAAATTCGTTTTTCTGTGCTCGTTGCCAGATTAGCCACCATCTCCTATCAGCAACTCTTGAAAAAACTCTGTACACTGGACAGTGAAAGTGATTCAGTATTCTTCATTGTTTTCTACTTTCTACTTTTTGTAACTGTTTCAGGGAGGGAAGTTGATTTTTGTTTTCTACAGTCTTCTCTAGGAATTCCTTTTACTGCTCTGTAGCCTAATAGAGGCCATATTTGGATTCATGTTGCTTTTCGCTTATTTTTCCAAAGCATTTCTGTTTAAATCTTCAATCTACAAACGAACGTCAACCACAGTCCACCTTATAACCAGCTGGATAGGATTTACACTAGCATTTTCCTGCTTATCCCCTTATATAAATGTCACTTTAAGATGGCTTTTTCAAACCTTTCCTACAAGTTCTCTGGCATTGCACTTCTGGTATGAGCAACAGCCTGGTTTTAAAAAAAAAAAAAAGAACTTGTATCTTAGAATCAAACTTATAAGAAAAAAAACTTTTAGGATAATGTAAAGCTCAACATTTTCATATGTTTGGGGCCAACTTCTTTGAATTTGGATACCTAGAAAACAGTAAAAATAAGAACTATGTTTGATGTATTCTACAACTGAATAATTATTGTTTTTGAATAATGAGACTTTTCATATGCGATGATGTGAATTTTCCGAAGGAAATGTTCCCTAGATCTGAGACTGATCGTAGAGATTACAGGGTCAATAGAAAATGGCCTCCTGGTCCCACAGGTCGGGCTAATCACATCTGCTCCGTCACACGGTGCACCTCACTCAAGAAATGAATACAAGATAGGGCAGGAGGGAGGTTTTATTCATCTCAGCCCCTCTCCGGGAATTACTTGTTTTCAAAGATAAAATTCCATTTCAGGGGGTCTCATGACATAAAATTCAAATAGAAAAATTGTCTTCATTGCATCAAGTTTATTTGTGTTAAGGTTATTTATAAAAGCTCTTTTTTTTGGCTAGAAAATATCACCAAGTTCATTTCTGAGTGAGAAGAGCGGAAATTTGAACTCACTACTCTTGAAGACCTTCTGTATACTTTATCTCTAATGATACTTCATGTAGCAGCAGCAGGCCAGCTGATGACAAAAAAAAAGATCTTATCTCTTCTTGGCTAATAAGACAATTCAGTGTAAATAGATGTCAGAAAACTCACCTGGTGCAAAAATGTCTTGAGTTCAACAGTCTCTCTCCTTAGGAGTTTAGCGCTGGGGCAGATACTTAACTTGCGCTCATTAAGGTTAAAAAAACATTCTCCATCTACTTATTCGCTGTAAGCTAAAAGGGTGCCATTTGTACAGCTTTCAGGGACATTTGCAACAGGCCTGAAAAGGATTTGAATTTCTTACTTGGGCATTTGACAACTCCTCCTAAGAATATATTGTCCAGGTTACGTGGCTTTAGTAGCCTAAAGCTTCGAAGGGCTTCACTTAGTCAAAATTACTTAAATAGCCTCTTCTTATAATTCTGGTTCTTAAAAGGAGTTTTTTTTTTAATTTCAACGTTCTATTTAGCATCCAGTTTTCCACCTACCAATAGATACACCCATCTTTCCTAAATGTGGATATCTTTTGGCCGCAATATGAAAATATTTTTACAACTTAAAAAAAAATTTCCCCCAAATTCATTTTCAAATTCCAGGCAAAGAACAGTATTTTGGACTTAGGGGTGTTTTGAATTTTTTGAGCAAGACTGCATTTTCCCAACATTTGTGTGTGTGTGTGTGTGTTTTGTTTTGTTTTGTTTTTTGCAGTACGCAGGCCACTCACTGTTGCGGCCTCTCCCGTTGCGGAGCACAGGCTCCGGACGCGCAGGCTCAGCGGCCATGGCTCACGGGCCCAGTCGCTCCGCGGCATGTGGGATCTTCCCGGACCGGGGCTCGAACCCGTGTTCCCTGCATCGGCAGGCGGACTCTCAACCGCTGCACCACCAGGGAAGCCCCTTCCCAACATTTTTATCCTGTGAGATTTTAAACACCTTTCATTTGAAAGTTTTTTTTAAAAAAGTATGTCCTGGATATGTCTAATGAATAGTCCTTGAAAACAGAGTCACCTTATTTATAAATTCAATTCTCTTTCCATTCATATGAAGAACTTTATCCTTCCTCAGGGCATATATTTAATAACCATTAATGAAATCTGAAATTATATATGAGCACTGAGACCCGAATTTGCTACTCATTTTTTTTTTTCCAGTGGAAATTTCATAAGGGTTTTGGCATGGGAACACAGCAGGCATTTAAGGCAGATGGAATAATGCAGTTGGCCACAACGGCTCCGATGGAATCATAACAGTTTATAATCAATAATTTGCTTACTGGGGAAGACAGTCTTTTCAGCCAAACCAGCACAGCATACCGTTCACCCTCCTAGTTAGCCGACGACTGCCACCGTTTCGGCAACCTCGTGACTCCCACGGATGTTACACATGGAACTGGGGGCTCAGCGCTCATTTGTTTTGTCTTTGAAGATTTCTGTTTCTACCCACCCCTTCCCACCACATGTCCTATTCCCATTTCCCCTCAATACGACAAAAGCCATTTGAGCAAACAGAGGCAACAGGGGCCAGATCCGGCAGGCATCTGCCGAAAGGGGCAGGACTTACAGAGGAGCAGGGTCTGTTCGTTCTAACTGGTCCTGGATTAGAGACTGCCAGATGAAAGGGGCCTTGGCGGGGGTGAGAGGGTGGGGCAGGGCCTTTGGAAGTTCAGATGCATTTTCACTGGGCCTGTTAGAGTGACGTCCTTGCAGACTTTTCTTTTGAAGAAACAAATGAAGAATGCGGTAGTGGACTCTAGACTCTGAAAGGTGAGGTGAACAAGAGAAAGGGAGAAAAACATGTCCTCGTCTGATGGGCTGCCCTACAGAACAATGTCCCCATTTGGGTGCCAGTTTCCCTGCAGAGGACAGAGAAATCTGGGTACCCAGGAGGCCATGGAGGAAGGGGTCTGGGCAATTGGCCACCATCTGCTCTTGCAAGTTTCTAGGTGGAGGGGCTTTGGGGAACGGGTTGACGATGCTATCTACTAGGTCCATCACCTTACATTTTCCCATCTAATCCTCTCAGCGGCTCTGTGACAGAGGTATCACGAGGATCCCGTTTTCTAGGGGCCCACCGGAGGCACGGGGGGAACTTGCCCGAGGTCTCGTCGTTTGTAAGAGACTAGTAGGACTTGAAGGAGGCAGACTGGCCGGAGAATTCACACTCCTGGTCCCTGCACCATGCTCCTTACGTTGGCTTTTTTTTTTTTAAGATTTATTTATTTTATTATTTTTTTTAGCTGCGTTGGGTCTTAGTTGCGGCACACGGGATCTTCACTGAGGCATGCGGGATCTTTCGTTGCGGCACGCGGGCTTCTCTCTAGTTGTGGCGTGCAGGCTCCAGGGCTCTTGGGCTCTGTAGTTGTGGTGTACGGGTTCCAGAGCACGTGAGCTCTAGTTGAGACGCACGAGCTCAGCAGTTGCAGCACGCGAGCTTACTTGCCCCGCGACATGTGGATCTTAGTTCCCTGACCAGGGCTCGAACCCGCATCCCCTGCGTTGCAAGGTGGATTCTTTACCACTGGACCACCAGGGAAGTCCCTATGTTGGCATTTTTAGGGAAAAGAAGACTCTTTCCAAACTGCCGCCCTGTGAGGCAAAATCCTTTGCAAGAGAAGCCAGCATTTCCTATGACTCCAGGAGAGAAGTGGGCCCCGTGTGGAAAGCTGGGTGTTCCTTCTGAAGCCTCAGGAGGGGACAGGGAGGGCAAATGCTGACCGTTGGTCAAGCATCAGGCCTGAAATTCCCTTCTTGTTTCAGGAAGTAGAGACCTTTGTTTTAGATGAGAAAATTACTGAGAGAAATCCTATGTTGACTTTGTATCGTTTTCTGATGAAGCGACAGCATCGCCAGCAGGTGCGTGATACTGAGGACACAACCCTATGTCCCCCTGCCCATTTGGAATCACTGGCATTTCCCCTCAACAAAAGTATACTCACTAGTATGCTTCTAAATATAGACTCACTTCATCAGCTGTCTTGGATAACTCTCGTCAGGCCAACAGCAAATGCAGGTCTGTAATTTCAAGTTTTCATGGTCAGTAAGTCTGAAGATGGCCGTGGACTTGAGAATGGTCCTGGGTTACTCAGTGACCAGATCGTGACGTTGATGCCCATGAAGTTATGGTGGCTTAGAAGCAGTGGTAGGTAGTAGCTAGTTGGGACACAGAGTGATCTATAGGAGACCCAAAAACAACCAGCTCCAGGAGAAGCACACAGGCGCTTGCTAAAAATGGAGATTCCTAGGCACCTCCTCAGATCAATAGAACCTGAATTCTGAAACGTGATCTGGAAATGTACATTCGTGAATGGTCCGATGCTCACCCTGCTTCGGGAATCAATGGGTGGAATATTGCTCCCTGGCACAGTAGCGAGTTTCTCTTCAACCATCTCTTTAGTCATCTTGGTTTGGCCATCCTTGTTCCAAACAGCACTGCTCTTCTTTCTTCAAGGTCAGTGCAAACCGTAATGTGCAGTCAGATCGTCCTGTTACAGCGCAGACGCTGACTCAGCGGGTCTGAGGCGGGGCCCAGGATTCGTCATTTCTACCGGGTTCCCAGGAGATGTTAATGCCGCTGGTGCGTGGACCGCACTAGGAGTCGTGAGGTCCTGGTCCACCCTTTCTGGAGACGACGTCTCTGCTTGGACACTTTGCGCCTTCCTCTTCACATACTGTCTGCAATGTGTCAGTGCCCTGTGGAGACAGAGGTCTTTCAGGCCTAATCGAACACTGAGGAAGAGCCCCTATGATGGGAATTTCAGATAAAGTTGAAAGAGAGGATGGGGAAATGGTGCACTCTTAGCAGAGACATTTCTGGCAGTGAAGATATACGAAACACCCCACGTTACATAGTGTGGCTGTGCATGAGGATAGGGTCAGAACCTTCCAGAAATAATCTGTTCTGCACAGATGAAAACTATGCATGAGCCCAGAGCTGACTGCAGAGGAGCAGTAGAAAGAGGGGGCTCTTGCAGTAGCAGCAGCAAAGACGCTCTTGCCTTATGACAGCACCAGAGTGTACCCCCCAGCCCCAGCCCCATGGTACCGACATGCCCTGTCACACGTTTCTCTGGCACATGGAATTAATGAGGCTGAAAGTACCAGCGGTCAGACCCCTGCTTATCTCATAACCCACCGTCTACTGTACACTGTGGGTGAAGCCATTTTTCTTCTGGGTGACATGGCATACGTGCTACACGACCACCAACGTGTGTATTGATAACCCTGAAATAACCTATAAATACGCACTCGTCTGTAACTCAGACCTCCTCCTGAGTCGTTCAGGCTAGTATATAAATCTTTAAGGCTAGCAGCATTGACCAGCGTGATCTCAACTTGCTTGCCGTTTAATTTCAGACTCCACAAAGTGCACCTCATAAATCAAGGGTGAGTTTTCACATTTAGTTGTTTTCTGTCCCATGGGAAAGGGCTATAAATCGAACCCGGGCCTGGGACCGTGAAGCCCTGGCCCTGCCGTTGCTGGCTCTGTGTCTTAGCATCACGACAGCCGACTCGATGGGCGGGGGCCGGAGAACAATGGGACTGCTTGAAGAGGGGCCCTGTGGACAGCAAGCAGGGGAGAGGCCAGCCAGGTGGGAGAAGCTGGAGCCAGTTGTCAACGGAAATATATGAATATCATTCCCCGGGGGCAGCAAGAATGTATAAGTTCCTCATGATTTGGGCCACTAGAATCTCATGAACCGTTGTCATCTCCAGCTCACTAAATGGATCCCAGAAGCTTAAACAATTGGTACATCTAAAAAAAAAAAATTCCTCCTTTTTTTCCTGCAAGATCAGGCCTAATGTCTGAAGCTTTTGGTTTTGAAAGGTATAGCGTGAGGAACTTTTGAAAGGTGTGCGCGGGCTTCCCTGGTGGCACAGTGGTTAAGAATCCGCCTGCCGATGCAGGGGACACGGGTTCGAGCCCTGGTCCAGGAAGATCCCACATGCCGCGGAGCAACTAAGCCCGTGCGCCACAACTATTGAGCCTGCGCTCTAGAGCCCGCGAGCCACAACTACTGAAGCCCATGCACCTCGAGCCCGTGCTCTGCAACAAGAGAAGCCACCACAATGAGAAGCCCAGGCACGGCAACGAAGAGTAGCCCCCACTCCCCGCAACTAGAGAAAGCCCGCGCGCAGCAACGAAGACCCAATGCAGCCAAAGATAAATAATTAAAATAAATAAAAATAAATTAAAAAAAATTTTTTTTTAAAGGTGTGCACAGATCTTAAA